>NC_090440.1:1241733909-1242036940 GCF_031143425.1 Pleurodeles waltl | reverse complement strand
AAACATTAGGGCGATCACACTTTTGGGATGCAACGCTTTTTCTTGGTCCCCGCTTGACAGAGCAATGAAAGATTTTGCACAAAGGCGTAAAAGTGGATGAACTTATTTTTAGAAAGTTTTCGAAAGTAAGACCTAACCATACCCAACTATACGTCAACCAGTACTAGCACTGCCCACACTTGTGTGGTAATGCCCCCTCAGTGACCCATAATTGTTGCAAAATTTATCGGACAGCAAAAGTAGTGACCCAGATGTGTACCCATTACATGCTTGAGCTGCTGTTCGAATTTCTGACTCCATACAGAAGTGATTATCCAGTCCTCCAGAACACCGCTTTTTCTCAATCAACAATGTCAAGTTACACCATGTGGCCAATCCTGCACAGCAGACCAAGAGGAGCAACTAGTAGTTCCTGAATCCCTCTCGCCACTGGTCAAGATGTCCCTCTACAAGTTTTGAGCAGCAATGCTGACACCTCTCCAAGCTTGGGGAGGGTGGTAAATGATCTTGCATTGGTTCCAGTAACATCTATTACAACTAACGGCACAGAAATTGCTGATCGATTTGATTCATTTTCTACACAGATGGGTGGTGTCATTTACAGTGAACCACCGCGGGGGACCCCTACCAGTTTTTCTTCTTCAAATACGACTCTGGTTTTTGCACAAACTGCTTCTGGATACTTTGTCGACATCCATGACATCCATGAATTTTCGGACTCATTCGCCTCTTCCACACCTAAACTGACAAAACACACAAGCTGATAAATTAGTTTTAAAAAATCACTTTATTTTCCCTTGGAACTCTACGTGGCTTTCCTTGACTATATTAGGTTTCCTCCTCTGGATTGGCTTCTTTATTATTTTCTTTCTACCAACACATGGTCATTACCTTCCTGAAAGATCAACAGTTGAACCGGTGGATGAGGTCCTAAAACCCAATTTTTCTTCTCACACGGTCCACAGAGACTTGTCTTTCGTGAACATTTCAGCTATTCCTATTCCTGATGGGATTGTTGGGTATAAAGTCACATTTGATATATAAGGCCCCACGGAGGTCATTTAAATACCATGGCCCTCATTATGGCGCTGGTGGTAAATCCTGCATACCGTCACGCTGGCGGCCAACAACTTAGGGCCGCGGTGGGGGATATCCGTTCACTATATTATGACACACACACCAATCCAACAGAATACAGCCACATACACAAATCCGTCAGACCAAAGGTCAGTGATAATGTGGTAGTCCCAAAACCCATACCGTTATGCCAACAGAACAACGCCCATCACATTATGACCCACAAATCACCACAACGGACATTCAACAGCGATAAACCATTGGCTATACATACCGCCGCTCTCACAATGGACACCCACATACAAAACAACACTAAATTGGGCAATTCAAACAACACACACCTGACACCCATACACACGCCACACCCACACACCCACGCCACTATAAAACACATACCCACATTACCCAAAACCCCTTACAAATACAAATCATTGGCACGAGACTGGCACCAAGACCACTGCAACAACTACACCCACACACCACTCACTCTCATACACCCCTCATGCACTTGACATTACACACCCCATTCACATTACCCAACACACCCTCACCAACACCAACACACAACACCCATGACACAACAAAGGCACCCCCATTTCACTGAGGAGGAGTTAAGGATCATGGTGGAGGAAATCATCAGGGTAGAGCCACAGCTAGTAGGAGAACAGGTGCTGCAAATATCAATAGCTAGGAAGATAGAGTTATGGCAGAGAATCATGGAGAGGGTCAACCGCATGGGACAGCACCCCAGAACAAGGGACAACATCAGGAAGAGGTGTGACGACCTATGGGGGAAGGTAATTTCCATAGCAGCAAGACACCAGCTCGCTGTACAGAGGACTGGCGGTGGATCCCCACCTCCGCCTCTACAACTCACAGTATGGCAGGAGCAAATCTTAGCAATACTGCATCCCGGAGGCCTGCCCGGAGTTGGAGGAGGACTGGACTCTGGTAAGTCAACTTTCAACAATTATCACCCCCCATACCAGCATGTCATCACATACCCTCACACTAATCCTAATGCCAAGCCCTGCATGATGTACCAATGCATGGACACCCCTCACAGCCCTGCATGGACACTCATCACTAAAGCATGCACACCATAGGGAAACTAACTATCCTGACATACACCAACGTACTCAAGTAAAAGCTGGCAGGGCAACACCAACCATAGAGGGGAAGCCAGGGATGTACAATATGTCATACACAGGAAGCATAATACATCATGTACATCCTCACAGGCACCCCTGCCAATGTCACTGGAGAGTAAGTGCCATCACTATCCAGTCCCCCAACAGAAGAGGCCCACAGTGATGACAGTAACTCTGGTCTTCAGGATATGGACGATCTACCTGGCCTATCAGAGACCACTGGACAGCCAGTCCCTCAAGCCCAGTCACACACCACCACAGAGCCTCCCCCACCAGGAACCAACATCACAGCACCCACCCAGCATCCCCAAACCTCTTTCCCCAGGACACGTCAATCATCAGTGTGCCCATCTGTACAGGGACCCCAGGCTACACCTCACACACAAGACAATCAGGGACCTGGGGTCAGTAGCAGTGGGCACACGGTTCAGGGGACAGAGGCACAGGCCACCAGGGACACTGGGAGGACTTCTGTGGACTGGGGGGAGGACAGGAGCTGGGAACTCTCTAAGATCCTGGGAGACTATCAACATGCTCAGGACACGATGAACCAGATCCTAAACAACAGGCGGCTGCAGGAGGGACCATATCAGGGGATCAGGGAGGACTTGCAGGCCATCAACAACACCCTGATTTCCATAGCAGGGGTGCTCACAGACATGGCCAACATTATGAGGGAGGCAGTGTCATACAAGCGGGCCCCTGCCACTAGTCAGTCACCTAAACACCCCTTCACTTCCCCTGCAACTAGGGCCACAGTGTCCCTCTCCCTGCAAAAGGTGAACCACCCCACAAACGTTCCCTGTGATCCAGACAGAAGCCAGAGACGCTTGCCAAAACCACCGCCAGGAAATGAGACTCTCCTGATTGTCCCCCTTGTGTCCCACTCAGTCACCTTGTCCACCTCGAACTACCTTTGCTCTCCTTCCTATGTCCCCTTGTACAATGCACCTGTGCTGCGAACAGACGGGAACAATACCCTGGTCTTTCCTCCATCATCACTCCATCCCATTGCACTTTCCCCTCTATATATTAGCACTACAATAAACACCCTTTGATAAAAATTGACTTCAAGTATCTCATGTATTTCAAATATTGATTGAAACAGCTACAACCATTGCAAATGAACTGTGCATAGAATTAATGACCTGTAGCTGGCTGTTGTGATCACACCAGGAGTATTTGTCAAATCACCAACATCTGCAAAATGAATATGCAGAGGTAACAGTAAGTGGGCAAAGAAGTGGGAAATACCAGGATGCCAATGCCACACAGAATACAACCAAAGTAATTGAAATGTAAAGTTGCACTGTCTCATCTGTGTGTCATTGGAAGTACGGACGGATCACAGATGTTCTGCTGTCTACATCCTCATCCTCTGCTTCCTTATCCTCACAGTCCACAGGGTCCACTGCTGCCACTGGGGCATCTCCAGTCTTCTCCTCCTGTTGAAAAGTTACATGTTGTCTGAGGACCAGGTTGTGCAACATGCAGCATGCCACTACTATCTGGCAGACTTTCTTGGGTGAGCAGCACAGGGATCCAGCTGTCAGATGGAGGCTCCGGAACCTGGCCTTCAGGAGGCCAAAGGTCCTTTCAATGATCCTTCTGGTTCGCCCATGTGCCTCATTATAACATTCTTCAGCCCTGGTCCTGGCATTCCTCACAGGGGTCAGCAGCCACAATAGGTTTGGGTAACCAGAGTCACCTGAAAATATTGAGGGACAACATTTAGCTACACACTATTCTATATGGCCAACACCATAGGCATACACCAACATATACTGGGTGGGAACCAGGGCTCACCTATTGGCCACACCCTATGCCTCTTTAGTTGGGACATCACATTTGGGATGCTGCTATTCCTAAGGACAAAGGCATCATGCACTGACCCAAAATACTTAGCATTGATGTGTGAGATGTACTGGTCCACCAAGCACACCATCTTCACATTTATAGAGTGAAAACTCTTACGATTTCTGAACACCTGTTCATTCTGGCAAGGGGAGGAGAAATGCAATATGTGTTCCATCAGTCACCCCAATTAAATTGGGGATATGTCCCATTGCATAGAATCCGGCCTTCACAGTGGCCAAATCTGCAACCTGTGGGAATGCAATGTAGCTGCACATGTGTTTTATCAGGGCAGAGAACACTCTGGTCAGCACTATTGAGAATATTGGCTGTGACAATCTTGCTGCCAAGCCCACTGTCACTTGGAAAGAACCAGTTGCCAGAAAATGGAGAACTGATAGCACTTGCACAAGAGAGGGGATCCCAGTGGTGTGACGGATGGCAGATATGAGGTCAGGCTCCAATTGGGCACACAGCTCTGTGATTGTGGCTCTGTCCAGTCTATAGATGAAGGTGAGGATAACGTGCCTGTCCTCCATTGTAGCCAATTCCACCAGGGGTCTGTACATGGGGGTGTGTCTTCATCTCCTAATCATACTCAGCGGTAGGTATCTAAGGAACAAAAGAGTGAGGAGGCTGATACAAACTGAACAATGGAGCGACAACAGCAGTCCGCAATCTGCAAACACGTTATGGGACAGTGTAATTTTTTAAGTATGTGCCTATTTATCCTGTGACACAGCATTAATCCTTAGCCCTGTTCCCCCCCTGAAATGGTGACCTCCTGTCCTGTGTGGAGGGACAGGTGGAAGTGAGGTAATGCCGCTGACGTTGTTTGCCATGGCGGTAGGCGGTCGGGAACCGCCGTGCAATTCCTCATTGGTTATAATTGGGCCCTATGGGGTATAGTGGCCTATGGTGATCTACGTGTGCACCGCCGAGGACGTGACCATCATTTTCGATCATATTCATCACTTGTTTCCTGACCTTCCATAGGAGAGGACCTACACTGCATGTGCTGCTGTGACCTGTGTCAGGAACCTACCATGGCCCATGTGATGGGGGAAAGGGCTCCAGCCACCACTTCAGAGGAGTTGGAGCGACTGGTGGATGGGGTCCTACCCCAGTACGGACAGCTGTATGGGCCTCCAGACCAATGGGTGAGTACACTGTGTGCACGATGCGTTTGGCATGAATGCATGGAGTTGTGTGTGAAGGCCTCATGTAAGGGGGGTGGGTGGATGTCCTCTTTGCGATGTACACATTGTGTGCTGGGCTATGTGTGTGCCAATGGTGATAGAAACGAGTATGGTGGGCCATTTGTATGACAGGTTGGACTGTTTGTCTGATGGTGTTCTACTTTCTGTATTGCCTCTGCAGGTCAGCGCCCATCAAAAGAAGGGAATATGGCGTGCCATCACCAAGGACGTGCAGACCCTGGGGTCTATGGCAGGCGGAGCACCCACTGTCGCAAACGGTGGGAGGACCTGAGACGCTGGGCATGGAAGACCATGGAGGCCCAGCTGGGGATGGCCCCCCAACTAGGATGGAGTGCCAGTGGGACCCTGACCCTCCTGATGACCCGCATACTGACAGTGGCCTATCCTGAGTTTAATGAGCGCTTGAGGGCATCACAGCAGACAAAAAAGGGAGAGTACAGTGGCCATCATTGAAGCTCATGGCTGGAGGGGTGGTATCCGAATGGTGGTTGCGCGTCAGTGGGTGCCCCTAGGCCAGGGCAGACATAGCAGCGTAGGTCCTCTGGTGGCTAAAGATCTGAAGGGGAAATACTGCTTACGTAGGCCCATATTTATACTGTTTGCGTCAGATTTGCGTCATTTTTTTTCCTGCAAATTTGGCGCAAACTTAACTCCATATTTATACTTTGGCCCTAGACCCGTCTAGCGTCAAAGTTATGGAGCTTGAGTCATTTTTTGTATGTGAAAACCTACCTTGTGCTAATGACATGTAAGGTAGGCGTTCCCGTGTAAAAAATTACTCAAAGGCATGTGCGCCATAGTTATCCTCTGGTGTCAAAATGACACACAGGAGAAGGCGGGCCTTAAAACATGGCACCCAGTCAGATTTGCGCCGTTTTTTAACACCTAGGTCAGGGCAAGCGTTAAGGGACCTGTGGGCTCATTTCCATGGCGGGAGACCATGGAAGAAGTCTACAGGTGCCCTTTCCTGCACCCAGGGACACCCCCTGCCACCCTTGCCCACCCCTGGAGGACACCCATGGATGGGGACCCATCCTTGGTGAGTGCGGGTAAGTGCAGGTGAGTATAATTTTTTTTTTTTAATTGCCATAGGGGGGCCTGACTTGGGCCCCTTTACATGACACTGTGCCCAATGACCATGCCCAGGGGACAGAAGTCCCATGGGCATAGCCAATGGGCAGGGGGGCATGACTCCTATCTTTGCTAAGACAGGAGTTATTTCCATTGGGGTTGTGTGCCAAAAAATGACGCAAGTCAGACTAGAGCCAATATTTTTGACTCTAACCTGACTTGCACCTTTCTTTGGCGTACAACCCCCAGTCTTCCCTTCGCCTCCGCTGCCTGGTTACCATCATTTATTTTGACGCTAACCTGGCCCTAGCGCCGGCTAACATCATTCCATAAATAAGGTGCCCAGCAGGCATATTGGAATGGTGTTAGCCGGCGGTAAACATTTTGACGCAAATCTGCCCAAGCGCTGATTTGCATCTAAAAGTATAAATATGGGCCCTAGTTTGTTAGTATTCACTACTGGTCAGGGCTGCATGGGTTCCACGTGTGCTGCAGTTGGCGGTATGTACCCCTCCTCATTCCTTGTTGAGTAGCCATTTCATTGGTAGTGCAATGCATAGTGCGTAGGCCTGTTCCCTGTGCGTGAGGGTGCTGTGTACGCCAACGGTGTTGGAGCAGTCATTGACCCAGTGTATCCTTTGCCTTTCTCTCTCCCTCCTTTCTTCTTTTGTCATCCTGTCCTTATGTGTATTAGCATCATCTGGCAGAGGAGCAGAGGCACAGGCGACAGAGGAAGCTGCATCCCACAGGACCCTGGAGGTAGAGTCCACCGACGCTGAGGGCACCAGTGGGACGGAGGGCGAGGGGAGCACCACGGCAGAGACTGGAGGGGACAACACAGACTCTGATACCTTCTCCGATGAGAGCTCCCTGGTGGGGGTGGACACCTCTGTGACCACCCCAGCTGCAGGTACTGCTGCCACCTCCCGTACCAGCACCGCCCTCTCAGTAGCCTCTCAGCGAGTTGCCTGTGCCCACTCACCCAGGAGGGTGGGCATCTCCTTTGCCTCAGGCCCTGCCCGAGTGAGCCCTGCTGCCCTGAGTGAGGAGGCTATTGACCACTTGAGATCCATCTCTGTAGGAAAGTCAACCATTGTGAACGCCATCCAGGGGCTGGCAGTCCAGATGCAGCAATCACATGCATTCCTGGAGGGCCTTCACGATGGATTGGCAGCCCAACAGAAATCGATTCAGGCTCTGGCCTTCTCTTTGATGGCAGGCATTGTCCCTGTTTCAACCATCCCCCCTCCAACTTCCACTTCCCAGTCCCATTATACTCAACCCCAACCCATCCCAAGCACACAGCCAGACAAGCATGCACACAAGACAACACCCAAGAGTGTTGCAGGCAAACACAAGCACCACACTTCATCCCACAGGCACTCACACAAACACCATTCATTTTCAGCCACAACAACATCCACTATTTCCACTGTCTCCCCCTCCTCCTCCTCCTCCTCCTTCACCTCCCATCCAGTTACGTTCACACTCACACCTGCATGCACTACATCATCATCCACTACCAGCATCAACACCACACCAAGCAGAACACACACCTCACTGGCAGACACCTCCTCAACATCAATGCACATGTCCCCTTTGTCCTCCCCACCGCGTCTGTCCCCCTTAAAGTACACAAACGCAAGCACTCAGACAACCAACAGCCATCCACCTCACAACAGCATTCAACCCATGCATATGCACCCAAATCCAGCAGACAAACACCTCCAACAACCACTCCCTCATCCTCCATTTCTATTAATCCTCCTTCTTCCCACCCCAATGTCCCTAAAAACGTTTCCTTTCCCAGATTGACCTCTTCCCTACCCCTCCACCCCCGTCCTGCACGTATGGGCAGGGTAGCAAGGACCCAGCCAAGCACCTTAGCCAAACAGTCCACGGGCCCCGGGGTAGCAGCACCTACTCATAGTGGAAATGATTCCAGGCCACAAATACTGAAGGGGAAGGAACCTGCACCAGCTACAAAGAAGGGGGAGGAGTCTGAACCAGCAACAAAGAAGGGGAAGGAGCCTGCACTAGGCACAAAGAAGGGGAAGGAGCCTGCACCAGCCACAAAGAAGGGGAAGGAGCCTGCACCAACAGCTGTCACGGAGCCCCACCGCCAGCAGTGATTGTGAAGCCATCAGAGAGTGCAGAGGATGAGCAGGAGTCTCCCACAACCACCACCAAAGGGCAGCCATGGGAGGGTGCAGGGGCTGAGCAGGGGCCTCCCACAACCACCACCACCGTGCAGCCATCAGAGGGTGCAGGGGCTGAGCAGTAGCCTGCCATAACCACCACCACAGTGCAGGCATTGGAGGGTGCAGAAGCTGAGCAGGAGCCTCCCACAACAACCACCACAGTGCAGCCATCACCGCCAGAGGACACCATATAGTCCTGCCTCCAAGGCTGCTGCACGGCCTGCCCCCTCCAGAACCAGTGGGGTATTCACCCACCCAAGAGACTGTGGTCTTGCACTCCCCAGGACCAAGCACACGGCATATTGCCCCCTCCAGAACCAGTGGGCAAGTCACCCACTTGAGAGACTGTGGCTTTGCACTCCCCAGGACCAAGCACAGGGCATGTTGCCCCCTCCAGAACCAGTGGGCAAGTCATCCACTCGAGAGACTGTGGCATTGCACTCCCCATGACCAAGCACAGGGCATGTTGCCCCCTCCAGAAACAGTGGTCTTGTTTCTGCATCCGGCTGAGGTGCTCCCACCTCCCCCTGAGGTGCCTGCCTATTTGCCAAATGATGCCCCTGCAGTGTTCTCTCCATATTGGGGCAGGATTCCAGTGGGGCATTGGACTTTTCCCTGTGGCCATGTGGGCGCTGTGAACTATGGACTGGGCAGTGCCCCTTTTTGTTGGACTGTTACAATCATTTTAGTAAATTCCCTTTGCCTTCACATTATTCTGCAGATTTTCATGATCAAATTGTTTGTGTAATGCATATGGTTGTGTGTATGGTGTGTGTGTGTCGGGTGTGTGTTGTGCATGTGTGTGTCACTCTCTTTTTCCTCCCCCCCCTCCCTTGTGTGGTATGTGGCTGTACTCACCGTCGGCGTATTCGCCGGCGTTGTTATCCCAGGTGGAACGTAAAAGATAATTGGGGAAACTTGCAGTTCTGGTTCCATGGCGGCATGGTTCTTCCCTGTGTCTCCAATGGTGAGTCCTTTGACTTTTGTGCTCTGTTTCTGCCAGGCTTTTGATGGCACTGGTACTGCCCCGGAAAAGGTGGCAGATTGCAAGGTCTTAATGTGATGGGACATGATTTGTCTTCCACCTGGCTGTAGGGGGCAACCGCTGCCTGTTGTTTCCGCCCTGGCGGTCGGTGTGGTACATTGGCTGTTTAACCGAGATATCACCGCCATGGTCATAATTTGGCGGTAGTTACCGCTAGCCTGTTGGCGATATTACCGCCACTTTATTACCGACAGCCAGAGTCGTAATGAGGGCCCATATGTGTTTAAACTTTCTATGAACAACGAATTAATACCTGGAATTGTTTCTGATGACTGGGATGTAAAAACAGGTAATTCTATGATGACTGAATTGCAGCATTTTACTGTATTTGAAAGTGAGGATGTTTATCAATCCAAGTAGAAGTATGGTGACATGTTTTGCTATAATTATTATGGACACCATTTCATTCTCAGAGCAAGTACCGCAAAGACTGTTTTTAATTACATACAATGGGAACATTGTCCAACTCCAATAAAAGCGAGTTCTGAAACATATTCTGAAAAATGTGCATATTTTTCTGGCCACAATATTAAAAATGCTGATTCATATTATTACGTTGATGGAAAATGTACATGTATTATTCACAGATACAACATACATTTATTCAAATTTCTTTGTTTCCCGGTTGGCTTTAGAAGGTTGTGAATATTGGTTGAAGTCGATTGACTTAAAAAGTGTGGGGAACAAAACATTGGTAAATAAGGGGAAAGGAAGCTTTATTCAGACCATGCCTGATACCTGTTCAAATGATATTTTAAATGAAACTGTACAACAGACAAGCTTTTTAGGCTTAGCTAAAATTAAGGATTTGAATAAGCCCAGTATTCCTGCCCCTGCAAAATTTTACAAATAGCAAAAATACATAAATGCAACTGAAGATCAGCTTGATGAATGGGTCCAGAAAGGCACATTTAATGCTTCACTTTCACATCCTGGTGGGTGGTTATTGGGGCAAATAGATACCAATGGGTGTCATAAATGTTTTCTAAACTCCTCGGGGGGATTTAGAACAAGTAGGCCTAACCCTCACTATGTATCATCTGAACAAGCAGGTATAGTAACAACATACAGTGTAGGAAACTATGCCAGCAATGTTTGAATAGTTCCTCACTAGATGCTTTTAAAGAACACCTCAGTCTCCAGTGTAATAACACTGACTTACAGGAGTTCCTGTTAGGACCCTAGAAAACATCCCAGAAAGCGCTTCTGATATGGAGTCTATAATGAAATTCAGAAGCTTTCTTAACAAGAAAGTGCTGCCCGGTTAAGGCAAATAGATCAGGAATACTTACAGAAGGCATTAGCTGTTGTAGATAATGGGATTAATATTCTGTCCGACATTGTTTCTTCTGCAATAGAGAAAATACAAAGTGACATGTCCTCTTAAAACCATGAACAGAGTCAACTAAGGTCCATTATGGAGTTAGGTTGGACACTACAAACACTGAAGGCAGGTCACGTTCCCTGGCAACACGTTAGTACAAGGGACATGTTTTCCACATTTAACCCCTTCGCTGCCAGGCCTTTTCCCCCTCAGATGCCAAGCCTTTATTTGGCTGTTTGGGGCAGTTCGCGCTTAGGCCCTCATAACTTTTCGTTTACATAAGCTATCCACGCCAAATTTGCGTCCTTTTTTCCCAAACATCCCAGGGATTCGAAAAGTACCCAGACTTTGTGGGTTTCCCTGAAGGACACCAAGAAATTTGCCAAAATACAGCTAAAAGTTTGTTTTTTAACTTGTGGTTTGTTCCTTGAAATGGGCATCAACAAAGGGGTTGTAGTGCTAAAATCAACATCTTTCCAGCTTTCAGGAACAGGCAGACCTGAATCAGAAAACCACATTTTTCAAGACAATTTTGGCATTTTACTACGACATACCCCATTTTTACTATTTTATGTGCTTTCAGCCTCTTTCCAGTTAGTGATAGAGATGGGTGTGAAATCAATGCTGGATCACAGAAAGCCAAACATTTCCGAAAAGTAGATAAAGTTCTGAATTCAGCAAGGGGTAATTTGTGTAGGTCCTACAAGGGTTTCCTACAGAAAATAACAAATGAATTCAAAACAATTGAAATTGAGGTAAAAAATTGCCAAATTTCTCCACGTTTTACTATGTCACATTTTCCTGGGATGTCAGATTCTTTAAAACAATATACCGTTATGTCTGCTGGATTCTTCTGGTTGCGTGGATATATAGGGGTTGTAAGTTCATCAAGAACCCTAGGTACCCAGAGCCAATAAACAGTTGCACCTTGCAATGGGTTTTCATTCTATACCGGTTATACAGCAATTCATTTGCTGAAATATAAAGAGTGAAAAATAGGTATCCTGAAAACCTTTGTATTTCCAAAATGGGCCCATGATAAGGTGTTGAGAAGCAGTGGTTAGTTGCACATCTCTGAATTCCGGGTGCCCATACTAGCATGTGAACTACAGGGCATTTCTCAAATACAAGTCTTTTTTACACACTGTCTTACATTTGGAAGAAAAAATGTAGAGAAAGACAAGGGGCAATAACACCTGTTTTGCTATTCTGTGTTTCACAAGTCTCCCAATAAAAATGGTGCCTCACTTATGTGGGTAGGCCTTATGCTTGCAACACGAAATGCAACATGGACACATCACATTTTTACATTGAAACCTGACGTGTTTTTTGCAAAGTGCCTAGCTGAAGATTTTGGCCTCTAACTCAGCCTGCACCTAGGGAAACCTTCCAAACCTGTGCATTTTTGACAACTAGACACCTAGGGGAATCCAGGATGGGGTGACTTTTGGTTCTTTACTCCCGATAAAAATGGTACCTGACTTGTGAGGGTAAGCCTAGCGCCAACAGCAGGAAATGCCCCAAAACACAACGTGGACACATCACATTTTCCCAAAGAAAACAACTGTTTTTTGCAAAGTGCCTAGCTGTGGATTTTAGCCGCTAGCTCAGCCGGCACCTAGGGAAACATACTAAACCTGCACAATTTTGAAAACTAGACACCTAGGGGAATTCAAGATGAGATGACTTGTGGGGCTCTCACCAGGTTCTGTTACCCAGAATCCTTTGCAAACCTCAAAATTTGGCCCAAAAAATACTTTTCCCTCACATTTCGGTGAAAGAAAGTTCTAGAATCTGAGAGGAGCCACAAATTTCCTTCCACCCACCATTCCCCTAAGTCTCCTGATAAAAATGGTACCTCACTTGTGTGGGTAGGCCAGGTGCCGGTGACAGGAAATGCCCCAAAACACTATCTGGACACATAAAAATGATCAAATACAAATCTACCTGTTTTTGTGGGGGCACCTTTGTTTTTTGTCCTGGCTCAGCAGCCATCTAGGGAAACCCATCAAACACAGACATTTCTGAAAACTAGACACCTGAGGGAGTCCAGGGAGGTGTGACATGCGTGGATCCCCTAATGTTTTCTTACCCAGAATCCTCAGCAAACCTCAAATTTAGCGAAAAAAACACACACATTTTTCCCACAACTCTGTGTTTGATCACTGTACTGGGACAAATTTGATACCATCCCCGCAGTCTCCCGGTAAAAAATATACCTCACTTGTGTGGGTGGGCCAAGTGCCTGTGATAGGGAAGAGCCAAAAACATGTCAAAATTGAGGGGGAACCAAAGCGGGTCCAAAAGGGCAGTTAAAAAAAAAAATTGAAGGCTTATAAATGCAGCACAGTTTTCATCGGCATGGATGAGACAATGCTGGGTTGTAGAAATTTTGTGGATTCCTGCAGATTCTGGAAGGTTCCATCACAAAAAATGTGGGAAAAATGTGTGATTTCCAGGTAAATTGGAGGTTTGCAGGGCATTGTGGGTAAGAAAATGGTGCTGGGTACATGTAAAGCACACCACCCTGGAATCACCCAGATGTTTAGTTTTCAGATGGGTCTAGGTCTCTAAATGACAGTGTCCCAAAGTCCAAAAAGTGAAGCCCTCACCATTCCAAGTGGTGACGATTTTGAGAGTTAGCCAAGCTCTCATGACCCAAATGTAAAACCAAAACCCAAAATAATCAAATGTCCTCTTGCTTGCTGTGGAATAAGATGTTTTGGTGTGCGGAGGGAGAGCTGAAAGACTGTTTAATTCAATAGCATCTAGAAGACTTTCTGCCCCCCCCGGAGTGTCGATCGGGGATTATTGTCCATCTGCCCACTAGTGAGTAGAACAACTTTGGCTCCATTTATTTGGGGTGGGGTATGGCCTTCCCTGGTCTCTGGTGGGCTTTCTGCCCCACTTGGGGGAGATGGGCCTTCCAAAAATAGGTGGGCAGATAAGGCCAACAGTAATGTGCCCCCCTGGGGAGCGACCCTTGCCCAAAGGGCTGCCTCCCCAAACAACATACACACACCCATCCCTGGTGCCTAAGTGGTTTCTGCCCCCAAGGGGCAGATCGGCATAATAGAAATAGGCTGATATGCCCCCAAGGAGAGCAGAAATGGCATAAAATAACCCCCACCCCCCCCAGGGGAGTGACCCTTGCCTAAGGGGTCACTCCTCTTGTATGAATTTGGCACAAAAAAAAATCCCTGGTGCCTAGTGGTTTCTGCCCCTTTGGGGGCAGAACAGCCTAATAAAAAAAGGCCAATCTGTCCCCAAGGGGGGCAGAAATGACCTAAAATAAATTTGCCCACCGGGGGAACGACCCTTGTCTAAGGGGTCACTCTCCTTGTGTGAAATTGATAAAAAAAAAATCCCTGGTGTCTAGTGGTTTCTGCCCCCTTTGAGGCCAGATTGGCCTAACACAAATAGGCAGATCTGCCTCTCTTGGTATTAATGCAATTTGACCCCCAGCGGAGTGACCTTTGCCTAAGGGGTCACTCCCCATATATAAAAAACAAAAATAAACATAAAGTAATATGTATCCTTGGAGTCTAGGGGTTTCTGTCCCCCACAGAATGCTGCTGCCTTGGCTGGGGCTCAGGCTTTGGAACATGAATGCTCTTTGGTTTTCATTGGCGATGAACTTCCGACTTTACCACCGGCAGAAGTGGAAGATTTCCTGTGTTCAATTATCACGGATTCAATTGGAGACTTCCAAAATGACTCTGACTTTTGAAATTCTGCCTTTTTAATGCCACACTTAACATTTTAAATTGTCCTTTTAATACATGATCAAGTGTCTTTTTACCTTGTCATTATTGACATTCCTATATATATATGTGCCTTACTTTGAATTGTAGTAGCTTTTATACATAACTAGGCTTTGGACCACCTTTGAAATGGCAAGGGGAGGGTGTTGTGTAGCCACTTTAGTTATAGCTTCATACAAGTTATTTTAGCAAACTAAGGCCCTCATTACAACATTGGCGGTAAAAGCCGCTTACCGCCGTGAAGAAGACCGCCAACACACTGCCGCAGCCGCGTAATTCCGCCACAGCTATTATGACCCACATTTCGGAATCTGTCAAAATTCAGACACCCACACAACACCGCCACACCAAAGTTCAGTGATAAACTGGCGAAAACAAAACCTCCACCGTCATGCCAATAGAAATATACCCACACTATCACGACACATGAATCCACGCGGCGGTCTTTCAACTGCGGTATTCCACTGGCGGTACACCACGCCGCGCTCAAAATACACACACTCTTAAAAAACACAGCCACATTGGACAATTCGAAGTACACACACCTGATACACATACACACACCACTCCCACACACCCACTACAATATAAAACACACACCCACATCACCCACAAACCCCTACGACAAAAATTCTGAAAGAAGGCCAGAGAGAGACAGCACCAGCAAGAACAACAGCATCCACAGGCATACAACACCATCACCCACAGAACTTCCACGCACCTCACACAACACACCACTACATATCAGCACACTTATCACCACAAACTCCATCCCACACATCACCTACACCACCCCATGGCACGGCAAAGACACCCCGGGTTCTCGGAGGAGGACCTCAGGGTCATGGTGGAGGAAATCGTCCGGGACGAGCCACAGCTATTCGGATCACAGGTGCAGCACACCTCAATAGCAAGGAAGATGGAGCTATGGCGAAGAATAGTGGACAGGGTCAACGCAGTGGGACAGCACCCAAGAAATCGGGAGGACATCAGGAAGAGGTGGAACGACCTACGGGGGAAGGTGCGTTTCGTTGTCTCAAGACACCACCAAGCGGTTCAGCGGACTGGCAGCGGACCCCACCTCATCCCCCACAACTAGCAACATGGGAGGAGCAGGTCTTGGAGATTCTGCATCCTGAGGGCCTCGCAGGAGTAGGTGGAGGAATGGACTCTGGTAGGACAAATCTTAATTATTATATCCTCCACCCTACCTGCATGCCAGCACATACCCCCACCCTCACCCTCACCCCCAGCACTCCAACTCCTCACATATGTCCCAGCATCACAAACCACCCATCCCAACACCAAGCCCTGCATGCAACAACAAAGCATGGACACCCATCACTAAAGCATGCCCACTGCACATACCCATACAACCCCCTAAACCATCATCACACAAGGTCCCACACAGGAATGCAAGCACTGGGGTACACAGGCACCCACCGATTGCACACCATGAGACACATAGATGTAATAACCATCCTTTTATACCCCTGCAGGACCCCTACCCAACGTCACCAGACAGGAGGGTCCACACATGTCCACACCACCAACAGAAGAGGCCCACAGTGATGACAGCAGCTCTGTCCAACTGGATCTAGATGACCAGCCCGGCCCATCGGGGACCTCGGGACAGTCGGTTCCCCTCACCCAGACACAGGCCACTAGAGACCTTCCCCCCTCTGGAAACACCCGCACAGCACCCACCCAGCGGGCCCATACCTCCGTCCCCAGGACACATCAATCAGCTGTGTGTCCACCACTACAGGGAACCCAGGCTAACCAACCACCCCAACAACAACAGGGACCTGGGGGGAATGGCAGTGGGCACACGGTCCAGGGGACGTAGGCCCAGGAACACAGGGGAACTGGAAGGGCTGCTGTGTGACAGGGAGCGGACAGGCCAAAGGAACCCACTCTCCACGAGGCCCTCTCCTCCATCATGGGAGCCTACCACCACTTCCATGAGACAATGGCAAAGGTACTGTCCAAGTTTCAGGAGACCCAGCGCCTGCAGAAGGAACAGTATATGGGCTTCAGGCAGGAACACAGAACCATCAGCTCCATCCAGGGCACCATCATAGGGGTGCTGAAGGAAGTACTCAACACCAGGAGGGACACTGTGGCACTACAAGGGGGCCCTGACACTAGCATGGGCGATGAACTGCCCACCACATCCGCCGGTGTTAGTGGACAGGACGCCCTGCCACAGGACCACCACCCCAGCACCCCACCCCCTGCAGAGGGAGAACCACCCCGCAAACGGTCCCTGAGATCCAGGACAAAGACAGAGCACGATGCCAAGACCCCCGCCAAGAAATGAGACCACCCTGATTGTCATCCTATTGTACCACTTTTTCAACCTGTCTATACTTAAACTGCCCCAGCTACACTTCCTATGCCCATATGGGCAATGCAGCTGTGAGACTAATAGACTGGACTCTGCCATGGACATTACTCCGCCATCACCCCTCACCATTTCACTACCCCCCCCAATATTGAGCACTTAAATAAACACACTTAAAGCACAAAACAATCTGGAGTCTGTCTGTGATTTCTAAATAGGGTATTAGCAATCACAGTGACAAAATGCTCTTTCAATTGTAATGTCAACACACAGCTCTAGTCCATGAGGAATCTAAGCAGATGTCATACAGTGGGACCCACATCTGTGAAATCGTAAGGGAAAGTGACAACTCAGTGATCATACACTGGGTGAAAACGACAGACAGTAGAGAGGTAGTAGTGTTAAAGTACATGTAGTAGGCAGGTCTGTACTCTTACCTGTGTCTCACTGGAAATATTGCTGGATCACTGAGTCCCTGTTGTTCATGTCTTCTTCATCTGCTTCCTCGTCTTCACTGTCCACAGGCTCCATAGCTGCCACAACACCGCCATCTGGACCATCCTCCTGCAGAAAAGGCACCTGTCGTCGCAAAGCCAAGTTGTGAAGCATACAGCAGGCCACGATGATCTGGCACACCTTCTTTGGTAAGTAGAATAGGGATCCACCTGTCATGTGGAGGCACCTGAACCTGGCCTTCAGGAGGCCAAACGTCCGCTCGATCACCCTCCTAGTTCTCCCATGGGCCTCATTGTAGCGTTCCTCTGCCCTTGTCCTGGGATTCCTCACTGGGGTCAGTAGCAATGACAGGTTGGGGTAACCAGAGTCACCTGCAAATGGTGAGGGACAACTGTTAGACACGCACTAACCTGGAGGGATAGCCCCAGACCCAGACAACCATTCCCACTGACTTGCTTCCAGGTGCTCACCTAATAGCCACACACGGTGCCTCTGGAGTTGACCCATCACATAAGGGATGCTGCTATTCCGCAGGATGTAGGCGTCATGCACTGAGCCAGGGAACATGGCATTCACATGGGAGATGTACTGGTCTGCCAAACATACCATCTGTACATTCATCGAATGATAACTCTTCTGGTTTCTGTACACCTGTTCACTCCTGTGGGCACCTATGATGTTGGGGATGTGTCCCAGGGCATAGAAATCACTTTTCACTATAGGCAAATCCTCCACCTGATGAAAAACGATGTAGCTCAGCATGTGTTTCAGAAGGGCAGACAACACTCTGGACAATACGTTGGAAAACATAGGCTGGGACATCCCTGATGCTATGGCCACTGTTGTTTGAAAAGGCCCACTTACAAGGAAATAGAGCACTGACAGCACCTGCATTTGAGGGGGGATTCCTGTGGGATGGTGGATTGCTGACATCAGGTCTGGCTCCAACTGGGTACACAGTTCCTGGACTGTGGCACGGTCAAGCCTGTATGTGATAATCACATGTCGCTCCTCCATTGTCACCAGATCCACCAATGGTCGGTACACCGGAGGATGCCCCCATCTCCTCACATGTCCCAGTGGACGGTGCCTATGAAGGACAACAGCAAGCACAGAGTCAAACAACTCAGAGGTACGTACCCACAGTTTACACAGAACACCATTCATACACAAAAGATGGCCTGTATGTGTGTAGAGTGTAGGCCTAGGTATGTGTGACGCAGTTGAAAATGAAGCCATGTGAGCCCCTGAAATGGCGGCTGCCTGACCTGTAAAGTGGGACAATGGGATGTGAGGTAACTGCGCTGGCGTTGTACACCGTCGCGGTAGGCGGTCAAAGACCGTGGCGCAATGCTGCATTGGTTAACATTGGAACCCATGGGTCCCAGGAGCCAATGACGATGTACGCCGGTGGTGACGGTACGCACTGCCGCGGACGTGACCGCCATTTTCTATCTGTTCAATCACTCGATACCTGATCTTCGACAGGAGAGGACCTACACTGAAAGTTCTGCTGTGACCTCGGTCTGGAAGAGACAATGGCCCGAGTGTCTGGGGAAAGGGCCCCTGCCTTCACATCTGAGGAGTTGGAGAAGCTGATGGATGGTGTCCTCCCCCAGTACACGCTACTCTACGGTCCTCCAGACAAACAGGTAAGTACACAGGGAGCATGTTGTATGGGCTATGCCAGTGTGGAGAGGGCTGAATGTAAGAAGGAAGGGGGGAGAGTGCTGCGTGCATGAAAGACGGTGAATGCATGTGCCCCATTCAAGTACAAAAATCTTTATTCGACTTTCAACAAGTCATAAAAGACATAACAGTCATAAACGATCTCCAATTATGATGCATACATACAATTCAATGATAAGAAAAAGTCGAGGAGATAAGATAAAATAGTAAGAATAATAAAAAGAAGATGTAAAAGCACACAACTAAAAATCAGTCTAATATATCAATAAATAAAATAAAAACCCTATCACAATGAATTACAATTCAGTCACCTCTTCCATAGATTTCCTTATCTTTAATACAGAACATAAGAAATTTGCTAGGATTCAGCACATCTCTAAAGAAGATAGTGACTGGAGACAGACATAGGCTGTACGACACTGGGGGCGAATAATTGACCTTAGAAACGGAACAACTAGACGCTTCCTCTGGTAGGCGTAGAATTTACAAAATAAAACCATATGAATTGTAGATTGAAGTGTTTTTGCATCACAGGGACATGGTTTTAACACAGTGGTCCAATCGTTCATACTTTGAAATGAAACTAGACGGTGGAATGTGTCTAGTCTAAATCTTGTGAGAACGTAACGGTGGCGAGGAAGTGCCATGTTTGCCAAGTACGGCTGCATACCCTCAGCCGTCAAAATTAATTGATTATGAATGACTGAGGTTTTTTTTTATTCCACCTCCCATCGTATGTCTTCTAGATAGTTTAGTGCCAAGATACTCAGGTCCTTCCTGGATAACTTCTGCAAAGAGACTGGGTTTGTATAGTAGTCTTGGTTGCCCATTTTTTCGAAGAAGGTCATGATGTATTTTAAGCATGGTACCCTTGATGTATATAATGATTTCGTACAGTCGGTCAGGATAGCCTTATTGAAACTGGTGTGTTCCGAAGACCAGACTTTATGCCAAAGTAATAGTGGCTGGATCTTTATCAGGTCTGTAATGTAGGGAACCCCGAGTTCCGAATGTGTGACATACGATGAGGTGCCTTTTGGTACCCTCAACAGATGCCGTAGGAAGTCATTTTCCACTGTCTGCACTAGATCACAGTTTGTGTGTCCCCAGATTCCAGCCCCGTACGTAACGGCCGGAATACACTTGGCTTTATAGATCTTTATCATGTTAGGTGGTGTAATCCCCCCAAGCCTTTTAGAGAAGAGTCGAAGTGCCATCGTTGTTTTGGTCAGGTGTACTCTCTTCATCTTCCTGCAGTTGGCCCAGGAACCCAGCTTATCAAATGTTATGCCCAGGTATGAAAAGGTTTGCATGATTTCGACCTTGCTATCTTGAATGGTGGTGTTATAAATCTTGCCGCGCTTCCTTCCACAGTTCATGATGAAGGTTTTAGAGCGGTTGACAGTGCGTCCCAGCTGTGTCATATATGTAATACAGGTTGTTAGAAGTTTCTTTGAGAGCTATTGGGGTTCTGGCCATTAATACTGCGTCGTCTGCGTAAAGTAATGCTGGGACAGGTTGCTTATCTATTTGTGGTACATCTTTACACCTAGTGGCCAATTCTTTGTCTAGATTGTTTATATACATTGAGAACAAAAACGGTGCGAGAACGCAGCCTTGGCGCACTCCTCTGTGTAGACCAAAGGGGCGAGTACATTCCCCTTTTAGGCCGTACCTCACTCTTGCTCTGCACCCTGTGTACATTTCACGAATAAATTGGATTAGGGCTGGTTCCACCCCCATGCTTTTTAAGATGTCCCACAATTTATCATGGATTACACAGTCGAAAGCTGATGATAAGTCAATAAAGGCCAGGTACATATTGCCTGTTCTAATCTTAGTATATTTTGCGATGATGAGACTTAAATTTAGACTTTGTTCCACTGTTCCGATTCCTTTCCGGAATCCATACTGGACCGGAGATAGAACGTTCTTTTCCTCTGCCCATGATTGAAGCCTGTTCAGGATTATTCTCCCTGCTAGTTTAGCTGTAGTGTCCAGGAGGGAAATTGGCCTGTAACAGGCTGGATTAAGGCGGTCACCCTTTTTATATATTGGAATTATGTTGGAGACTCTCCAAGATGGTGGGGGTCCGCATGTGCAGATGGCCCTCAACGTCTGCGTCAGTACGGGACCCCACAGCTCAATATTGGCCTTGAATATATCGATCGGAACGCCATCAGGGCCTGGCGCTTTCCCTGGTTTGCTTTCAATTATGGCTTCCTCTACTTCCTGAAGGCTAATTTGGGGGGTTATATCTAGGCGCGGACCTTCCTGGTGGTCGTGGTCATGTGTGTGGTCTGATAAATCACTTGTAAGTGAATATATGTTAGAGAAATGTGCTACCCACTCTTCTTCGGAGATGGCGATTTCCATCCTAGGAGTGTCTCTGTCCTCTAACACAGGGGAATTTATTGTCTGCCAAAAAAGCATATTATCTTTCTTACGGCTTGCTATATGGAGGGTTTCCCACAGGTTTGTTTTTATTGTCGATTTCCTTTCCTTTATTGCTGTCTTGTATTCCTGTCTGCGTTTGCGTATGTCACTCACGCATCTTTTTGGGGCATTTAGGGCCTTTTTCAATCTCTTGTGTGCTTGAGTGCAGTTATGGTCAAACCATCCGTACGTCCTTTTTTTCCCTATCTTGCTGCTTCTAATAGTGAGGGCTTTTTTTATGGTTTGGGTGATCATCGTAAACGCACTTAGACATTGTCCTGGGTGTGGGTTCTCTCTTAAGCAGTCTGCGAAAGCATATTTACATTGGCATATAACCTGTTTTAATAAAGACTTGGGATCTGTCTGAGACCACTTCATAATGTATCCATTGCGCGGCACCAGTTCAATGTCATCTACCAGTGTGATGCTGTCTTCCCTAGCTGCTAGAGGGAGGGATAGTAGGAGATTTATGCTCTGGGGGTAGTGATCACTAATAGCGATGTTGTGCAAGGTATAGCTTGTAAGATGGTGTGCGAAGTGAGTGGACATTAGGACATAATCGATCACTGTGTTTGCGCCCCTTCCATTATACGTTGGTTTGAATTGTGGTTCGTCCAAGAATAGTTCATTTACAAAGGATAGGTTATAGGTTTGAGCTAGCAAATTCATTTCATCTCCTTGGATGTTGTGGGAGAAGTGGAGGCTTGCACCTATACCTTCCGAGTCCCATCCACATATCTTATCTGAATTTTCTTTACACGGGTGGACGTTAAAATCACCACCCCATATCAGTAGAATCTCACGGTTATTTTTTCTTCCTATTTTTTTTAGGTCGTTTCCCATTTTCACGAGAGTATTGGAAAGTTCTCCTGGAGGAGCGTTATTATAAAAATTAATAATGACCAGGTGGGTATTGTGATCTAAGTCGCTCTCTATCATTTGGTAGTATGGACTCATAAATTGCATCACTAGATTCTGTAGGGGCAGCTTATTAGAGATACATGTACACAGTCCCCCTTTAGGTCTACCATATCTTGACTGCTCGGCAGGGGTGTGGAATGTTTTGTAGCCATTTAGATGGGCAGGGGTTAGGAGCCACGTCTCTTGTAGGCAAACACATAGGTAGTCTTCTAAAAAATTAACCCATATCTCGTTGCCTAATTTGTTTGCTAGACCTGCAATGTTCCAGAATAATAAGACTATTGCAGGTTTCTGGTTAGGATTCTGTTGAAGCTTGCAGGACCGGTTCTTTGGGGAAAGAGGGGGAATGTTGCACATAGTAGTATTTGGTATATTACTAGATTCATCATTGCCCTGGCTTAGATGGGGTAATATCTCATTCCTTATAGAAACTGTTTTATATGATGTGTCTTCCTTTTGTAGTTCCGTCCCTGATCTATATTTTATCTGTACTTCTCTATCGTGGAGAGCTAGCTGTTTTATATCCAGTCAGTCTATATTTTCCAGCGTTGAAAGGGGATAAAATCTATTGCACATTTTAGACAAGTCTGGGCTGGATGAGGGTGCTACAGCTCTCTGTGAGCAGGTGGAATTGTTCCCCTCTGGTCTTTGATAAAAATATCCCGAGGGTAATAGCGAGATTCCTTGTAAAGTAGGTTGTCTGACTCCCAGATCAAGAATAATCCTATTCACTAAATGTGGTGAGCCAAAGGAAAGGACCACACAGTCTCCCATCAGCGCTTTCCTACTGGTTCCTATCCATTTAATTCTTCTGACCATTTTTATATCATCAAAAAGAGTCCTCACCATTCCAGGGCTCATACGGGCCCGATCCAATTAAGGGCCTTGTTTCTTAAGGCTGTCCAAGTTTCTCGTTGTTGGCCATCTATCTGTGGGACAGTAGCCAGGACCACGACATAAGGTGTAGCCTCCGGGGGAAGATGTAACAAGTCACTAGGGAGGTAAGCGAGATTCGGCGATCTAGGCCTGCTATTTATATTTCTCCCCAGGTTTGAATGGGGATTGGTATTTGCTGTCCTGCGCGTAGCACTACTCGCTGTCTTGCATAAAGTGGGATTTAGAACTTTTTTATCTGAAGGAAAATTATGAGGTAAAAATGAGGGTTGGTTATGTTGGTTCATAGAAGAGGCTTGTGGGTGAAGTTGGGGCTCATTCTGGGAGTCAACATTTCGTTGTGTACTACTTGGCCTGTTAAACGGAGTAGATTGTGTGTTGTTCTCGTGTTCTAAGGACCGCAGTGTGTTTCCGGGATCCTTACTTGTAAAATGCGTGTCTTCCCGTTGTAAGGACTTTGTTTCAAGGCCTGCCTCAAGACTAGACTCCACCCCCTTTAGGCGCTCCGACATTGAGTCCAGAGTGACTCTGATAGATAATTTCAATGAGTTTACTGTCTCATGGAGTTTTATGAGGAGTGATCGAACAGTGTCTCCTGCTAGGGTTGGGGGCTTCTTCCGGGTTAATTTTTTTGAAGGTTTTTTAGTTGGAGTAATTATTAAGTCTATCACTGGCGTTTTCTTTGGGGTCTTGTCCACCAGGCCCGTCTCCAGTTTCCTTGGTCGCTTAGCAACAGGGAATATTTCATCCATGGAATAGATTATGTTCGAAGAGTCTTTAATACAACCATTTGTGAACCTTGGATTTGAGTGACCGTCCCCAGGTTCACTGGGTGGGGAGTTATGTAGCAGTAGTGCAGACCCTAATGAATCACGAGATTGCTCTTTAGATAATGACATTTTCCCTTCAACAGTAGCAATTTGCTTATCTATCCTTCCCATCGCCCCAGAGATGTATTTTAATATAGATGAACTGTCTTTTAAATTTGTTTAGTTTTGAGTGCTTCCTTTTGCCCATAATTTTCATAGTGGCCGGTAGCTCGGAGGGCTGTATTCGTATGTCTTTAAGCAAAATCCTTTAATATAAAGGAAGAATGAGGGCTCTAATCGCTAGGGGATCGGCTTAAAACACAAAGGTACAGGGGTACAGAGGGGGGGCCCAGACCAATCTCTTCCCGTTGATAACAGGCGAGGGACAGAGGGTTCCTTCGTGCAGTGGGCCTTACGGCCAGACCAGATAAAAGTTGGATTTAGAGGGCTCCTACCCCCTCGGGAAAACGCAGCGCGACAGTTATAAGGAAGGTTTGAGAGGCAAGGAGAACAAAACAAACAGGGCGTCACAGTACCTTCAGGCAGCCCTATGTTCGTAGGTGCCCAATCCAGAGTTTTTTGGGGAGATGTCAGGGGGGTGGCCCTGCCCTGCCTCTTCCTGGCAATGACGGGCAAGGACGGGCCCGCCCTTGGCCCGGGCTTTGCCCGGGTGCCGCCCGCGCGCGTCCCGCGACGGCGGGAATGCTGATCAGTTTTATAGGGCTCCTGCCCTATCAGGCACGGGTGTAGCGCTTCCCGCGACGGCGGGAGCGCGATTTGAAAATTAAAGGGCTCCTGCCCTGTCCAAAAACCCGGTGCAGCGCGTCCCGCGACGGCGGGAACGCTGATCAGTTTTATAGGGCTCCTGCCCTATCAGGCACGGGTGTAGCGCTTCCCGCGACGGCGGGAGCGCGATTTGAAAATTAAAGGGCTCCTGCCCTGTCCAAAAACCCGGTGCAGTGCGTCCCGCGACGGCAGGAACGCTGATCAGTTTTATAGGGCTCCTGCCCCATCAGGCACGGGTGTAGCGCTTCCCGCGACGTCGGGAGCGCGATTTGAAAATTAAAGGGCTCCTGCCCTGTCCAAAAACCCGGTGCAGCGCGTCATGGCAAAGGTAGGGATGGGGGCCAATCAGTTTGATGGTGCAGTTGGTAATAATTTCTCTTTTTCCCCTGTACATTTCATGGAGGTCAGTGCCCGCCAGAAAAAAGATATTTGGCGTGCCATCGCCAAGGACGTCCAGACCTGGGTGTCTACCACAGACGGAGCACCCACTGCCGGAAAAGATGGGAGGACATTCGCCGCTGGAGCAAGAAGACGGCGGAGGCTCAGCTGGGGATGGCCTCCCAACGTGGGAGGGGTGCCCGTCGCACCATGACCCCCCTGATGTTCAGGACCCTGGCGGTAGCCCACCCGGAGTTGGATGGGCGCTTGAGGACATCACAGCAGCCACAAGGGGGTGAGTACACTCTCATTGTGTTGACTTTGTGCGCAATGGAGGTGTCTGGGTGAGGGAGGTGGGTTGTGGGTTTCCCTAGGCCAGGGCGAGTTCCCTAGGCAAGGCCACTCCATAAGGCAGGCCATGTGGCACCCCACCCCACCTCTGTAGAGTGCCAAATACACCTAGTGATGCCCCTGTGTCATCTATGTGTGCAGATGTTGTCCATAGCCTTGTAGGCCATTTCCCAGGAAGGGAACAGTAGACCCCAAGAGCATGGCGTAATGCAGGGGGCTTCTGTGTCTGTTGTGTCTGCCAACGGTAGCGGTAATGCATGCACTCAACATGTCTTTCTTCTGTTGTCGTCCCCCTTTTTGTGGTCTCCCTGTTCTTGTGTGCATTAGCATCATCAGGCGGAGGAGCAGTGGCACCGGAGCACGAGGGAGCTGCATCCCACATGGCCCTGGAGGGCGAGACTACGGACTCAGAGTTCACCAGTGGGACGGAGGGCGATGGGAGCTTCACGGCAGGGATAGGAGCTGACACCAGCGACACAGACTCGTCCTCTGCTGGGAGCTCCCTTGTGGTGGCAGCAACATCTATGCCCCCTGCATCTACAGGTACAGCCACCACCCCCACTACCAGCACCGCCCTCCCAGCAGCCCCTCAGCCTTTGCCCCGTGCCCGCTCACCCAGGAGGATGGGCATCACCTTCGCCCCAGGCACCTCAGGCCCTGCTCCAGTCACCCTTGCTGCCCTCAGTGAGGAGGCCATTGACCTCCTCAGGTCCCTCACTGTTGGGCAGTCTACCATTTTGAATGCCATCCAGGGTGTAGAGAGGCAGTTGCAACAAACAAATGCATTCCTGGAGGGCATTCATTCTAGTCAAGTGTCCCTTCAGCGAGCTTTTCAGCACTCATCACTGGTGGCAGTCATTGCCCCCGTCTCTAGCCTCCCCCCTCCAACTTCCTCTAACCAGACCCAATCCCCTCTACCTCAGCCTATCCCAAGCACACCTACAGACCAGCATGCACACATGTCAACACACAAGGTAAGCTCTGGCAAACATAAGCACCACACATCCCACAGGCACTCACGCAAGCATCACACACATGCAGACACACCAACATCGACTGCCTCCACTGTGTCCCCCTCCTCCTCGTCTCCCTCCTCCCTCCCAGTCTCATCTACACTCACACCTGCATGCAATACCTCTACAGCCACTACGTCCCTCTCCACCACACCCACCACCACACCCCACTCACGTGCAGTCACCACCCCCACTACCATTCACACGTCCCCTGTGTCCTCTCCCAGTGTGTCTGTGACGCCCCCTCCCAAGATACACAAACGCAGGCACACACCCACCCAACATCCATCCACCTCACGACAGCCTCCAGTGCATGCCCCTTCACCCAAAGTCACCAAACGTACACCTCCTACTATCACCACCTCTTCCTCCACTCCCAAACCCCCTCCAGCTACCCGTCCCAGTGTGCCCCAAAAACATTTCCTGTCCACCCTTGACCTCTTTCCCACACATCCCCCACCCCGTCCGTCTCCTAGGTCCCGAACTAGCACCTCAGCCAAAACATCTGCGGGACCAGTGGTGCCTGTAGTCACCGGAATCTGGAGTGCACCGGCCACCAGGGCAGCCAGTGTGGCACGGAGCCACAGCATAGACAGTCCCCCACCTGTGAAGCATCAGAAGTTGGCCAGTGCCTGGCGGGAGAGGGGGAAGACTCCAGCCACCAAAGCCGCTCCCAGGGGTCCCGGTGGGAGTGTGGAGTCAGCTGTGACACCTTCCAAGGTGGGGAAGGGCCACAAAAAACCCAACAAGTCTGGGAAGAGCAGCACGGTGGAGAAAACCGCCATCATCCCCGATGCCCAGGAGGCCATCTCCAGCACAAGCACAGCTGCCCAGGACAGGACCGCCAGCACTAGCCCACCTGCCCAGGAGGCCACCGCCAGCACCAGCCCACCTGCCCAGGAGGCCACTGCCAGCACTAGCCCAGCTGCCCAGGAGGCCACCGCCAGCACCAGCCCACCTGCCCAGGAGGCCACCGCCAGCACCAGCCCACCTGCCCAGGAGGCCACCGCCAGCACTAGCCCCACTGGGCCATGAAGGACCGCCAGCAAAAGCCCCGCTGGGCCATGAAGGACCGCCAGCAAAAGCCCCGCTGGGCCATGAAGGACCGCCAGCACAAGCCCCGCAGGGCCATGAAGGACCGCCAGCACAAGCCCCGCTGGGACATGAAGGACCGCCAGAAGCTGAGACCCTGCAATGGAGACCGCCATCTCAAGAAACCACTGCACAGGGCACCGTCATCTCAAGCACTGCTGAACAGGGCACCGCCAACTCAAGCACCGCTGAACAGGGCACCGCCAACTCAAGCACCGCTGAACAGGGCACCGCCAACTCAAGCACCGCTGCACAGGGCACCGCCGTCTCAAGCACCGCTGCACAGGGCACCGCCGTCTCAAGCACTGCTGCACAGGGCACCGCCGTCTCAAGCACTGCTGCACAGGGCACCGCCGTCTCAAGCACTGCTGCACAGGGCACCGCCGTCTCAAGCACCGCTGGCCCATGAGCGGCAAGGGCACTGACCCAACTGAGTCCGTCACGGGGTGAATGATGCACTCTGGGCACCATGCCCCCTCCAGAACCAGTGGAGACTGTCCTCCACTACCTCTGTCCTTAGCAGGATAAAGCACTCTGGGCACCATGCCTCCTCCAGAACCAGTGGAGAAAAGCATCCACTGTCTCAATCCTTGGCAGGATGAAGCACTCTGGGCACCATGCCCCCTCCAGAACCAGTCTGTCCTTAGCAGGATGAAGCACTCTGGGCACCATGCCCCCTCCAGAACCATTGGAGACTGTCATCCACTACCTCTGTCCTTAGCAGGATGAAGCACTTTGAGCACCATGCCCCCTCCAGAACCAGTGGAGACTGTCATCCACTACCTCTGTCCTATCCACTTGTGAGACTGTGGCTTTGCACTCCCCAGGATATGGCAGTAGGCAAACCACCAATGTAGAGACTTGAGAGACTGTGGCTTTGCACTCCCCAGGATTGAACAGTGGGCAAACCACCCACTTGGGAGACTTGATAAACTGTGGCTTTGCACTCCCCAGGATTAAACAGTGGGCAACCCACCCACTGTAGAGACTTGAGACTGTGGCTTTGCACTCCCCAGGATTGAACAGTGGGCAACCCACCCACTGCAGAGACTTGAGAGACGGTGGCTTTGCACTCCCCAGGATGGAACAGTGGGCATGCGGCCCCCTCGTGGATTTGGCGTCGCGCACTCAAGCGGCTGAGGTGTCCACCCTTTCCCTCCCCCCGAGGTGCCTGTTTAGTTGCTCTATGATGCCCCTGCAGTGTTCTCTCCGTCATGGTCCGGGATCTTGTGTGGGCCTCGCCCATACCGTGTGGTCCCAGTGTTCCACGGACTTTCTTAGAGCACTACCTGGACTACTATGCTTGGTATATATTATGCACATGGTGTATATATATATATTTCTGCCTACTTGCTTTTAATATATTACAATGGTTACACTCATTTTCTATTGTCTTTGCATTCTTCCGGGGTTTTTTTTGGGGTGTAACTGTGATGTATTGATATGCATTAGTGTGTGTGTTGTAGTGGGTGAGGGTGGGAGTGTTGCGTGTGTGTGTCCCTGTTTTTTGCCTCCCCCCTACCCTGTGTCGTAGGTGCAGTACTCACCATGGTCTTCGCTACCGGCGTTCGTGCTCCTGGTAGAGGAGCAGGAAGACTGTTGCAGGTAGAATTTGGAGTTCCGGATCCATGGCTTCCCCGTTCCTCGTGGGGTGTGTAGAGGTGACCGTTTCCCCTTTGGGATTCCTGTTTCAGCCGTGTTTTTATCCGCGGTGAATCCGCTCCTGAAAAGGTGGCGGATTGGCCTGTCATAATAGTGTGGGTGGTACATTGTCTCCCGCCTGTGTGTTGGCGGTGACTGCCGTGCTGTTTGTTTGTACCGCCGTGGCAGTCGGAGTGTTAAAGTGGCTGTCTTTGTTGGCGGTTTCCGCCACGGTCGTAATTGCACATTTTTTACAGCCGGCCTTACCGCCGCTTTAACACCGACCGCCAGGGTTGTATTGACCACCTAAGTCTGCCGGTGTGCACTTTAACCTAGATATATTTTATTCAGATTTGTTTTATTATTTTAACAATAGCCACATTTGCGGTCTTTTTTTTTTTCTCTATCTAGCTGTTCTTTGTCTAGGGCAGCACTGTATTCTTAAACAAGACATTTCTTTCACTCTTTGCTTTTCTCAAACCTACAGTAAACATAGGTTGCCAGCAAAAGTGGTAAGTTTTGTCTCTAATGTGCACAGAAACATATACACTCTTACGGTGGGATCCTTTCTTGGACCATCAACTGTTTTATAATAAAAAAACTACTTTGACCCATGTATGTTTGAGGGAGATTCCAGACAGATGTCCACCACTGTATGCTGTTTGTTGAGTGATTTGCTGCAGCTGCTTAAGTAGACTACAGGCCTCTTGCTCAGGTATGAGAGATGATATCTTAGAGAATTAGAGCTAAACAGTCTGTTATCCAACATAGCCTAGGTAGGGACTATCCTTCTCAACCTTAGTGACAATATTATAGCGTTATTTTTATTTTTCACTCTCCTTGTCACAATTTTAATCCTGTCATGCTTCATCACCCTAGTTATTGCAATACATGCTTTATTATTTAAAATGCAGTTAATTCAATAAAACCTTATCGAACTATACTCTGCCTCTGATTGTCCTTGCATACGTGAGACTAATGCAACCGAGAGTAATGGATGAGGTCTGATTGACCACGATTTCCCTGATGAGTCAGTTGTATCATGCGCTCGGTTGCCCAATCATCCCTGCTCTAGGGTGGAGATGAGGTGCTGCTAGTTAGCCAGAGCAAAACCTGGATTTGGCCGACAAGTGTCACCTGTAGTGGGTTCAGACTCAGTTCCCCACAATGCAATTGATTCTTCTGTTCGAATCCAGTAGTCTCATTAGGATAAGGAGTACCCACGCGACATATGGGATGGCCAAAAGTTACACCCATGTCTGCTGATCCCACAGGTTTTGTCTATCCCTGGATTTGTTGCAACTAAGGGACACTAGTCCCCACCAAAGGTTTGCTGCCTGACCACTGCATTGCCAGAACCAAAGGCCTGTTGCAGCAGCCCTTCTACCAGTGCAAGGAGGACTTTGTGGGGCCCAAAGAGCCATGGTCAAAGTTGCTCCACCTCACGGGCGGGGTCAAGAACTCACCTCTCATGAGGAGCATCCTTGAGCATCATTTGCTTGCATCTCCAGCATCACGACCACTCCATTGTCGTCTATGGCAGTGGTTTTGTATAGTTTGGAATTTGCTTCAAAAATGCTCTCCTGGCCATGTAAATGTCCAAGCCATCCTTACTACCTTCTTAGACCTCTATCCTGTCAGAAATGGTCATCCAACTCAGGTCATAGTTGCCAGACTAGCTCTTTCAATTGTTTTAAAAGTTTCCAGGGTTTTTGTTGACCAATGCTTGTTTCAAGTTGATATCAACGTTAGTTAAAGCATTTAATAATCTCCAGAACCCTCCTGTGGATTTTGATGGTCAAAGGCTCTACAAATTCATAGAAAATATTCTCTATTATTATATCTTGTGTGATTATTGTGATCGTTTAGTTATGATAAATACTTTACACATTGTTCCTTTGCTAAGCATTACTGCTAATAGCCACGGCTACCCAGTGTTGACCTTATCAATAAGTACCCATATCCACATCATATAGTACACGCAAATACTCACATTGGTCCCTTCGGACCCTGAACTTGTGTTTTGCTGTACCAGACAATTAATCTGTTGGCTACCACAGACAAAACACTGATTAGCGTCGAAATAACAATTTCAGAAGAGAGCCATAAGTTCTGCATGTACTAGGCCCTGTTTTCCAAAGAGCCAAAGAAGTTGACAACCAGTTTTTCTAAATGGCAAAACGTTTTTGCAAAGGCTTAAACAATGGAGAACGGGGGCAACTGGATTGGCTAACTTGCCCACATTAAAAATCAATGATTTGAGAGGGATGTGCAGGAGAAGGGGAGTTGGCCTAGGTACGAATGCCAGTAAGGTAGAACTGGAGAAAGCCCTCAAAGCATGGGAAGGGGCAAGAAGAGCGCAGGCCCAACTGGCAGAGAAAGTCAACCCTGAGGGCAGTGATGAAAAGGATAGTTGCACAAACCCTTTTGAAACTGATGGGGAAATAAGAGTGTGGTTCCCAGAGTAATATCAAGGAATGGGTCAATATATGGGAGTGAGTAGAGCTTCACCTCCACAATGTGATCCAAATAACTGGATGACATTTTTTCCCTCCTGGAGATTAAGGAGAAGAAGTTGGAATTCCAAGTCAAGTCAGAAGACTGACAATACAGAAAAGAAAGGCCAAGATAGGGTTAACTCCCCAAGGGAATGGTGGCAGCAACAAAGAGTCTGAGGAACATACAGGTGGTGCCTATAATCCCAGGTTGTCCAAAGGGATTGTTCTAAAGTTTGTACAAGGGGACAACAAGCGGCTGACATCAATGAGAGTGCTTTTAGTATGAGAAGGGTGAGTGCACAATATTGGAGGGCCCTGTTGTGGAAATAGTTACCTACAGTGGAATGAGATAGATTAATTAGACTTGTAGATGAGGGGGCACAATCTTACATGCACATGACGGGGGCACTCATTGAGCTATTTGGTCTTAACGCAGAGGAGTATAGACTTACACTGAGGAACACACCAAAGGGGTCAAAACAGACATGGGGAGGGGGACTTTGTGGATGCATCTATGAAGTAACTGGATGGCTGGAGAAAGGGAAACAAGATTGATACCTATGAGGGTTTATATAATTTAATAGTGAAGGAATACATTCTTGCAAATTATATCTCTGAGAAGGTATACCAGCATCTGCTAGATTCAAATCTTTCTAGTCCTAGGGACTTGGGCAAGAGAGCCGATGAATGGGCAAGGACTAGAGTACCCAAGAAAGCCCAGAGGATGATCCCAAGAAGGGGAGGGCAACAGAAGGGAAAAGAGGGAGGTGGTAAATCCACCAAAGAAAATTCCTAATATCCCCAGAACCCTAACAGAGAGGAGATCAAGACCCACTCTACCTCTTATTAACAGAGTAGTGGGGACCCATGGCTTAAACGGTTTTAGTCAGTAGGCCCTGGTTTGATTGTCAGCAGGTTGGGCACTATTGAAGAGACTCAGTTTGTCCTAAAAAGAAGGATACCACTAGAACTGCCAGGGTAGCCTTAGAGGAGCATTGCCCTGATAAGGATACTCTGGTTGCTTTTAATTGGGAGAACATCCCAGAGGGTGAGTTGATGATTCCTGAAGGCAATAGGCACTTTAGCCCCATAGGGGTGAATGGAATCACAATCACTTATTTGAGAGACACGTGTGCTAGTCACACCATTGTGCTTGACAGGTGAGTGTTCCCAGGGTAGAATTTGCCAGGATAAACCAAAAGAGTTACTATTAGGCCTGAAGCTTTGGTAACTTTAGAGAAGGTGGTTCCCTTAGTTGGCATAGGGTGGTAGTCAGCCCTGATCTCCCCCAGATATGAGGTGAAACAGGTCTTATCTCCAGGGTTAGTCTGGGGCATTTTAATTACCTGGTGGACTGGAAAGGACACGTTCAGAGGAACGGTTACGGGAGCCTGCTTCACACTTACTCTGTGCACCTACATTGGTGAATAGATTTCATGCCACTCACCCGACCAAAACTAAGCCATTGTCTGGATGGCAAACCTTGTGGGAGAGTACTGTCAGGCCCTGCGGCTCCCTCACTGTTTGTTCTGCTGTGTGGGGGCACATCTGGTCACATGCAGTCTGGGCCAAGTTGCAGAGAATCACACGCATACCTGCACACATGCAAATAGAGGCACCTGATCATACACAGCTACACCAACTGATGCACCTGCTCACACCTTCACTCAGACACTCCCAGGAACAACATGTGGCAGGAACCAGGGGCCTCTGATTGGCTGCAGACATCTGAACAACCTCGGTGACCATCTTGGAAACTTGGCTTATTTAAGGCCACACCCAATGCCATGCCTTTGCTCGGCAATCTCCAGGTCCTGCACTTACCTGATTCTTGCTTCCCACAACTACATTAATCACTGCAATCCTTACCTGATTTTGGATTTCCACAATGGCATTCCTTCTGACTGTGCCAGCACCTCCTGTATTTATACTCCCTATCTTCGGTGTCTCTTCCTCACAAGGCCAGCCGTGCAAAACAAAAAGAAGCAGGAAGATAAGTACATTTCTGAAACATGCAAGTGTGCAAGTGTCTAGGCTTAGGATACAAAAGACTAGTATCTGAAAAACAAAAAAAGCAAAGACAATAAGAGTACAACCTCAGCAGTGTTTGAAACTGTTGTGGGTTGGTGCGCTCCACGTTGGATGTGGCTAGTAAAGAAAGACAGTCCATTTTTCTCTGCTTATGCTCCTGTGCTTAGCACGGTCTTGAAGTTGAACCAAGGGCACAGAACTATGATTACAAGCCATAACATTGGACCAAACCAAACAGTATGATACGTGGATTGTGGAGTGTGATTAAGTGTGAATGGTATGTCTGTGAGTGACCGAGTTCTTTCTAAGGTCCACAGGGGCGCATATCATAAGCAGTACACTCTGGAGCTAAGAGTCTTCAGCATCATTGTCATCGGAATCCAGCTCTGATAATTTACCTGGAAAAAAGGCACAAAGAACACAGAACTAGGTATGCAATTCGCAACAGACCTTTGCGCTCAGTACATGGTATTTACGCTTACAGTGTAAAAGCATATAACCTGAACTGACCAGTTTTTTAACAGGTCTCCTTTCCCAAGCAGAATGTGCTTGACCATGTGATAGGCCTGTGGTCTTGGATGGTAGAGTACATGAAGAAGACATGCAGAAACCTGGAGGCCAACCAAAAGCTCATGGTGCTCTAGCATGACCAAAAGACTACTATGCCTGAGTACCTACCGTGCCAGTTGGTTTGGATGTGGGAGGTTGTGGCTCCCAAGGCCCTCCAGAAGAAATGGAACTGGGTCCTACCCCATTCTGGAGAAAAAGGGTTAGGCCACCTATATGGTGGACCTTGGCACCCGCGAGAATCCCCACCGGATCATGCATTTAAACAGACTTAAACCTTACAAAGAAAGGGGAAACATGACCATGCTTATGGTCACAGATGGAGGAAAGAAAAAGGGGAGTGAACCTCTCCCAGAGGTCCTCTCTACCAATGTGCAAGTTGGATCATTGGAGGGAGTTGTACTCTCTCCCATGCTGCTAGACCAGAAGCAAAACGACTGCAAACAAGTGTTGGAGAAGCTTGATGGGCTGTTCTCACTGATCCATAGACTCACCACGTGGTGTGTCTATGGCATTGACAATGGTGACAGCTTACATGTCAAAAACAAAATTGTGCAGGCTGTCTAACCAGGTCAGAGATAACATCAAGGCTGGGGTAGCTAAGACGATGGAGCTTGGGGTACTTCAGCACTCTCATAGTTCCTGTGCCAGTCCAGTGGACTGGTACCCAAACCTAATCCCCAAGAAGGGGAGAAGGAGTTGAGATTTTGTGTAGACTACAGATATTTGAATACAGTCATTAAGACTGATGCTCACCCCATACCTACAGTTGAAGAGCTCATTGACAGGTTGGGGCTGCTAAGTACCAGAGCACATTTGACCTGATCTCAGGGTACTGGTAGATTGCCCTAAGTCCAAGAGCAAATAAGAGGTCAGCATTTCTACTCCAGAGAGCTACTTTCAATTCAGTGTAATGTTCTTTGGTTTGAATAATGCTCCTGCCTCCTTCTAAAGGTTAGTAAACAGAGTCCTGTCTGGGTCTGAATCTTTTAGTGTCACTTACCTGTGTGATATAGCTGTGTAGGACCATGGTTTCTTTTCTTTATTTAGATTTGAAGAGGATTTGGGCCCACCACCCCCACCAGAGTGTTTTTGTGGGCCTGATGACTCATTTTTAGATTTGTCCCCACCCTTGTCAGAAGACTTACCATCCTTCTTCTTTCCATCCTTGTCACTCCCTGTATGAACTTTTCTGTTCACCCTTGTTTTGACCCATTTGTCTGCTTCTTTCCCAATTCTTGGGGAGAGGTCAGATCAGAGTCTACCAGGTACTGGTGTAACAAATCAGACACACAATTATTAAGAATATGCTCTCTCAGGATTAAGTTATACAGGCTTTCATAGTCAGAAACTTTACTGCCATGTAACTACCCCTCCAAGGCCTTCACTGAATGGTCAACAAAGCCTACCCAGTCTTGCGAAGACTCCTTTTTGGTTTCTCTGAACTTGATCCTGTACTGTTCAGTGGTTAAGCCATAACCATCAAGGAGTGCATTCTTAAGAACTGAAAAATCATTGGCATCACTTTCCTTAACAGTAAGGAGCATATCCCTACCCTTTCCATTAAAAGATAGCCATAGGATAGCAGCCCACTGCCTTTGAGGGACATCCTGTACATTACAGGCCCTCTCAAGTACAGCAAACCACTTGTTAATGTCATCCCCCTCCTTGTAAGGGGGAACTATCTTGTGCAGATTCCTAGAATCATGCTCTTTTACAGGATTACTATCTGTAATACTGCTGCTGCCACCATGGGATCCAAACCCCAACCTCTGTCTTTCTTTTTCTAAGTCAAATGCTTGTCTATCTAAATCCAGCTGTTGCTTCTTGAGCTTCAGCCTGGATTCTTCCACTCTCAATCTATTGAGTTCCCTTTCTAACACTCTGTCTTCAGGGAGGGTGGGTTGGGCATGCCTTGACACAGAAGAATGGTGAGAATGAACAGAGGGAGACCTGTCCCTAACAGATGGCACTCTAACAACCTGGCCTAAAGGGGTAACCTCTATACTATGATGAGAACTCACATTAGTACCAGCCATGCTAGGTGGCCTGCTAAGGGGCAGGTTGGGAAGGTCCCCTTCTAACCCTTTCACTGGGGGTGCCCCAGAATCAGAGTGGGAACCATCAGCTAATCTCTCACCAGAAGTGCCAACTAAGGTCTTATCTTGAGGGATTCTTCCCTACCCCTAAAACTCTTTCAACGCACAGACTCCTTGCTCTTTCCAGCTAAGGTGGTCATAAGCAAGTTTAGTCGGATCAACAGTTTGACCTGTACCAGACATTACAGAAAAGGTTTAAGGGACAGAAAAAGAAAGAAAAAGTTTCAGAACTTTTTAAAGAACAGAAAAAACTTTTAAAACTTTTTAATAACTTTTTGAAAGTTTTAGAGGTACTTTTTAGCACTTAGCAAAAGAGTAAGAGAAGAAAAGCAAACCTTTTTGGTTAGGTGTACATACACTGAACTTGTTTTGTATATTTTTCTCTTATGAAAAGTACAAAATGACAAAGTGGTAAGTAGTTGCAAGTACTTATCCCACCGCTGCACAACCAATGTAGGAGGCTGGCCTGGCTTGTAGTGGGTACCAAGGGGTACTTACACCTTGCACCAGGTCCAGGTATCCCTTATTAGTGTAGAGGGATGTCTAGCAGCTTAGGCTGATAGGAAAAGTAGCTTAGCAGAGCAGCTTAGGCTGAACTAGGAGGCGTGTAAAGCTCCTACTATACCACTAGTGCCATATGCACAATATCATAAGAAAACACAATACACAGATATACTAAAAATAAAGGTACTTTATTTTTATGACAATATGCCAAAGTATCTCAGTGGGTACCCTCAGTATGAGGATAGCAAATATACACAAGATATATGTACACAATACCAAAACATGCAGTAATAGCAATAGAAAACAGTGCAAGCAATGTATAGTCACAATAGGTTGCAATGAGAGCACATAGGTACAGGGGCAACACAAACCATATACTCTAGAAGTGGAATGCGAACCACAAATGGACCCCAAACCTATGTGACTTTGTAGAGGGTCGCTGGGACTGTAAGAAAACAGTGTGGGTTAGAAAAATAGCCCACCCCAAGACCCTGAAAAGTGGGTGCAAAGTGCACCTAAGTTCCCCAGAGAGCACAGAAGTCGTGATAGGGGAATTCTGCAAGGAAGACCAACACCAGCAATGCAAAAATGATGGATTCCCTGACGAGAGTACCTGTGGAACAAGGGGACCAAGTCCAAGAGTCACGATCAAGTAGGGAGTGGGCAGATGCCCAGGAAATGCCAGCTGTGGGTGAAAAAAAGCTGCCACCGGATGGTAGAAGCTGTGGATTCTGCAAGAACGACAAGGGCTAGAAACTTCCCCTTTGGAGGATGGATGTTCCACGTCGTGAAGAAGCTTTCAGGGGTGTTTCCGTGCAGGAAGACCGCAAACAAGCCTTGCTAGCTGCAAGGGTCGCGGTTAGGGTTTTTGGATGCTACTGTGGCCCAGGAGGGACCAGGATGTCACCAATTGTGTGACAAGCCAGAGGGGTCGTCCAGCAAGACATAGAGCCCACTCAGAAGCAAGCAGCACCCACAGAAGTGCCGGAACAGGCACTACAAAGTGAAGTGAACCAGAGCTCACCCGAAGTCACAAAGGAAGGTCCCATGACGCCGGAGGACAACTCAGGAGGTCGTGCACTGCAGGTTAGAGTGCCGGGGACCCAGGCTTGGCTGTGCACCAAGGAAATCCTGGAAGAGTGCACAGGAGCCGGAGCAGCTGCAAATCAAGCGATACCCAGCAATGCAGTCTAGCGTGGGGAGGCAAGGACTTACCTCCACCAAACTTGGACTGAAGAGTCACTGGACTGTGGGAGTCACTTGGACAGAGTTGCTGAGTTCAAGGGACCTCGCTCGTCGTGCTGAGTGGAGACCCAGAGGACCGGTGATGCAGTTCTTTGGGAAGATTCCGTCGACCCACAGGAAATTTCTTCAGAGCTTCTAGTGCAGAGAGGAGGCAGACTACCCCCACAGCATGCACCACCAGGAAAACAGTCGAGAAGGCGGCCGGATCAGCGTTACAAGGTCGCAGTAGTTGTCTTTGCTCCTTTGTTGCAGTTTTGCAGGCTTCCAGAGCAGTCAGCCGTCGATTCCTTGGCAGAAGGTGAAGAGAGAGATGCAGAGGAACTCTGATGAGCTCTTGCATTCGTTATCTAAAGAATTCCCCAAAGCAGAGACCCTAAATAGCCAGAAAAGGAGGTTTGGCTACCTAGGAGAGAGGATAGGCTAGCAACACCTGGAGGAGCCTATCAGAAGGAGTCTCTGACGTCACCTGATGGCACTGGCCTTTCAGAGCAGTCCAGTGTGCCAGCAGCACCTCTGTTTCCAAGATGGCAGAGGTCTGGAGCACACTGGAGGAGCTCTGGGCACCTCCCAGGGGAGGTGCAGGTCAGGGGAATGGTCACTCCCCTTTCCTTTGTTCAGTTTCGCGCCAGAGCAGGGCTGGGGGATCCCTGAACCGGTGTAGACTGGCTTATGCAGAAATGGGCACCATCGGTGCTCACCAAAGCATTTCCAGAGGCTGGGGGAGGCTCCCTTTTTCCAAAGGGAGAGGGTGTAACACCCTCTCTCTGAGGAAGTCCTTTGTTCTGCCTTACTGGGCCAAGCCTGGCTGGACCCCAGGAGGGCAGAAACCTGTCTGAGGGGTTGGCAGCAGCAGCAGCTGCAGTGAAACCCCGTGAAAGGTAGTTTGGCAGTACCCGGGTCTGTGCTAGAGACTCGGGGGATCATGGAATTGTCTCCCCAATGCCAGAATAGCATTGGGGTGACAATTCCATGATCTTAGACATGTTACATGGCCATGTTCGGAGTTACCATTGTGACGCTATACATATGTTGTGACATATGTATAGTGCACACGTGTAATGGTGTCCCCGCACTCACAAAGTCCGGGGAATTTGCCCGGAACAATGTGGGGGCACCTTGACTTTTTCCAGGGTGCCCACACACTAAGGCCCTCATTCTGACCTTGGCGGGCGGCGGAGGCCGCCCGCCAAAGTCCCGCCGTCAGGTTACCGTTCCGCGGTCGAAAGACCGCGGCGGTAATTCTGACATTCCCGCTGGGCTGGCGGGCGGCCGCCTTCAGGCCGCCCGCCAGCCCAGCGGGAAAGAGGCTTCCACGATGAAGCCGGCTCGGAATCGAGCCGGCGGAGTGGAAGCTGTGCGACGGGTGCAGTTGCACCCGTCGCGTATTTCACTGTCTGCGCAGCAGACAGTGAAATACATTTAGGGGCACTCTTACGGGGGCCCCTGCAGTGCCCATGCCAGTGGCATGGGCACTGCAGGGGCCCCAAGGGGCCCCGCGACCCCCCCCTACCGCCATCCGGTTCCCGGCGGGCGGACCGCCAGGAACTGGATGGCGGTAGGGGGGGGTCGGAATCCCCTCGGCGGCGCAGCTAGCTGCGCCGCCTTGGAGGATTCCAATGGGCGGCGGTACACTGGCGGGAGACCGCCAGTGTTGCCGGTCCGACCGCGGCTTTACCGTTGTGTTACCATTGTGACGCTATACATATGTTGTGACATATGTATAGTGCACACGTGTAATGGTGTCCCCGCACTCACAAAGTCCGGGGAATTTGCCCGGAACAATGTGGGGGCACCTTGACTTTTTCCAGGGTGCCCACACACTAAGGCCCTCATTCTGACCTTGGCGGGCGGCGGAGGCCGCCCGCCAAAGTCCCGCCGTCAGGTTACCGTTCCGCGGTCGAAAGACCGCGGCGGTAATTCTGACATTCCCGCTGGGCTGGCGGGCGGCCGCCTTCAGGCCGCCCGCCAGCCCAGCGGGAAAGAGGCTTCCACGATGAAGCCGGCTCGGAATCGAGCCGGCGGAGTGGAAGCTGTGCGACGGGTGCAGTTGCACCCGTCGCGTATTTCACTGTCTGCGCAGCAGACAGTGAAATACATTTAGGGGCCCTCTTACGGGGGCCCCTGCAGTGCCCATGCCAGTGGCATGGGCACTGCAGGGGCCCCAAGGGGCCCCGCGACCCCCCCCTACCGCCATCCGGTTCCCGGCGGGCGGACCGCCGGGAACTGGATGGCGGTAGGGGGGGTCGGAATCCCCTCGGCGGCGCAGCTAGCTGCGCCGCCTTGGAGGATTCCAATGGGCGGCGGTACACTGGCGGAAGACCGCCAGTGTTGCCGGTCCGACCGCGGCTTTACCGCCGCGGTCGGAATGCCCATTGGAGCACCGCCGGCCTGTCGGCGGTGCTCCCGCGGTCCTCCAACCCGGCGGTCATGGACCGCCAGGGTTGGAATGACCACCTAAGTAACTTAGCACCCAACCTTTACCAGGTAAAGTTTAGACATATAGGTGACTTATAAGTTACTTAAGTGCAGTGGTAAATGGCTGTTAAATAACGTGGACGTTATTTCACTCAGGCTGCAAGGGCAGGCCTGTGTAAGAATTGTCAGAGCTCCCTATGGGTGGCAAAAGAAATGCTGCAGCCCATAGGGATCTCCTGGAACCCCAATGCCCTCGGTACCTCAGTACCATATACTAGGGAATTATAAGGGTGTTCCAGTATGCCAATATAAATTGGTGAAATTGGTCACTAGCCTGTTAGTGACAATTTGGAAAGAAATGAGAGAGCATAACCACTGAGGTTCTGGATAGCAGAGCCTCAGTGAGACAGTCATAACACAGATAACACATACAGGGCACACTTATGAGCACTGGGGCCCTGGCTGGCAGGGTCCCAGTGACACATACAACTAAAACAACATATATACAGTGAAATATGGGGGTAACATGCCAGGCAAGATGGTACTTTCCTACAAGCTGTACACAGTTCCACCTAAAAGTATTACCTGGTCTACCTTAGGGGAGTGCATCCAGCCATGCAACAAGCAGGCCTGACTATCAAGGCAAGCAAGTGTCAGATGGGGCAGAGTTCTAGCCCAAAATCCAGACCACCCTGAATTGGGAGACTCCTAAAACCAAGACTCAGGTCAAGGCATTTCTTGGCCTGACTGGGTATAACAGGAGATTTGTCAAGAACTATGGGACCATTGTGGCTCCTCTGACAGAACTGACACCTGAAAAACAGCCCAAAAAGGTAATTTGGACCCCAGAGTGTTAGAAGGTATTTAACACTCTGAAGGAGACTATGCACTCAGCACCAGTGTTAGTGTCCCCTGACTACAATAAATCATTTATTGTACAAACAGATGCTTCAGAGCAAGGGATTTGAGCAGTGTTGTCACGAGTAAAAGCGGAGGGCCAAGATAAGTCAGTTGCCTTCAGATGGAGCACTTTTGAGAGGAAAGCCTTTGATGTGGTCTGGTCCCTGAAGAAGCTGAGACCATACCTGTTTGGTACTCACTTCCTTATTCAGACTGACCACAGACCTCTCAGATTGATCATGCAGATGAGGGGGGGGGGACATTACAAAACTGTTGAGGTGGTCCATTTCCCTAGAGGGGATGGACCTCACAGTGGAACACAGATCTGGGAGTGCCCAAGCCAATGCAAATGGACTTTCCAGGTCTTTCTACTTAGCTGATGAGGACTACTAGGGTGTAGGTTAGTACCAACACCTTTCAACTGAGGGGGCAGTGTGAAAAAGTCATCCTTTTGGCCCTGATCACCCCCCATTTTTAAGATTAATACTGGTGTTTACTGACTCTGACTGTGCCCTGGGCACTGCTAACCAGTCCCAGGGCCAGTGCTATGTTTAAAAGGTACAAACAAATCATGCATAATCATAAATTACCCCAAAATTTGACCTTGGAATCAAAAGTACTTTTAAAGTCTCAAACTACAGTATTTTTACATAAACACCCCCCTTAGGTCTGTCCTAGGTGCCCCAGGAGTGCAGTGTAAATATAAGTAGGGACATTATAAAATATGTTTCATAGGCCCTGAAGAGGGAAAGACAGCCATATTTGTTTTTCCCCATTGTACAGAACTCCATAGGCTAACATTGGGAGGAATTTTTTTTTTTTTTAATAAACAATTTTATTAGTTTTGCATGACAACTTAATAACAATAGGTCACATCTGCACCCCATAGGCATATTAGTGTACAAATCCCATTTAGTTTGCATGGGTACATAATCACCACTGATTGTGATGTTCAGGAACATGTCACTCAATTGTCGTCACACCTAAGGCGTAGCATTTGATCGGATATCCCATGTCCCTATCCACCTCCCCCAAACACTGTTATACTAAGCTGGGCACTCTCTTGCTTCATATACCAAATGTTCTTGCTGGGCACAGCAGTCCACCTCTTGCCGCCATTAAGCAATTGCCGGTGCTGTCTCTGCTTTCCAGCCATTTGTGATATCTCTTTTTGCTACCAGGCATCCCACCCCCAAGAAGGCCCGCTCCTCTCTGCTAGTCCCCACTCCCTCCAGGACACCCAACAGGAATGGCAGTGGGGCAGCCTCCACCTGCAGGATTCTGGAGATTTCTTCTGTGACCGCTCGCCAATAGGTTACTATGTGTGGGCAGACCCATACCATATGTAGAAGTCTGCAGTGGGGCCCACACAGCGGGGGCAGTCCGCGTGAGGTTGGAGGCCTGCTTTGTGCATTTTATCAGGCGTGAGGTATGCTGTATGTAGATAATATGTTTGTTCCACACAAAAGAGGGTGGTCATAGTTAAGATACTCAGACCATCAAGGCATCCTGCCAATCCTCGTCCTCTATTCGGCCCAGCCAGCCCTCCCACCTCTTTTGAAGCTTATTGGACGGTTCTGTTGTGTTGGTGACCAGGGTGAGGTATATCTGAGACACCCCTCCCATGCCTAAACCACCCATCAGAGTTTTTGCTTCCACAGGACTAAACTCAAGGAGGGTCGTGCCAACCTGAATATGTACGCTCTATGCATGCCTGAGTTGTAGATATTTATGAAACTGGGTCTTAGTGAGGGAGTACTGCCGCTGAAGCTCCTGAAAGGACCGCATATGGGAGTCCACCCAGATGTCTCCCAAAAGTGAAATGCCTATATGGTCCCATTTCTGGAACCCCTCCAGGGCCAAGTCCTCGCCAAGCCATCCCCCGCCATAGCGGGGTTGGTTGGGTGAGCCTCCGGCACCATCCCATTGCTCCCTGTGCCACCCTCCACCCCAGCAGCACCACTCTTGTTACATCTGGAATCATACAGGGATGGGGGTTACCATACAGCATCGCAAGCAGTCTGGGAAAGCCCATTGTCAGGAGTTCGAGTTGGTAAGCTGGATCTGACCAACCACCTCCCAGCCAGTCATTAATCACCAGCAAGTGCATTGCTAAGTAATAGAGATAGAGATTGGACATTCCCAACCTCCCTGCATACAGATTCCCTTGACAAGTGCGGAATGCAAGCCAAGGGTGAGAATTGTACCATAGGAATAGTCACACTAATGCATCCATTTCTTTAAACCATCTCTTAGGTACTGGTAAGGGAAATTCTGGAGAAGATAGAGGAACTGGGGTAGAACCATCATTTCATATAGTGCTATTCTTCCCAAGACATTATTGGGCACGGTCTGCCATCTCTGAAGGTCTGATCTGATTCTCTGAGTGAGTGGTGAGACATTGAGCGACCAGGCCAATTCGGGCAGAAGGGCAACATTCACTCCCAGGTACTGAAAGCTTGTACGCCGGATAGGAATACTATTTTGCCAGTCATAGCAATCCCTTGCTGGATGCAAGGGGACTATCATGGACTTGCTGGGGTTGAGTGTCAAGCCAGAGGGCTCAGAGAACAGCCCCAGTATTTGGAAAGATCGTAGTCCGCTACTGGCCGGGTTAGCCAGGTACAGGAGTACTTCATCCGCGTACAACGCTATACGTTCTTCGTGCCCTGTGGGCCAGGACCAGCCATCAATCAATGGGTCTTCTCTTATAATCTTCGCAAGCAATTCCATTGCTAGTGCAGAGAGAAGTGAGGACAAAGGGCACCCCCGGCGGGTTACCCGGCAAATAGGAAAAGGATCCGATACTACCCCATTCTCCTGCACCCGAGCGGTTGGATTGGAATAAAGGATTTTCACCAGTCCCCGATATTCGGGACCGATTCCGGCGCTTAGAAGCACTTGGGAAAGATGTGTCCTATCCACTGTGTTAAACACTTTTTCAAAGTCTATGAGAAGTAGCGCCAGAGGAGGGGTCAGGGAGAAACGATAAGCCAGTGCTACTTGTAGTCGTCTAATGAAATGCCTAGTACTCCGAGTCGGCATAAAGCCACATTGATCCGGGTATATCAGTGAGAGTAACACCCTCTTCAGCCTGGTGGCTAATATTGTAGATAGAATCTTAACTTCGGTGTTAAGGAGTGAGGTAGGGCAGAAAGCAGAACAATGCTGCGATTGAGTATGGGTCTTTGGGATCACCACAATGGTGGCTTGATCGAGACCCGGGGAACAACCACTCATCTGTTCAGCTTCCTCATACATGCTCAGTAGGTGGGGGTCCAGGATATTGCTACATTTGTTGTAAAGGTCTGCCGGAAACCCGTCAGGGCCTTGGGTCTTACCCGAGGCCAGAGCTGAAATAGCGGTCTTGACCTCTTCTAGCACTATGGGTTCATCGAGGTCTTGTCTCTCCACTGTTGAGATTCTAGGGAAGGACTCTGCTTGCCAGGAGCCGGTTCGCCAGCCACTGCAGCAGCTTTCCGTTTTTGTCTCCTCAACCGTATATGCGGACTGTCGAGACTTGCCACATGTGCTTTGCAGTTTCAAGAGTGAGATGCCTGAGTTCTTCTCTTGTGTTTGTGGTGGAGGGGAGCTGATGCTCGAGGCCTAGCACCCGGGCCTTGAGGTCTGCCACTTGTTGGTTCTTCGTGTGTTCTCTTAGGGGGCAGGCCAAACATCTCCTCTGCCTGAGGGTGGCCTTACAAGCGGCTCATATTATGCCCGGTGATGGCACAGATGCCAAGTTGTTTGCGAAGTATTGGTTACATTGGTCTATTAGGGCTTTAATATATTCACTAATCTGGAGGTGCCAAGCATTCAATCGCCACCTTGGACGGTGGGTTACATCGGTGTTAGCCAATTAGACAAGGAGAGGTGCGTGGTCAGAGACCCCGAGCTGCAGTGTCCCTTCCACCGTCACCCGAGAGACATCTAGTGCAGGCATGAAGAGGAGGTCGATTCTGGCATGTGTATGGTGCACTGCCAACGTATGTGTGTATTGCCGCACTCTGGGCGCCCAAATCCACCACACATCACAAAAGCCCAGGCCCTCTGCCCAACGGCCCAGTGTTGTGGCTGAGCTGCACAGCTCACGGAGGGGGATCCGGTGGTATTAATCTCTGGATTATGATGGAGTTGAAGTCCCCCCCAGAATTGTCAATCCCGGCGGGAGCCGTGCCACCACCTCTTGGAGAGTCTCCATGAATCGTTTAAATGCTCCAGGGGGGGCATAGGCGCTCAGGAGGTTAATGGGTTGTACGCCAAGTGTGCCTGACACGGCTGCATAGCACTCATGTGCAAGCATAGGGAAATTGGTGTCAAGCAAGTGTGTCTCCTGGAGCAGGGCTATACAAGGGGCAAAGTGGCGGAGAGTGTTGAAGGCCGCAGAGCGCTTGATTTTATCTAGGAGCCCAATAACATTTCAGGAGAGAACCTGTTTAGAGAGTTCCAGTGTGTGTGGGGAACTGGTGTTGATGTACGTAAGGGTTTATCCCTAGGTCCGCGATGTGACCTCCTGAAAGAAAAATGTTAGTACAGACAATATCGAACCATAACATGACAGTAGAGTGTTCCACTGTTACTTCATCCCATACCCCCAATGCCCCCGCCCCATACTTCCATCCCTGAAGCATCTGTCGCCCTTAAACACAACCAAAACCTCAAAAACAAGGTGTCCGTTATAGGCGTGGAGAGGTGGACCCCTCCATATAGTCAGAGTTCTGCAACATTGCTGCCCTCTATCCTGCATCCATTGTCAGACAAGAGGCCTCCCTCTCACCTCCGTTATAGTGACATATGGTCAATTTGTTCTTGTGTCCTATGGCAGTGAGGGAGTTTGGCTAAGGCGATCGTCCTCATGGTTTGGCACAGGTCTCTTCTCTTCCGGGCCATCGAAGCAGTCATTCTCCTCAGGCAATCAGGATTGGTTGTTTCTTTCTCCTCAGATGATTGAGTCGGTCCGCTATGCTTCCTTCAGCAGGAACGGGTATGCCTGTCTTCGCCCCGTAACCCTGGTGAGTCAATGCAGCTGGGTCCCGGGGGATTTCTTTCTTGATGGGAGGGGCCCTTCCGTGCGACACAGTGCTCTTCAGTGAGCCAGTCCTATGCAACTTCGGGCGAGCCAAAGAAGAAGGATTTCCCACCCATAAGGACTTAAAGGTGCACAGGGAAAAGGAGCATGTATAACAGCTGCATTGCCCTTAGCTTTTGCTTGACTCCCTCATAGGAGCGACGTTTAGCCTGTTCTTTTCGGGTATAATGTGGGAAGGTAAGGATCTTCCTGCAGAGATCCGGGTGCACACTTGGCTCCCTGAGGATAGAATTGCAGTTTTTAAAATTGAGAAATCTAGCAATCATTGGTCATCTGGGCCCACCCTGTGGGAGTATGGGTGCCAGTGCCCTGTGGGCATGCCCAATGGTAAACCAAGGTGACAGTCATTGCTGCGGGACCCAGGACCTGATCCAGTGCTACAGAAACTCGATCACTGGGGTCTCTTCCGCTCCTTCTGGGAAGCCGATAAAGCTCAAGTTAATGCATCTGGAGCGATTCTCTGTATCCTTAGCTGTATGGTGTAGTTCGCCAATACGGGTCAGCAATTGGGCGACTTTGGTTTTAAGATCTGTGATTTCGTCTTCTGCTACGGAGACTCAGTCTTCTACTTCTTTGATTCGGCCCACCGCTGTCCGCAGATCTTGTCGCAGTAGGCTCACATCTTCCCGTTCTTCACCAATTTTCGTTTCAACTGCTAATTGCAAGGATTGAATGGATTGCAGGATCGTGCCCACACCCTCCATGACAGGGGTCTCTGGTGACGTGCCACCCGTCCTGTGGGGGGATGTTTGCGTGGTAAACTGGTCAATGCGCTGCTGGGACATTGGTGGCTGTTTGTTAGTTTTGTCTTTCCCCATTGTTGATGTATGGGCTCTGAGTGATTTGCCCCCTCCACGTATCTCAATCGGATCACCCACCACAGGGTATCTCTATAGGGCTCGGGCGATGGTCACTCACTGCCGGGGAGGGATTTTAGGGCTCAGTTTTGAGGGACTGCGTAGTCATCAGGGATCAGCGGGCGGAAATAGGTGCAACAGGCAATGGGGTCTAGGAAGCGAAGCGTGTCTCACATTGTGGCCCACACCTGCTCGGCCAGTGCTGCCCCACACTCTTTTCACTTGACTCTCTTCTCTGCACCACACCTTGTGTCACGCTGGCCAACTCCACCTCTGATGTTTCGCCCATGCATCCACCTCCACTCAGAGGCTCCTCACTTGTTTACAGTCTGTGCTAGGCTCCAGGGGGCCCATGCTGTGGTTCCTTCTCCAACATCCACTGCCCCACTCCAGCTCACAATCCAATTCCCACAATGTGTGGGCACTGGGGCCTTTCAGGCCCCCCTGTGCCCCTCAGGGCCTGTGCGGCACCCCCATCTCAGGCCGGCCATGCCACTCTCTGTTCCAGCTCAGCCCACTCAGGCAGGTCTTGGGACCTGCCGGGGGGGCTGGATCACCCCGGCCTCGACCTGGGCGTCAGGCCTTCTTGTGCTCGCACAGCACAGTCGGTGCTCCCTGGTCAGGTCTACGCAGACTGGGATAGCCGCAACAACACCACATCTCCCCGGCTCTCCGCTTGTCCTCCCATGCACTTAACAGCACACCCAGATCATCCACCTCTCCTTGGCTGTATTCCAGGCTTCAGATTCCAGTACTGGTTACACAATCTCATGTACTCTGGGGACTCCACCATGCCCCCCCAGTACTCCCATAACAGTCTTCTGAGGTTTTCACTGCAGCCCCAGCTGCTGCCACCTCACAGACAGGCTTCTGCCCTCCTCAGGCTTGAGCAGTTCAATCCCAGGAAGGCAGAACCATGCATTTCCTTTAGGAGAGGGGTGTTCCACTCTCTACTTTTGGAAACAGGTGTTATGGGCATGGAAGGGGTCTCCTCCCACAGCCTCTGGAAATGCTTTGAAGGGCACAGATGGTGCCCTCCTTGCATAATCCAGTCTACACCAGTTCAGGGTCCCCCAGTCCCTGCTCTGGTGCGAAACAGGACAAAGGAAAGGAGAGTGACCACTTCCCTGTCCATCACCACCCCAGAGGTGGTGCCTACAGCTCCTCGAGTATGTCCCTGGGTTCTGACATCTTTTGTTCAGGATGGTCAGGGAACTCTGGGAGCATCTGTGTGGCCAGTGCCAGCAGGTGACGTCAGAGACCCCTCCTGGTTCTTCCCTGGTTAGAGTACCAATCCCCCTTTCAGGGCTATTCAAGGTTTCTCCTCTGTGTGTTTCTTCAGGTTTGGATTGCAAGACTCCAGCAGGAATCCTCTGCATCCTCTACTTCATCTTTCTACCACAGATCAACCTCTGTCTTCTCCAGGAACTCTGCAAAACTGCAACAAAGAAGCAAAGACAAATTCTGCAACCTTATAAATTCAGCTCCTGCCAGCAACTGCAACAGTTTCCAGGTGGTGCATCCTCCAAGGACTGTCTGTCTTCAGCCTGCACCAGAAGGACCGAAGGAATCTCCTGTGGAGTGACAGAGTTACTTCCCTGTTTTAGCAGGCCCCTCTCTGCAGAAAAAAATGGTGGCTTGGACCCCTCTCCAGATGACAGGCGTGGATCCAGCAACATGGGTGGTGGGCCAAAGTGACTCCGGCAGCCCCACTGTCCAGCTGTCCAACTTTGGTGATGGTAAGAGCTTCTCTTACCACACAAGACAACCCCCTTGCACCACATTACTTAAAGTTGTTTACAGTTGCTAAGGCTTGTGTGCGACCTTCCACAAAGTTCTTACTGCATAGCAGAGCTTAGGGCCCCAGTACTCCATCCTGTGACGCACAGCTTCCTGAGTGGTTCTCCAGCAGCGTGGGAATCCTTTGTGTCGTCCTGCATGGGCCTCTATTTGTACCTCCTTTGTCCCCCTGCTGTGGGACTCCTGTGCATGCTGCCTGGGCTTCTGTGGGCTCTCTGAGTTGCCGAGAGCCCCTCTGCCTCCCCCTCCTGGGTAGAGGTCACCAGGTCCCTCCTGGTCCCTGACAGCACCATTGTCTGATAATCATGAGCTTTGTGTTTACCAAGGCTTGATGGCGGAATCCAGTGACGCATTCATCTATCCGGCAAGGGACATATTCTGCATCAACCAGGAACCCACATCTGTCTTCCTTGGTGCAATACTGACTTTGTCTTCTCACCGGTGGTTCCACTTTTGCACCTTCATCCATATTAGTAGGGGCTACTGTTCTCCCTGGAATATTCAGTGCTTCTTGGACTTGGTCCTTTCTTCCACAGGTCTTCAGGTCCAAGAATCTATTGTTGGTGTCTTGCAGTATCTTCTGGTTCTTGCATTATCTTCTATCATGACTGCTAGTGTGCTTTATGTAACTTGTTGTGTTTTTACTCCTGCTTTCCTGGGCTCTGGGGTGGGGTATTTTACTTACCTTTGGTGTTTTCTTACATTCCCAGTGCCCCTCTACACACTACACTTGCCTAGGTGGGCAACTGACTTTCGCATTCCACTATTTTAGTATATGGTTTGTGCTCCCCTAGGCCCATTGCAACCTATGGTGTTTTTCACTATTTGCACTGTGTACTTACCTGTTTCTGGTTACTAGTGTATATATTGTGTGATTTACTTACCTCCCACAGAAGTATAGCCTACAAAGTATTTTTGGCATTGTGTGACTAAAATAAAGTACCTCTATTTTTGTAACACTGAGTATTGTTTTTCATGCGTGTAAATACTGTGTGACAACAGTGGTATTGCAAGAGCTTTGCATGTCTCCTAGTTCAGCCTTGGCTGCTCTGTCTACAGCTACCTCTAGATAGCCTGGCTTCTAGACACTGACTACATTTCACTAATAAAGGATAACTGGATGTGGTATAAGTACCTTTGGTACCCACTGCAAACCAGGCCAGACCACTACAGAGAGCACCTGCACTTTAGTACTGATCAGCAGAGATAAAGTGTTCAGAGTCCTACAGCCAACAACAAGAGGTCAGAAAAATAGAAAGAAGGAGGCAAAAAGTTTGGGGATGACCTTGCAAAAAGGGCCAGGTCCAACAGTGCTGGCTAATGTATACAATTGGATTGCTTCATGATTCCCCCGACTGGCATTAATTGTATTTCAAATAGACTGAAGAGATGGCATTTAAAAATGTAAAGGAAGAAGTTATACATTTGGAAGACAGGGGATATTTCTCTCAAACTAATTAAAGAAACTGCATGAGAAAAATATAGCACGAGGCCTGTAGCTCAGAGTGTGGTTGCATGCCTACAACCTGCCGCCTAACATCACTGCCAAAATAAACCTCCTCTTGAAGTGGAATCTGTGGGGCAGAGATCAGACACCTCAATGCTTCCACTGGGAGTTGGGGGGTCCTCTGGGTTGGGAGGGGTGTTTTTTGTTTGGTAGGGGTTGGGATTGGGAGGGTTGGGATTGGTAGGGGAGGGTTAGGATTTGGAAGGGGTTGAAAGGCATTTGGGAGGGCTGGATTTACATCTGGAAGATTTTGGGTGGGATGTGGAAGGGGTTGTTTGGAAAGTCGAAGGTGGAATGGCTGCAAAGATGTGTGGGAGGGATGGTTTTGGGTTTGGAAGGGGTCAGGGCCAGAGAAAAAATATGTCTTCATTGGGGAAATTGGTAGGGTGCTCTTCAGGGAGTTTGTTTGTGGGGTAGAGGGAGTGGCTGTGTCTGTTGTCTGTGTGTGTGTGTGGGGGGGGGGGGGGGGGGGTCTTGAAGGTGTGGGTTCCTGAGGGTCTAGAGTATCTGGTGTATGTTTAGATTTTTGTCTCTGACTGGTTGTCTGTTGGGTGTAAGTGTGGATGTGTGTTTTGTAGATATGGTATATGTTGGTGTGGTGGTGGTTATGCTGACTGGGTGTGTGCTGGTGGCGTGTGGTGGTGTTGGTGTAGTTGTGGGTGTTGTGCCTGTGGGTGTGCTGATGGGGGTGTGTGTGTGTGTTTGTTTCATGGTGAGTGTGATGCCTGTGGTTGTGCTTGTGGTGGTGGGGTGTGTGATGTCTGCATGTGTGTATCTGAGGCTGTGTTTTTGTCTGTGTTGGTGTGAGGATGTGCTGCTTGCGGTTATTGCAGTGGGTGCATGCAAATGTTTGTATGTGCTGGGGATAGGGCTGGGTTGAGGGATTTTGGATGAGGTAGGGGTGGAAGTCTGGGCATGAGGCTGGGGTAGGTGGGAGGCTGCACCCAAAGAGGAGGTTGAACCCCTGAATGACTGCTATAGGCCAGACAGGGCACTGTGAATGCCATCCAGTTAAGCCAGCATCTGGGTGTTCTGGCCAGCCAACCCTTGGATGGCATTCAGAAGTACAGTCTGGCCTACAATGATTATCTGTAATAGGTCTACAGCCTCCTGTCTGAGCGCAGCCTAGGACACAGGGCAGGTGTGGAGGTGACTGCAGCAAAGCCAACACTGCCTCTTTAGAGCGGTCAGCTATGGCCAACTGGAGCTTGGAATGTGCATGGGGGATGCCGCCGCAGGTGTTACAGTCACTCCAGGGTCTGTCACCACTAGGAACTGGTCCTCATTGGAGACCTCTGAAGAAGATTTTTTAGTCAGTTGGAGGTTTCATGCCAGTCTACTCACTCTCCATGCCAATGGTTCCCTTTGTGTCTGTGGTGTCCACACCCGATTCCCAGTGGCCTGCTTCCTTCCTGTGGCTGCTGTCACCTTCACCTTGGCCAGATAAATGGAAGCTAGTATATTTTTAAATGTCAGATATGAACAACACTGTTCTTGGCAAGATATGGCACAACAAAATGTGAACTGTGACTTTGTGTGAAGTTGATAGTTCAGCAGGGGACGTACTACCTTTGTTGATGGTATTGCAAAAAATAATAAAAAGTCTGTACAAATAATACATTTCAAATGTATTATTTACACATAATGAAAAACAAATATAATATAAACTAATGTTTTTGGATGTTCCCACAATTTGATAGCAATGTGTGTACGTGTATTACACAATGACATTCCTAATATTTTGAAGACTTAAGATGTGTGTTGATATTAAAAATATGGTGTGACCATTTCAGCTCGTAGTTTTTTTCCATACATGCAGGTCTCTGAGCCCAGCCATAGATAGGAGACAATGGTCTCAGGTGTTCCGGCCCTTTTCAGACCTTGCCACCATGGAGGAAAGGAATGTCATTAAAGAAAACCTTTTTGCTAAATAGGCAAACTATCCTGGATTTGTGTCAGCAGTTAGAGCCTGATCTCATTCCTCACCATATGAATCCAACAGCCCTAACACCAATGGAGAAACTCATAGCAGTACTGCATTTTGTGGCCACTTACTCTATTCAATATACTGTGACAGTATCTGGGGGCATGTCCCAATCAACATTCAGTGGTACGCTATAGGAAATCCTTGCTTCCTTCATGAGACACAAACAGCTACATCTAGTTCAAATGTAAACAGGGTTTTGCCACTGTGAAGGGAGATTTTCATGCTTTGAGAGGACTACCAACTACTTGGACTACTTGGATCAATAGATAACACTTATATTGCCTTGGTGTCATCACACACAAGGGAACAGGTCTACTGCAACTGGAAGAACTTAATTTCATCAATGTGTAAGTTGTCTGCTTAGTAGATTTATACATCCCAAGTGTGTGTGCCTGCTTCCCTTGGTCAACACATGATTAATTTGTACTACGGAACAGCACCATGCCCCTGCAGATGTCACAATTAGGACCAGAGAGGGCCTGGCTTGTTGGTAAGTACAATATGACTTGAGCATCTGTTGCCTAAATCCTAGTTTAGGAAGAGACAGTTTCTTGATATTTAAGTAATCTGTTGATGTGTTGCCTCTATGTAGGAGACTCAGCATATCCTAACCTACCATAGTTACTGGCACCGATGAGGAGTCCAACAACACCAGGGGAAGTCTGCTTCAGTGAGGGCCATGGAAGAACACAGAAGCCAGTGGAGCAGGTTTAGGTGCCTGGACAAGAGCAATGGAGCCTTCCTCTACTCACCCGATAAGGTATGCCAAATCGTGGTTGCCTGCTGTATGGTCCATAACATCGCCCTGCAATAGAACTTCTTTATTATCGCAGAGGAGGAAGACCTTGATGAGCCACAGGGTAAGGATTTTGAAATGCCTAATGAAGATGATAGTGGTGAAAAAGAATGAGTTTACTTACATCAAGATGTGATTGAATACTTCTTCACCTGATTCTAAGTGTACATTTACAAATAGTAACCTCTAATGTCAGAACAACTTATGACAGAGAGAACATATCCATCTGCAATGGTAATCTGTTAGGAATGGTCAGTGCAGGAAAGTCCAAGGCAAAGATGTTAGTGGAACAGAGTTTCCCTACACTGACTACTGTGTTTGTTGCCATAGAGTATATTTACTTGTGCTAAGTATGTGTCTCTTCCTAACTTGTCATTTGAGTAAAAATTAATATTTGAAATCATTATATACCCCTTATTCTGTGTCAGGGTCTTTCACCATGCTATCTTCATTTGAACATTTCAAGGTTGTGACATTTGCAGTGATATCTTGATGTTAGAAAGTAAAAAGTGAACAAGTGTTGATCCTGGGACAGACACACACTTGGGATGGAGAGATCTTGTATAGAGTCATCTTGCACCCTGAATGAATGGAAGCTCGGGAGATTGTATCAGACCTGTTTTATGTGTAATGGTGCCTTTAAGGCAACATATGCCACTTAACTTGCTCTATCCACATGTGTATGCCAAGCCCTAGCATATTCCTTCACTTTGCTAAATCTTCAATTTGTGTTCAGTGGAGGTAGTTGTTGATTTATCTCCTCACAGGTGATAGCTCTTTTCAACACACCTCTGAATGTTGGTTATGTAATTGCACCAGAAGCTGCCACAGTGTCCTGCAATGACCATGTGGCCTCACATTTTGTTGCTGCCGTGATATTGACTATTGGTGTTAATGATGTAGGACTCCCAAGGTGAAGGCAGGACGTTTGGCTCCAGCTGAGGCTAGGTATCCATGATAGTTTGTCTATTCAATTTGTTCCCACGTGATATTCCCTTCCTTCCATTGTGTCAAGGTCAGGGAGTGCCTACCTCTGAATGGAACATACTATTAGGGTACTTCATGTTTTGGGGATATCTGTTCAGAATGCCTCATTGAGGAGTTCCCTGCATCTGTATGACAATACATTGGGATTTTGTTTTGTATGAATGAAATGGGGAAACATTACCTCTTGGCAATTTCTATTTTACATTTAAAGCTGTTGGATCAATATATTTTGTAAAAATCATGATGAAATAGAAATGTAAGATTGCATTCCATAATAAGAACAACATCGTTCTTGTAGTATATGCTCATAGTATTTATTTCCATTAACCAGGCAAATTTAAAGTGTGCGTAGTAATGAGAAAAAGGCAACAAAAAAGTCTGTCATGGTGGATGAATGTATAGTGGTAAAGGCAAAATTGTTTGTAGTCCAGTGTCCAAAATACAACTGTCCTCAGAAAAGGTAATTGTGTCTAAGAAATAGTCCACAGAGTGAATGTTAAACACCCACAAGAGGATATCAGGTACGGTGATTCCTGGAGGTGGTGGAGGTCTTGCCATCCTCTCGTGACAAGCCGGATGACTGTCACCTCCTGGGAGGAGTGGGGTACAGGTGCAGGGACTGGGATGGGGGCAGCAGGCCCCTCTTGGGGCCGGACCTCTGTCTGGCAGTGGTATAGTTGGGCAAGAGGTAGAGGGGCCGAGGGGCCACAGACAGAGAAAGATGGAATTGGAAAAGGCCTGCTCACTTGGTGTTAAATGACGAATAGCACCAAAGTCAGGGTGCTCATATTTTCATCATCTTGGCATATTTTCAACTTGAGCTCCCTCTGTACCTCCTGGTTCTCCTGGAGCACAGTTACCACCTGGTCCATCACTTCTTGGGACTGTTATACTGCTCCCAAAGCTCATTCTATTGTGGTCTGGCTAACAAAGACCCCAGTGTCCTGATTTTGGTGGCCCATGGATTCCCTCCCACAACCGCTACCCCCACTACTCTGTGCCCTTGAAACAGTGTGCCCCATCCCACTGTGTCCTGGCAGAACGTAAGACAGAGTGGCTGATGGAGCAACATTTGCCAGGACTGGGGGAGCACAAGATAGATGTTGGGTTCCTAGGTACCCAGGAAGTGGAGGTGTCCTGCTTCTGTGATCGTGTTTTAGCTGGGGCTGGAGGTGTAGGTGTGGGTCCTGTGTGACTCACTGGGGCTGTCTGGCCAGACAGACCAGATGGACTATCTGGCTCTGGATCATCCATACTTACAGGAGGAGAGTCCTCAGTGACTGCCTGTTCCTGGATAGGAGTGGAGGTTTCTTGGGTGATAGATGTTGGTTCACTGGTCTGTGGGGTTGGACTCGAGAAGAATGCAGAGAATATCCAATTAATATCTAGTTTGTGCATCCTATGGATCTTTGTGTCCAAATGGGGCAACCTAAAACAGAAATGATATAAATATTTTGAAGTGTGTAAATCTCTGAAAATTTTATTTATGGAAAATAAAAATGGCCTGAGAATGTTTAATTCTCAAAACAAGTTTTGTGGCCTCAGGCTACTTAATTGCTTTAATGGGGAATAGGGCTGGTTTAGTGTATTTCCCAGGATGCAATTCCTATTTGGCCTCGGAGAGTTCCTTGCTTGTGCTAATGTGAACTATTGTTTCCGGAACCAATCTTGAGCTTTAGAATCCCCTCTTCAGGCAGGCACTCAAACAATGAGAGGTAGTTGTACTGCGTCTCAGCAGGGGTGGATTAATGCGCAGAACTACAGTTGCCAGATTTAAGTTGGCATAGGACAGTGAAGGCAGAGTGGGTGGGCACCAGCTTCTGTTGCAGAACGCTTTTGTGGGTGCAGTGCCAGGTGCTGTCCATTCACAGTGCAATGCAAATCCACTTGTCAGTCTATGACAAGGGTACTTGCAAACATTTTCCCAGAGGGCAAAAGGTTTGGTCTATGGTGAGACCGAGGGCTGTTTTGATGCCAGCAGGGTGGAGAGGACCTGTGGCTTGGTGATGTCTACGGGAAGTAAATAATGTAGATCTAATTGTTAAATTGCACAATGTGAAGCCAGAAAACCTGGGATCAACCCCAGCTTCTCCACTTGACCACATTGTGTGATCCTAGGCAATTGTTTTATTTCAATTTCCTCCTTTTTCTTCATTATCACATATGAGGATCTCAAACTACATAACTTCAGGATTTAAGCTGTATAAAACATTCTCCAGTGTTTGATTTAACAAAATATAATGATGTTCATGTATTATAGCAACCCTGCCCACCCAAAGGGTGCCCAGCACAACAGACGTGCCTCATAGTTCACTAATGGCATTGTTGTCAGGGTGGAGGGCAAGCATGAATGTTTCTAAATTCATGTTTGAAATCTATCACTTAAAAAAAAAATCTCAATACACTGACATAATCTGATGTAGTCAATTGAAAAGGCTCTGCATGTTAATGAAATCCACTTTTTACATTTTGAAGAAACTTTATCATATTTTTCCACATTCGCTGCAAGATATCTTTGAAAGTGAAGGTGTTTTGACAGTTAAGTGGTGCAGGACAACCTACTTTCTAGCTTTCTTTAAGTTCAATTAACCTTTAAATAAATGCTTGCTGGATTATTTAACATATTAATGGCCAGATTTAAGATGGCCTTGTGCTGTTCTAACGTCACATTTGCATCATTGTATTGCCGCTAATGTGGCATTGGATGGGGAAAAATGCTGCACCATTTTTACAGAGTGCTGCAATGCTTGCATTGTGCCACTTTGTAACCCCTTGCACCACATTATGCCTGCACCAGGCATGATGTATGCATGGGGGGTGTTCCGGCGCTGGGGGGGGGGGAGTACAAATAGCCTTTTTTAACCCCTGCTAAGTGCAGGTGTTAAACAGAGACTCCCATTGATTCCAGTGGCCCTCCGGGTGCTTTGCAGGTTTAGCGTCATCATTTTTTACGCTTATCTTGCAAAGCTCTGGACTAGCATAAAAAATGATGATGCTAGTCAGCCTAACTACCGCCATGGTGCACCTTATCTTGAACGTGGTGATATTAGGTAGCACTAAGGGGCGCAAGAAAAATGGTGCTGCACTAGGTGCAGTGCCACGTTTCATGAACCTGCCCCTTATTTTACTTGTAGTGATTTGAGTGTACTGACCCTTGTGCTTCTGTTGACTAGCCGGCTGCATGTACGGATCAAGCGTGCCACATGCAGCTCCCAGGCCATACTTCGAGTATTACTCGTCTTTCACATTTTCAGCTAACAAATACCGAAGGCAAGAGGCAATCACAGTGTTCTGTGATTTGGACCGTGAGAGGCTGGTATCCAGCAGTCCTTGACAAGTTGCAGTGGAATATTGCAAACCATGTGTGTCCCTACTGTGGCAAAGATTACCTTTCAAGTGCAAATGCTGCCTTTGCTATCACATTGTTAATGGGCAAGCATTGTCTCATTGAGGAATGCTAAAGCACATGCCATGCACAGTGAACGCCCACACCATGGGGTCTGTGAATTACCATGTTATAAATTACTTGCGACTTCCACCCCTCCTTTGAAGTGTCTCTTAAATCAATAGCATGTTTTCTCTGACTCCGGCTTCCCAGCAGTGCCCTGTCCGGGCTTTCCCTGAGACAAGCACCCACGAAGCTGCAGCCTGGGTAATGACACACGACAGGGACCGAGTCTGGAGGTGCAGAAGCCATTTTAACCTAATGGGAATTGCGTGCCGAACTCTAAGCAATGTTTGCTGAAGCTCAGGTACTAGCATTATGCTGGAAATCATCCCATTTAAAGGTACTGAAAATTATAATGATGACTCGTAGCAAAGAAAATCAGGGCGACCCCCCCAAGTAAAGCCATACCGTAAGCTGACCTGTTTCCAACAAAAATTGAAGCCAAGCCATATGTAGATTAAGACAAAGGCTGTCATACCTGACAGATATTAATTGCCCTTGGGCTGAAAACCCTCTGAAGGTATGGGAGCCTTGGGGAGCGAATACGCCGCAGGGGGACTGTGTTACGCTTCTGGCTGTGTGCACGTATCCAAACTTTAACCTTGTACTGACCTCTGTCTTATACTTTGGTAAATGAACAGTAACGTGAAATTGCTGTTCTAACCGTTGCGAGTACTCCGCATGCCTCTCGCAGACTGACACTGCAAGGCAACCAAAAAACACCCCAACCAAGAACAAGTTCAAGGTTTTTGTAGAATATTTATAATCAAAACATAATATAAAACATAATGAAAAAGAAATAATACATTTTCTCCGATTGTTACATAAATGAAAGAAATTTCGGTGTGACGCAAGTGTTAAAACCAATGACAAAAGGTTACCTTGACTTACAGAAATCTTAAAAGATGAATTACAACCACAACTATCACTTAATCGTTTTACTGCTATGTCCAGCTGTTTTGATCTCTAAAGACGCCAATTGTTTTATTGGAATTTGATGATAAGATGTTGCTCGATCTCTAGACAGTGTTTTTGCCTATATGCACCTTCTTGTGTAGCGGGAGACTCAAGAAACATTGCTCACACTTTAAGCGAAACCTATTTCAAACCACCTCTGGCTCACAGTGTGCCATCATTTTTTACTTATACGCATAATTTTCACCTAATGAGAGATCGTCCATTACAAACCTGCCCTTCACTGAAAAGTTAAAAACAATTCTTCACTTTATTTAATCAATCCCACTTGATAGGTTTTTGGAACCCAATTAGGCATCTTTAATATCTCAGCATGCATGAAATCTTCAGGGGAGCATTCAATTAATGTACATTAAACTTGTTAACCAGCTGTCAATTTGTGCACCTCTTAATCAATACTCGCTAATAGAATTAGTCCTATAGAGCTACTCACAAAGATGAGCATAGGAGAAGCTACGTGCCCTGTGTATGCCTGAAATTACAAGAACACCTACAGTGACAGAGAAACACCATCATTTTTTTCTCTAAATGGAGGTGTAACGCTGATGACTATATCTGATCACTACCGTCTTAAATACAGTATCGACCATTAATCAATAGCATGAAGAGACGTGGGGAGGCAAGCGTTGGTACTCTCTAACTTTGTCAGGGCACTCTCTGCAGTTTGGCCTCTATTCTCAGCATTCTATATGCAATTAATCTCTACCTCTTTTTCTGGTAGAGATGGAGCAGGATTGTGCTTGTCTCAAATTGAGCAGTGCTGTAGTGGTACTACAGTGGATGTGCCCCCTCAGGACTGGAATGCCAGAGACGCCTTCATAGCAGAGGACATACTCTTTTTGATATCTGCTAGGTAATTGTGGATACTGATTGTTTTCACCTGCACCCATTACCGTTTTATAGGCCTAAGTGACCTTGGGCTGGATGCACTAAGGCCCTGATTTATACTTTTTTTGCCCCGCATTACTGTCATTTACTGACGCAAAAGCGGCACAAAATTACAAAATACAATTTCGTAATTTTGCTCCGCTTTTCCGTAAAAAAATGATGGTAAATTGGCGCAAAAACGTATAAATCAGGACCTAAATGTTCTCCCTGTCACAAAGGAATGTCTTTTTTCTGCAGCAGAAACAGTTAATATATTACAGGCACTTTAAGAGTCAGTACATTTTTACTAACTCCTAATCTGTTAGCAACTCCATAAAGAATCACTATTCGGAAGAAGCATATTATGGGAGTTGTTAGAAATTGGGTCTCTAGTTGGCAGAGGTATACACCATTGTCCAAGTAGGGACAACAATCCTGGTCAGGGTAAGTCACAATCCAATCCAAATTATCCTGTGCTCACCCTCTGGGAGCTTGGCACAGAGCAGGCAGGCTTAACTTGGAAGTCAATGTGTAAAGAATTTGTGCAATAACTTATACAGTAGCACAGGGAAAACACCACAAAACGTCCTCCACACCAGTGTAGAAAAATAGCTAATATTTATCTGAATAAAATAAGATACAAATGACAAAACTCCAATATGCACAAGTTGAGAGGTCCTTTTTTAAAGGTTCAAATGAGTCTCACTCCTTAAGAATCAATGGTTGTATCCTTGTAACACACAGTACCTGGGATGTATAAAAAATAATGAAGCACAGGGGCCGCGGGGAAGGAGATGCCTTGAAAAATAAGGTGCTACTTTTGATTTTCTGGTGCGGCACAGACAATGCGTTGTTTCTTTCTATGCTGCAAGGTGAGACGTCGATTTCTAGGAGTGTAGCCTTGGCTCCGCACTACGATGCAGGGATATTTTGATGCCCAGGAACGATGCATTGAAATTCCTTGACACGCTGCTAGAATGAGCAGTTGCTGCATCAGTCTGGTAGGTGACGCAGTGATTTTTACACCACAAGGCTGGGGCTGTGTCGATTTCTGCAGGTGTTGTGTTGATTTTCTAACACACAGGGATTTTCTTCTCTGGGGTGAAGTCTTTGTGGCCCTGAGATTTCAGACCAGGAATCAAGTTCAATCAAAGCCCTTGGAGAGTACTTGTGGAGTCCTTCCAGCAGAGTCAAAGGCCAACAGGCAGAAGGGCAATAAGCAGGGCAGCTGTCCTTCTCAGCAAAGCAGCCCAGATGAGTCCCTTGGGCAGCCAGGCAGAGTGCAGGTGTAGATCCAGAAGTGTCTGATTTGGTGGGGTCAGAGACCCAGTAAATTTACCAAAAACTGCCTTTGAAGTCGTGGAAATGTCAAAAAGTGGTTTTGAAGTGCATAGGTTTCCCTTTCAGCCCAGTCCTGTCTTCCAGGATGCCTGTAGGGGCTGTCAGTCCTATGTATGAGGGCAGGCAACTGGCCTTTGAAGTGTAAGAGAGAGCCCCTCCACCCTTCCTGCCCAGGAAGACCCATTCAGTATGCAGATGAATTCAGGTGTGACTGAGTGTTCTGCAGATATGGCTGTCTGGGTGGGATGCCCAAGGGGAGCTGTCAACCAGCACACAGCAGACGTGGATTGGAGACAGGCTGTAAGGCACAGATGGCAGCAAGTGCAGAGAAATGCCTACTTTCTAAAAGTGGCATTTCTAGAATAGTAATATTAAATCTAACTTCACCTGCAAGCAGGATTTTCTATTACCATTCTGGCAATACTAAACATGACAGGCCCACTCCTTCCAGATCAGAATCTACCACTCAAAAGTATCTGAGAGTAGTCCTAATCGGAAGTCTATGAGAGAAGTAGGCCTCAAAGCTGGGAGAACACATAGTACATGTCCTACCTTTTACCTACATAGCACCTTGCCCTATGGGTTACCTAGGGCCTACCTTAGGGGTGACTTATATGTAGAAGAAGGGAATTTTAAGGCTTGGCAAGTAGTTTTAAATGCCAAGTCGAAGTGGCAGTGAAACTGCACACAGACCTTGCAATGGCAGGCCTGAGACATGGTTAAGGGGCTACTTACGTTGGTGGCACAATCAGTGCTGCAGGCTCACTAGTAGCATTTGATTTACAGGCACTGTGCAATTGGGTAGGAACCACTGTTACCATGTTTAGAGGAGCGAACAAATGCACTTTAGCACTGGTCAGCAGTGGTAAAGTGGTAAGGTGCGAAGAGTCCTAAAATCAGAAAAAAGGAGGGAGGCAGGTAAAAAGTTGGGAATGGCCATCCTAAGGCTGTCAGGTCTAATATGTATATATATACATATTACCTAGTGGCAGTCACCATAACTTTGGTGCCATTTTTGGAATCTTCAAGAAATTTTCAAAACGCATACTTTGCTAAGTTCAGCTTCTGTCTTGAAAGTTTCGGGGTGATCTGTCAAGTGGGGGCTGTGAAAAAGGGGAGTCCCAAAACACAATTTTTCATAGGACCTTTAGACACACCTACAGCCTGAACCACTAAAAGAATTACACCAAATATGACACAAAGCTAGATTCTGTTCTGCAGATCATGAGTTTTGTGATTTGGTGCAAATCCATTCAGTAGTTTTGGAGAAATTTAAGGCTAAAAAATGTAGATGTATAGGGACGCGGATCCTCCCTGGTTCCAACTGTCCCCATGCTGATATCTGATTGGTGGTCAACACTGCAGGAAAGAAGTGTTGGTAACCTGGAAAGAAGTGTTGGTAACCTTCTTGGGACTTGGCTTCAGCCAAGTCCCAGGAAAAAAAGACAAAAAAAAGAAAGAAAAGGGGCCAGGCTAGAGTAACCCTGATCCCCTAGTCCCTGACAGGATGATCAGCAGATGTTTATGAGATTTTTTTTTTTTTTAAACTGAGGTCTCCCTTGATTTTTCTTCATTTTCCCCCAGGTGAGCCAGGTCCTGGGGGAATCGTGGAGGAGGTGGGCACACCGGGCCCCCCTCCTTGGGTTTTAGTAAGCCCTGGGGACCTCCACCTCCCTGGGGAGAATGTGCCATGCCCCATGCTGCCCCAGGGATCACCACCCAACAGGGCAAATCTTTAAAAAAAAATAGGCGTGCCTATGAGACCCCCAAGCCATGGGGATCACCACCACCGGAACTGTTCTTATTATAGGTGGGTTGCACAGCCCCACTCATGGAGCGTCTGATGGTCCTGGGGACCGCCACCCCCCAGGGCCAGCTCCTGCTATGTCCCAGGGTGCCCACCCCGGGGTCGTGGCTGTTTGCTGTGGCTTGGCTGCAGCACTGCAGTTGCAGCAAAGCCACAGCAAACACTTCGGGTTTTGACAATGGGACCTTTAAAGCAGGTCCTGCTGTCAAAATCCAAAGTTTTTTCTCTGTCCCCTTCATGCGTACAGGGGACAAAGATAAAATGCTTTAGCAAGCAGGGAGCTGCTGTCAAAGCAGCTCCATGCTTGCTGAAGAATTGGCACCACAAGGGAAGCCTTAAGGCTTCCCTCACATTGCCAGATAGCCCTTAAGGTTATTTTATTAAAAAAAGAAAAATTAAAGAAAATTGATAAATATATAGAGACCACGGGGTAGCCCTTGAGTGGTCCCTCACGGTCCTAGATGGCCAGTAAAGGGATTTTCTTTTATACAAAAAAAGAAATAAAAAAATAGATAAAAAGGGACTGCAGGGGAGCCCTTGACGGATCCCGCGCAGTCCCAGATATCCCATAAAAGCTAAAATACAAATATAAAAAAAAAAAAAAAAAAAAAAAGCTAAAAAGTCAATAGCTCAATGTGAAGGTGGCAGAGCTTCACACTTACTATTGGGGCTCAAGTCCAGCTGGACTCTTTTTTTTAAAAATAACAAATAGATTTTTAAGTTTACATTTCACACAAATGTCTCATTTTATGTATATCAGACATCAAACCCTAAAAAATTAGATCTTTCTCCCTCACTTTCTTTCTATCTTTTGGTCTCCATTTAAATCAATTCCTCCCACTCACGCATCCACTGAGACACTCCCACACTCACTAAGAGACCCCCTCAAACACTCATGCACCCACTCACAGACACACTCAGACCCTCATGCACTTGCCTACAGCCCTAGCCAGACCCTCATGCACCCACCCACAGATACACTCAGCCATTTATGCACCTACTCACACACCCACTCAGATTATTACACAGCCACTCACAGACCCAGTGACATCCTCATGCACCTACTTACTGACCCATGCACACACTGACACACCCACTAAAACACAGTTTTACGCACTCCCACACACAATCTGACAGCCCTTTTCACCCCCAGACACATCCTCCCACACCCAGAGAGTCAACAGATTACTCCTGTTGTGTGCGGCCAAAGGACAATGTACATCATAGGGTTGGGTGGTTAGGGAGGTTGGCCACAGGGTCCGGCTGCAGGGCAGGTCTTGCAGGCAGCCTCAGCCGCACTTGATGTAGTCCGTGTACGGTGTAAGGTTGGGTGGTTATAGGGACTGGCCACATGGGGTAGCTGCAGGCCAGGCCCTGTGGCCAACCTCTGCCTCGCATGGCTGAATGCCATGTGCAGCATGGGTTGGATTAACATATAGCACTGAAAATTACTAAACGTTAATAGAATCATAGAAATTGAACAAAACAAATCTTACAGGGACATTACAGTTAGAAAATAGAATTTAAAAACAAACATAGAAATTCACTGAAACAACAAGGTTACCTGGACATTATAGTTAGGCTTACATTTTAAACGTAAACATTCTTAGAAATTTGCTTGTTATAGTTATGTTATAGTTATAGTTATCTGAAGTAATTATAAGTCATGCCTTGAGGTGTATAACGTATAACTCGTGCCCTCACCATGCATAGTATTTTTGTCAAAAAGTTTACTGCAAATATGACATTGATTTTATCAATGATGTTATCAGAGATGTCATAAGTGCCATCGTTTGTGGGTAATTACCAGTGCATGGTGAGGGCACGAGTTACTATTTATAGTTATAATTTGTGCATATAATTATAAGTGTAATATATATATATATATATATATATATATATATATATATATATGTACACATACAGTTATATACACACACATACATATACAACACACAGACAAATATGGATTATATATCATTCTATTTATTTATTTAAGGAATTTATCAAGTAGGGTGAGCCTGATTCACAAACGTAAATTGCACTTTTGAGTAGGTTTACACATCATAGTAAGTTTATTACTTTCAATATTCACAAACTCCAAGTTTACACTTACTACAAACATGTAAGTTACATGTCTAAACACCCGTAATAAAGTCATTGACTTAATTTTGTGTTGGTGGACTACGTGTCTCCCTAACCCATTACTGACCCTCCCTAAACCCCTCTTAGTCCTCCTTAATCCCATCCCCTTTAGTGTGAAGTCTGCCCTCCCTGCCATCCACGCTCCTGTATCCCTTCTACATTTACTACTAAAATCTATACTTACATGTGTGGAGACACCACAGTTGGGGAGAAGAGATCTGCACATGTAATTATAGGCAAAACATACACTGTATAGTATATTTTGGAGTATGCTTTGTAGAACTACAAAACATACTAAAAAGTGTAGTTTGTGTATTAGGCCCTCTGTGTTACATTTCCACTGTATCATAGTGCACATTAAGTATGTCACTCAAATTACTCTGAACCTCTGTGGACCAGACTATCATATTTAAGGAAAGAGAGCTCAATAAAAACATCATCTTTTGGTGAACCTTTCTGTAGAGGCATGTCTTTAGAATTATAGTTGGAATACGTAGGTTTTTCCTAATGTTCATGTTTTGACCCTAGCCATGGCCTATTCTTGACAGTGTTTCATTATAGTATGTATTTATAGTTTACTAATAGTGTGTTGCCCATTTGTGAGAACTAGTGTGTCACCAGTATGTAGGGGGCAGCTACACATGCTTGTTTTGTTTAATTATTTTAAAGCAATAACCTGTGATTGTTTGTCAGTTTGCAATAAAAGCATAAAAGTCAATAATGTGTCTTTTGGAATTGTATTGCTTCTCTCGTATTAGCTGGTTTTGTTATTCACCATGTTGGACCTGACCCTTTTTTCAGGGTATTCCCCAAAATATTTCCTTCTTCCTCCTATTTGTTCTGAACTGTTTTTGTTGGCTTTGGGACTCTGGTCACACTGCTGAGCAGTGCTAAAGTTCCAGTGCACTCTGTCTAAATTGGATCAGTAATTGGTTTATCCATAATTAACATATTTAATGTACTAGTCAGTCCATAGTAAAGTGCACTATAGGTGCCCAAGGCCTGTGAATCAAATGCTATTAGTGAGCCTGCAGCACTGATTGTTATACCCACATGACTAGCCCTGTAAACATGTCTCAGACCTGCCTCTGCAGTGTCTGTGTTTGCAGTTTGAAACTGCCATGTCGACCAGGCAAATGTACCCCCTTGCCACATCCATACCTTCCCTGTTATCTATGCATTAGAAGCTCCTAAGGTAAGCCCAAGGCAGCACCATGAGCGGTTTGCAGTGTATTTAAAAGGTAGGACATGTGCTGAGGTGCTTTACATGCCCTGATAGTGAAATACTAACAAAATTTGTTTTTCACTATTGCAAGGCCTATCTCTTCTATAGGTTAATGTAGGGATTGCCTTGAAATATCTTTTAACTGCAATTTCCCATTGGAAGAAGACACATATATGGAGTTTTAGTGTCTCTGAGCTCCCAATTTAAAAATACATCTTGTTGGTTTTTAACCTGTAAGTTTGAAAATGCCACTTTTAGAATATGGGCATTTTTCTTGCTTAACAATTCCTTGCCTCTGCCTGGTTGTGGAATATACATCTGGGTCAGGATGACAGTTGGGCTGTTTCTGAATTCACTCTAGATAGTCACACAGAGGAGCTGAGGTGTGCCTTGCATCCTGATGCATCTTCGTGGGCTAGAGTGGAGGGAGGAGCTGACACTTGCACCTAAATATGGCTATGATTGTCCTTGCACAAAGTAAGTCTCCAACCCCCTGGAGTGTGTCTGGGGCCAGGGCAGGAAAGGCATTGTCTTGTGCACTGCAAATACTTTTCTTTGATGTTTGCCCACCTCTAAAGCAGAAATGAGTGGGGATTACAACTTCAGAACACTCCTGGATCAAGACTCTACCAAGTAGAAGAGCTGAAGAGATGTGAGGAGGAGTTGCCCCTTTGCTGTGTGGGCTTTCCTGGGTTGGGCTGCACTTGCTGCTTCTGCTTTGGAGGACTAAAACTGGACTTTTCTATGTATCCTGCTTGTGAAGTTTCTTCAAGGGCTTGGACTGAACTTGCCTCCTGTTGACACCAGCACCTGGGTTCTCTTGCTGAGGACACTGACTTGCCAAGAGGTGCTCACTCCACTTCCTGGGCCCCTGGGAGTAAAGTCTGGCAGTAAGACAAGAAGGACCAGGCACACTGACTCTGGATGACTCCAGAATGCGTGCTGCTGAATGACCCCACGCCACTGCCTGCACCCTAAGCCACGATCCCTGCTGAAGTGTGATGACCACGACCAACACCCAGGCTCGATGCCGCCGCAGCACCTCTGAAGTCCCAAAATGCCATGAGTTCTGAGTGCCGTGTCACCAACTCCGCTGTGGCACCTGTGGTCCCTTGGTATGACAGCGACACTGCAAAGTCACCTCATCAGGCCTTCACCCACTGGATCCATCGACCGCACCAGATCGTAAGGAACCAATTCCTCACCACCAGCACGGCATCACCTCCACTGCCCCCAAAAGGAACCAACGCCTCACCTCCCCTGCACAGCAGTAAGAAACTGACACCTGACTGCCAAGGCTGCCTCCCCTCCACTGCCTCCGTAAGGAGCCAATGCCTCACCTCCCCTGTGTAGCAATTATGATTTAACGTCTCACCTCCTCTGTAGCAGTACAAAACTGGCGCAGCACTGGCTCCAGCAACGCCTCACCTCCCCAACTCTGTGCCACATCTTTGACTCTGCCTCGTTTCTAAGGTACTGTACTTGGGGTTTGTGTGACTCCATGACCTGTGCCGCAGTCCCTTGCGAGTGGCGTCGGACTGTTTGGAATAACTCCATCACACGCCGTGATATCACTAGTTGGAGCTATGGTGTTGCTAGGTGCTTTTATTGGTATTTAACCTTTTAAAAATTATATCTTTGCTTGTGTATGTGGGATTTTTGTCCTTTTGGTCTTGTTTTACTTGGGTAAATATTGGCTTTTTTCTGACTTTGTGTGGTTGTCATTTGTAGTGATTTTCACTGTGTTACTGTGTGTGGGTACAATTACTGAACATTGCCTCTGAGATAAGCCTGACTGCTTATGTCAAGCTACCAAGGGGGTGAGCAGGAGTTATCTTAGGATTGTGACTCCTTTACCCGGGCTAGAGTGAGGGGCCCTACTTGGAGAAGGTGTAAACTGATTGCCACCTAGAGACTTCATTTCTAACACACCTTAAATGTTTTTGCTTTGATCCTTGTATGTTTGATATCAGTTCTTTTTTTCTGCTTTGATTTCTCCTGTATTTCCCATTTGTTTTTTTGATTTTCTCTTTCATTTCCTTTTAGTCCAGTCGGGTACGCTTTGGAGTCCCTTTTCTCTCCCACTTACTTTCTTGCATGACTCTTCTTGCATGCGTGAGGAACGTCATTTTCAAACTCCTGCATCTCAAAGTGAAAAATTCTTCATGGTAAGCTAATGCTTACTATGTAAGTCAAGCACCTGCCCTACATTGTCAAGGAGTTCACTGGCCCAGACTGGGAACCAAAAGAAGCTGTAAAGAAATGTTCAAATGAACCTAGACACCTCCCTGTCTCTTTCTTACAAGTGTCTTTCTCTTTCATTAAATTTCTCTCTTTCCTTTGTTTTTTGGCTACTGTGCCTGCTGTCATGAGCCCTAGGAAGCTGGAAACACAGTCAGGGGTGCTGGACCTTCAAAAACTAGCCTTCAGTGGTTACGGCTCCCCCCCCCCCAGGGAAAAACTCAGTAGAATATATAGCCAATCCGGTCCTTTAATTATATACTAACTCAAGCCACGAGGCATACAAACATAAAACACACCAGAAGTGCGGCATTTCATTCCTCCAGTATTTCAACAACCACAATAGTTCACATTTATTGCACACAAGAACATTTAAGCTAAAAAAAAAAATAACACAATCAAATCATTTAAAATCACTTAGGGCATGGTTCACAAAGGTAAATTTACACTTTTGAGAAAAAAGGTAAACATGAAGTGATCATTCCATCATGTGTTGTAGAAATGTGATCTAAAAGATTATTACAACTAAGATTAATAGGCTAAATTGTAGCTATTTACAAATAACACAAACTCCTTACCCTACCAATAACAACGCTGATCACTGTTGCAGCATGCAATGAAATTGCTGCCTGTTACCTTTTTCACCAGGGTAGTTACCATCACCATATAAATAATCACGACTATCGGACAGCGACCCAACTACAAAGCCGACTACTTCACATTTGGTATTAGACAGCGCTCTAAAAGAGATTGAAAGGTGGAAAGTCATGAAATATTAGGCAACTGAAAAAATGCTAAATAAAAAATTTAAAAATTAATAATACACCTGTGGTCTAAGTCTAGTTCACTATATAGTCAAATTAATTCACCACTTTATAAAAGAGTAATTATAAAAGGTCCTCAGATATCCTTGAGTCACCCAAGTGGAGTTTTGTAAACATTCTTGATTTGTCAACAAAAGTTAACATTTCCTTTACTGGTTGGCACGCTCACTGACCCGTTGGAATAGAAGACCCTTTTTGCCTTCACTGTATTAAACTTTGTTATAATGACCATCCTTGAATTTGAACAACTATCCATGTAATCGGTTTTATGTATGTGTGACTGCTCTCTGTGTTCAGATATTGGCATTCTGGTGTTCTGATGTAGGTATTTTTTCAGGGATATTCCTTAAGTGGAAATGTTTTATTGCCAGGGTTTTTTGAGTCTTAGACTGCAAATGTGAAGACAGTTTGCAGTGCCATCTCCTGTATCAGGTTATGATATGCTCAGGATGAGGGTGTTGCTTATACAACTTCTAACACAAAGAGATGTTTGTAGTAAATGTATTATGGATTTCACTGACCAGGTTGTGTGCAGTGTGGCAAACAGTTAAAAAAGCCAGATTATTAGAGTATACTGTTACAATAATTTAAAGGTGACCTACCTCAAGCTGGTTACCACATACACTGTGATCAATACCAACACAGCTGCAGCCGATAGACTGTTGCAAATAACTTTTACTCATATTATATTTAGGATTTAACCTATTTGCCCATAGGTAGAGTTTTAGGTTAGTGATTTTTGGCTAACTTATTTTTGTTCACAAAATTACCTGTGTTCACAAACTTGGTATAAACATCTGCATCCTAATCTGTCACATGACATACATATGCCCTTATGCAAGCGTGAATTATTTAACTGCATCACTTCCTAACAGGTAGGGGCAGGGTTACTAACATTGGATGCAGAACAATGCAGCAAGACAACTTGTGTGCTGCTTCAAATAAAGAGGACAGGAATGCACCATTTCTACTAAAATACGCACATTTCTGCTCTTTCCCTCTGCGAATGGATACAGAGAACAAAAACACTCCACTGAGGTTATTTTCTCTTTCCGTGTGTGCTGCAGAAGATAAATAAATATATTTCTCTTTATTAAATCTCCCCTGGCAGGCATAGCATTTTGAAGCATTGCCATATTTACTATTGTTAATAAATCTGGAAATACGCCATGGGTAAATGTGTTGGAACACCCAAGCTCCACCCATGAAACACCTTTCCAGGGCAGAGCAATGGCAGGAGCAACTTGCACTTCCTTGTGTTACTCCAGATTTACTATACTATGCAGATCCATGCAAGGTGACTCTGCATGGCATAGTTAATCTCACTCAAAGTCACGGGTTTGCCCTTGTGTCACCTTGAGAGGACAAGTAAATCTGAGCCATAATGTTCTTGGAATATTTCCTACATGAGCAGTACCTGGAGCATATCATGACTAGTTTACTGCCTTACAGCACAGCCAAGTGCATGTTTTTATGGTCTGAGTAGTTAAACGTTCATAGAAATATTTCACAATTTCTCTTAGATAATGCATACAAAATGCAGACAGCACAAGTTCGAAACATTGAACAGGGATTGCTTTGTTCTGTTTCGGACTTATGCTATTTCAAATTCATTAAATTTGTTGGTTATATGTAAGAAAATTAGACCTTGCTTCCCTCGGTGCTGAAAGAGCACCCTTCTTCATAATACAGCCCATTGTTTTGGCCTGAAATATACAAAGAAATGACACACCACAAGGATTTAAAAAATGACAAAGACTATCGAATATTGAAATATACACTATGAGAGGGAGATTAGCCAAAACAAGGGCATTAACCAATGTTTTGGGAAAACCTTGCCTGAATTATAGCCTTTCGTCATAATCTTTCATCATAATCTTGCGTGACATTAAAGGTCTATTCTTTCGATTTTTGATAGTTACAGGGTCAACTAATATATGTGAGGTCGAGCAAAATCTCGAGCAAAGCCCACAATAGCAGACTATGGCTACATCTTATGTCACATAAAGCAGTATACACTCATTTTTCAGAAAATGTTACTAGTCATTATCTCTTTTTCAAAGGACAGGCAAATACATAGCCTGGATCTACAACACAAGAACAATGGTGTGCTGTAGATTTTTGACAAAACATGGGAAAAAAACATGGGTGGAAAAATATAGCTGTTCTTTTATTTGAAAAATTAAATCTGTTCCAGTGGATCCCTTGCTTATTTTGGTATTTTCAACTTCAGGTGTTGGGTCTCTGCCTTTGCCCTCTTCCTGCTGTGCATGAATTGCAGACAATAAAAGCGTGGGGTAAGAAAAGTATCTTGGCTTTCCTCAACTACTAACAGAGAACACCTGACATATATTGTGGAGCAAATTCTCGCAATTCACTCATGAACTATGTACAGGTTTTTACAGGTGTCCTCCCACTTTTTGCCCCAATCTGGACTATTAGCTGCTGGCTTTTCAACTCGGAGAGTGCACTGAGGTGTGTCGTCCAGATCTCAGTTGTAGTTTTAGTCCCTTTAGAAGCGTTTTGTTATATTGGGTGTCCCCAGTTGGTAAGTAATTATGTTCTTATAGGTCCCTAGTATATAGTATCAGGGGCACCCAGGGCATTTAAAGCAGAGTGCCCCCACAGGCCTGCAGCACTGTTAGTGCCACCCTGTGTGTGATGAAGTGAAAACATGGCCTCAGCCTCCTACTGTGGACTGAAAAGGCAGTGTCACACTGCCAATTGAACTTATTATCATTAATGGAAAAGCCAACCTATCCCTTAACTATATATATATATATATATATATATATATATGCAATTTCACCTATGGAAGGGCTATAGAGCCCTATGGCAAGCATCTGTATTTTGTTAAGTAGGACATATATTTTTAATATGTCCTAGCAACAACACTTTCAAATTGCCATTTTGTTGTGGATAAAGTTAGTATCCCCATTGACTAACACAGGATACTCGGTTGGCATCCCAACCTGACTGACTCCTAAATTGGACTATCTAACTGTGTCATGCAAGGTATCAAAGTCATTGTGGCATTAAATGTGACTTGATTTTTGACTCAACATTTATGTCACTTTTAAAATTAAGCAACTTTTAGAATGTTGCCACGCTGCACCCCAGCTAGTCCAGTGGCCTCACAAAGGCCCTGGCACACAGACAGTTTTCTGACCACTGGGGGAGAGGTATGAACAACTCCCAGGATCAAGAACAAAAGCAGTAGCCGCAGAGTGAAGTGTGACCTCTTCCAACAGGATGGCCACTCGGGTGTTAACCCAAAAGAAAAACTTCAAAGGGGAGGCTGACCTTTGAAGGGCAAATGTTGATAACACTCCTGAGCTGGCTGCCTTTTCATCATGTAGACAGCTTGAAGACAGGGAAAGAGAGTGGAAACATAGTATCAGAACCGTTCTTTTCTCTGGGTGTGTAGTCCTTAGGTAGTCACACCTCTGGGATGGATTACTATGCTCCTGTTAACAGAAATGGGTTATGCCATCTTAGGAAGAGAAAGAATGTTGCACTGTGCTATAGCCAGAGGCCACAGTAGACAAGACAGGAACTTCACCACCCACGAGGATGGAACACACTAGCCCACTGGCTAGTGAGTGCATTGTCCCCTCAGGGCTTTTTCCTGGGATAGATATGGCATCCCTCACACCCTAGCCTTCCGTACACTATGGATCTGGAGAGAGGATGGAAAGAAGATCATCTTACAGCATTTGGAAGAGCACAAAGAGAGGCAGCAATGTTGGCACTGCTTCACCTGCTGCACTTTGGGCTAGTAGAGTTTAGACCTGTGTGCCAAGGACTCACCCGGAATTAACCCTTGTGAACTGCACAGCAGCAGGAGCATCCTTGAGCATCCTTTGTCTGCATCCTTCAGCATCAGGACTACTCCATTGTCCTCTACAGCGGTTACTCTGTAAAGTTTGGATTTTGCGTGAAAGACACTTTTGTGGCCAGGTAACTGTCCACAGTATCATTACTGGTCTCCTAGACCTCTGTCCTGTTAGAACTGGTCACCCAACTTGGGTAACAGTTGCTGGACTAACTCATCCAAAATTTTCAAAAGTTTCCAAAGTTTTTGCTGACGAATTATTGTTTGCGGTTGATATAAAAGTTATTTAATGCTTTAGAAATTTCTGTCTATGGAACCCTCTTGTGGACTGTGATGCTGAAGTACTTTAAAAATTCATTAAAATGTGCTCTGTTTTTAGAAGTTGTTTTTATGTCTCTTTCGTTCTGTGCGACTTTCTTATTCTGTTGTTTAGTGCTGTTAAAGGCTTTACACATTATTGCTATGCAAAGCCTTAATGCTTGCAGCCACAGCTATCCAGGGTTGAGGTTAAGGTTAAGTAAATGTATCTGACTTGACCTAAGATGGTATTTGTCAGTATACTGCACCATACGTCCCCACAGCCAAATCACAGAGTTCACCCAAATCCTCACAAACAATTGAAAGGTTTCTCTGAAGTATAACATAGGCATAGCCAATTGTTCTACTCAGAGACATATTTTAAAAGAAAAATGTGCCCAAAATAAAATTAAAAATAGAGACTAATAACAAAAGAATCAACATTCTAGGCATTATTAGTCTTTCAATATGCTAATCTGAAACTGCGAGAAGGCTCAGAGCCTTCCACCAGGGATGTACTTGTAACTTCCTAGGCTAGTATGCATGATCAATATATCTATGATCTTTGCTTATATTAAGACATCTCTCAATAAGATTGTGTTGAAACCCCATGGTAGCATCCATTGTGGTCAGCCTAAAAACACAATTTTCAGGTTGTCAACAGTACAACTGAAAAAATATTTTTTTATACCAGGCAGGAACTCATCAAATGATTCCTGACAGGTGTAAATTATATCAGTTTCACACATTTTTCAGTGTTAGAAGTAAGGCCTTTGGTTGGCAGTCAGTTTATCCCCTGTCCAAGCAAGGACCCTCACTCTAGTCAGGGCAAATGAGAAACGCACTTGGGTAACCCCCACTCAGCCCCTTGGTAGCTTGGCACCAGCAGGCAGGCTTAACTCAGAAGCAATGTGTAAATTATTTGTACCAACAAACACAGTAATACAGTGAAAACACTACAAAATGGACACCACACCAGTTTGGAAAAATAGGTAATATTTATCTAAATCAAACAAAACCAATATGAAAAAAAACCCTAACATACACAAGTTAAAATATAAATTTTTGAAAGGAATAAGAATCTTACTTCATAGAAAACAATGGAAACAATGATTTTGCACAAAGTACCAGGTAAGCGTAAAAACTAAAGCAGCACGGGGGAGAGTGCGTCGGAAAGGGCAGCGATGAGTCAATTCCTTCTCCACAAGGGAGGACGTGTGTCGTTTCTTCTCTGGTCAGCGATGCATAATTTTTCTCCCTTGATTTCCGGACAGGGCCCTTCGGATCCACGCAGAGGTGGGTTGACTTTGAAACCCAGCGACGATGCATGGAAAATCCTGTTGCATAATGTTAGAAAACCACGCTGTGTGGGGTTTGTGCCGTTATCAGCAGCCGCAAGCGGGTTTTGCGTGTTGTTTCTCCAGCCGCGATGCATCGGTCTCCCAGCCTCGATGCAGGTAGAGCATCGATTTTAGCCATGAAGCCGGCTGCACATCGTTTATCAGCCGCGTTGCAGATGGTGCATCAAAAATTTCCCAATATGTCGTTCTATGCATGAATTTTCAGCTCTTCTCTGCCAACTTCACCTCTCAAGGGCCCAGGGACTGAATAGGACACCACTTGGCAGGGCAGGTGTCTCAGCAGAGAGTCCAGATGTTAGCAGTGGAAGTCGTTGATGGCCCTGAGACTTTAAAACAGGAGGCAAGCTCAGTTCAAGCTCTCGGAGATTCTTCACAACCATGAATATGCCACACAGTCCAGTCTTTGTCCCTTTTCACAGGCAGAAGTAGCAACTGCAGGATAGCCCAACAAAGCACAGTCATAGGGAGGGGCAACACTCCTCAGCTCTTCTCCTTGGCAGAGATTCCTCTTGGTTCAAGAAGTGATCTAATTATCAGGGGTTTTGGGTCCAAAACGTATATCTGTTTCTACTTTTGAAGTAAGCATCCATGAAAGGAAAGTCTGTTGTTCACAAGATCCTTCCTAGGCCAGGCTCCAGACACAAACCGGGGGGGTGGACATTGCATTGTGAGAGGGAAGCACAGCCCTTTCAGGTGTAAGTGACCACTCCTCCCTCTACTCTAGCACGGATGGCTCATCAGTATATGCAGGCTACACCCCAATTGCCTTTGTCTCACTATCTACAGGGGATTCACAAACAGCCCAACTGTCAAACTGAACCAGAAAGGCAATCCACAAACAGGCTGAGCCACAGAATGGTTTAAGCAAGAAAATGCCTGCTTTATAAAAGTGGCATTTTCAAACTAACAATATAAAAACCAACTTCACTACAATATGTATTTTTAAATTGTGAGTTCAGAGGCCCCAAACTCCATATTTCTATCTGCTTTCAAAGGGAATCTGCACTTTAAAGGTATTTAAGGGCAGCCCTCATGGTAACTTATGAGAGAGATAGGTCTTGCAACAGCGACAACTGAATTTAGCAGCATTTCACTGATAGGACATGTAACACACATTAGTATATGTCCTACCTTTAACACACACTGCACCCTGCCTATGAGGCTATCTAGGGGCTACCTTAGGGGTCCCTTTCATGTATAAAAAGGGAAGGTTTAGGCCTGGCAAGTGAGTACACTTGTCAAGTCAAATTGCCAGTTTAAAGCTGCACACACAGACACTGAAGTGGCAGGTCTGAATCATGTTTACAGTGCTGCTCATGTGGGTGGCACAACCAGCGCTGCAGGCCCACTAATAGCCAGTGATTTACAAGCCCTGGGCACCTCTTTTGCACTTTTTCTAGGGACTTACTAGTAAATAAAATATGCCAATCATGGATAAGCCAATTACACATACATTTTAAACAGGAGCACTTGCACTTTAGCACTTATTAGCAGTGGTAAAGTGCCTAGAGTATCAAAAACAGCAAACATCAACAACCTGGGAAGCAGAGGCAAAACGTTAGGGGAGATAACGCCAAGGATGCCAAGTCTAACACCCAGCCACATACCTGTGTGTAGTAAATTCATGGCACAATTGTTGTGGCTTGTTATCTAAGCAGTTATTCTGGCTGCTGAGCAGCACAAATGACGAATTAAGTCAAAGACAAAACAACAACTATGAAATTTACTAATGACCAGATCAGATAGTGTGACAGCTCTATGCATTGCAAAAGCACTGGGACTGCCCACCACGAGATAACAAAAAAACCCATTGGCTGGTAAGTAACAAAATACTATTTCACTTCTAAGAACAAATTGGCCTGCACAGAAGCCCATTGAAGAGATTAAAATTGTGCAACTGAGAAACATAAATAATTTGCATTCTTATTCTGAATTTTACTACATCATTTTGAAACACCTCACACTTGCAATAGGCGGCCACCCTTAGAAACTTGATCTGGAATTTCAGGAGTGTCTTCAAGCTGGTAAGAAGGCTATTAAAAAGATCAGTAGTATAATACGTTCCAATAATGTTGCAAATAATGATCACATAATTCAATAGACAGTTACTTTTCCTATTTGTCAAACATGTATTCTTTCTTTTATCAGCAAAAATGTATTCTCTCTAGACGTATTTTTATTAAGGAAGCAAACTTTTCTGTGACTTACCTCTTTATTACCAGAACAGGACTGTTCCGCTTCGTTCCTAAAACATGTTACCGTTGGGTTACCATGATCTGAGAGTGATGGTGAAGCTTCAGAATGAAAGCCACTAAACATTATCACCAGCTGTGCCAGTGCAGAGTTTGGAAGAACTCTCAAGGTAAACTTACTTAAATTAAATACCGTGGGTGAAGATCCCTCAAAAGTATGTTGTGCTGTAAAGCGTCCTGGGAAAAATGTTTTATGTGAGACCAGATCCCTAAAGACGAACATTGTGAGCTTGTAAATTTGCCAGAGTGCAAGATTTCACAAGTTTACAAAACTTAGAAAAAACTTAATTTTGTTCACATTAATTTTAAAGTCTCTCTCAACAACTGTGTCCACCCCTCTTACAGGCCAGCATCTAAAGTCCTTTTTCTACTTGTTTACTAAACGTTTGTGATTATTCGTCTTTATAGCTGCACTACCTGAAAGATTTCGTCGTAGATGCCAAAGACTCGTGAGAAAGCAGCTTCTTCAAAATGGGTCCTTACTATTAATCACAGTAGCGCAAACTACAAAAGCGGGAAGTAGCACAAAGCCACATCCATAGTTCCTGCTATCCATCCTGTGTAGCCCCACCTCATGTTCCTCAGTGCTGCTTCAGCACTTGGAGGCAATTAACTGCAGTTTCAGCAAAAAAAAAAAAAAACATGAATATATAGAAACCTTCGCTGTCAATTGGTTTGGCATGCTGTTTGCAAGTTTCATATAACATCGATGACACTGTTCTCTTTTACGGTATATAGGCCTGTCACAAGTGACCTACTAATTAGTGTGACATTTATTGCCCTTGATAAAATGTGACTCCACCGAGCATGAATTAATCAGGTGTAATAAATAACAATAAATTATGGGTTGTTGAGCATTAAGGTGGGTTTTAGTACTTAGCACATCAAAATCTCTATGCTCCAGTAAATACGGTGCATTTGTACCCAGATAATATCGGCAGATTTGACCTGCTAATATTCATGTAACAGCGATTACAACACATATTTCCATAAACTTTGCAGGCTGCAATGGGCCATTGTTTTTAGAACTTACTTACTGAAGGCACACTTGGACGATCCAGAGGGTGCAAGACTAATGAGATGGAACAGATAGCAAGGTTCTTTGTCATAAAACCACACCCCGTCGTTATTGAAGTTCTGTAGAATTTCTCCTATATTTTCCCTGGCTTGGAGCAGGATATAGGAAAGAAAGCTGGAAAGGGAATGAACCATGCAGAAGAATGTAAGGTATTTCATAGAAATAGAAGCCTCCGGCACTGAAAGAAATCCTAGCATTCTGATTGCATTTTAGAATTTGAGCTGTCCTGTATTTAACAAATGAAATAAAAAATGAGGTGAGTGCAAAAACCCTGCTCTTGTTTCAAGTGTAATCTCAACCATCCGGCAATGCATTTTTTTTTATAAAGACGCTGTTTTTACCCCACTTCATGCTGTGTCATATTGTTATAAAGCATCTTGTGAGTTATTGCCTCCAACCGATGAGCCTCCATTGTCAAGTTATGTTTCAGGGCCACATAATGAATGGCGTTACAATAGCTCTCAAACCCAGACAGACGTCATCAAACAAAATAACATGCTAAAATGCCTATAGTTACTGATTGTTAGAGGTACAGGACTGGGAAAAGACCATTGTTATTTCTTTACGGTGAATAGTCTCTTAAAAGGCCCACAGCAGCACATCCCCACCTGATTACTCTGAAGCACGCGGCCATAGGGGCATTACGATGCTTTCTGCCAGCTCAAGGCTTTTAGAATCTATACAATTTTGCCAAAATCAGGCTCAGGAATCCACTGAATCCCCAATACAGTATAATAAATGTGAAAGAAACACAACACTTTGAATGGGCCACTGGAAAGAATCCCTGATGTACATTTATCCCTACCCCAGAGCATGACGCTAGAATTAGGGGGTCACGATGGAAGGTACTATGATTACTCCTCAAATGGCACTGCTATTGTACCTACAATAGATCCCACTTTCATCAAAGACATTGCACATTGTGGATTGCACTGTGCATGTTAATTGCCTCACAAAAGTTAGGCTCCATTGTGCGGAGGAGACTGCACTCACTCTGCATGCACAGCTGCACCCAGCATGCGGGTCAGCACTGCGCACAGTGTGCTTCATGAGCAAATACACAACCGAGAAATGGCAGAAATGTGCAGCCACAAGATATGGTGCATTTCAGTCCGCTCCCCTGCTCTGGTGCACAAATTGCTGCCATGCGCCAATGCAGTCACCCTTGCATGCACAATGGTGCAAGGGTATCTCCGTTGTTAGGATGATTGTTTTTGTGCGGGAAGAGGCACCTTCCTGAACAACAACAACCACAAGACATGTATTCCTCTTTCTGTGTGAGAAAAAAGCACAAATAAAAAGAGGAAAAATGGAGGTAAAGAAACAGATTTCTCCCCATTGTGTCACCATTACGCTACTCCTGAGGTGGCGTAGGAATCTGACGCATTCCCAGAATTGTAAATCTGGGAATGTGTCAGATTCCTTCGGGTTTCATGGGTGCTCGGTGGGGGCGCCCCAAGCAACAACTATGGAACACCCCTTTCACTCAATGTTATTGAGTGAAAAGGGGTCCACATTTACAAGGCCATGAAAAGCCACGTAATGTGACTTTGCTTGGCCTTGTAAATATGGGATAAACTGTGCCATCGGAGCATATAAAAAACAAATGATGCTCCAGTGGCACAGCATTCCGCTAGGGCCTCATAAATGATGCCCACAGTGGTGGACTGTGCAATTGGCGCTGATGTGCTTTGTCTAGAGAGACACACAATATACTTGGGGCTGCACCAACAACGTGGGTCCACTTTGAGCTTAGGCCTGTACTGAGAGTAAGACTCTGGATTGTTCATATTGGATGTCTGCTACGCGGATGCAGGACTCTCCTGCTCTGTTTGCGGGAGAGACATGCCACAGAGTAGGCTTGCTGAACCAAAAGAAGAATGAATTCTAGCTCTGCCTAAAAGGACCAGAATTCTGGTAATATGGAAAGAGTGCACAGTCCCAGGCAAGAGTGAAGGCTGCTGTCTGCCTCCCAATTGGAATTCGTTTAAGCACAATTCCCATGCAGATGGTCACTGGAAGCATAGCATCAGAATGGCGCTCTTTGTGTGACAGATGGTTACCAGGGGACAGACCACAGTCTACTCACAAACAAATAGAGAGTTAGCTTCGGATCTCAAACTTGAGACTGGCAGGGCGGCTCATTGACTAATTCCATTCTGCCTCATTGTGCTCTTTGTGTTTGGGAGTTGGGATCACGGGAGGCCATCACTTTCCAGCCGGGCACGGTGCCTTCCCACAATGATTCTTTCTGATTGAGAAAGCTGCCGTTAGCTAGGTAGGAGGTGCGAGGCCCCCACGGAGGCTGGGAATGATGCACATGTAAGTTGGGTCCTATACATATTCTTCCATATCCGCACGCGATGTTGGGGGCCCTCTTTTGCTGATGGGGAAAGGTCACGCATCTTACTCCTTTCACTAAAGAGAGAAGTCAGGACATCTAAGTTTCGCACACACATTGCAGGGTGAAACAGCTGCTGATTAATTAATGGGTTCGAATTCCATTACCCTATACGACCTCCCAAGACTGGATGATCGTGGGCCCCAACCAGTGCTTAATTTGAGCAGGTGGTTTCTGGTGCGTGGCCCTAGCACTTATTTTTGAGGGCCGGCACTTATTTTTCTGCCTCAAGCATTTAATCGGAGCAAAAGACACATAGGAAAGACTGGGGAAGAGAAAAACAATAAAGCGTCACAAGGGGAGAGAGCAGAAAGGTGCAAGAGTAAGCTGAAGGGACAGGGGGGGGGTGGCTGTAAATGGATTAAAGCGGCCGAGGTGGCTTTAGGATTATGGTGACTCACTAGTCTGTGCACTCACATTTTATTGCAGGAGCCTCGTGTTTCAGAGGAGAGCTTTGGGTCCCGCATGTTTTAATTTAGTTGGAGGGCGTTACCCCCGCTTGTGCTGCACGTTTTTATTTGATAAAACACACATTAGACAGCAAGACTTTTCATATTCTGGCTATTGAACTGAAGCAAGGTGTCAGAAGTGCAGTCAGGGGTTACAATACGGATAGATGCCAAAGATCAGTGTCCCAAAATTAGTTACTTAATGAGAGGCAATATAAATAATGCAATCATGAATGCTCCATGTACCAAAAGCAAAGATGTCACCACCACCCCGAATTTCCCCGTCCCCCCGAAAGAAAACAGTGCATGTTTGAAGCATAAGACTGGACTTTGTGCAGCCTGGCAGAGGGTCTTGATTGACCTGAAAATATTATGTATCCATGAATGGTCAAGAAATTACTGTAATGCCATTGTCTTTGAAATGAGGAAGGCACCAAGACCACTGTAGCAAAGTATTGAACTGAAGCACCCACGATTCAAAATGTGGTTGAACTGCTACTGGTACCCATTTTTTCACCACACTAAGGTAACATAACTAATACAAGATTATGATTATTATAGGTCGATGGTGTTTCTTCAGGTTGATGGCATGTAGTCTCAGTGGGTTTCTAACATTTGCTATTTTTCTAGCCTCTTGTTAGTTGCCTGCCCTAATCTCCTTTTTCTTATGTCGTTTCACTGGTTCTTGCTTATATGTAATCTTGCACTGATTGTTCCACTTCTATAGGTATTTGTCAAATTTATTGAAGTTCGTCAAATATAAAATTGCTTTAGTTTCAGAGGATGTGCTAATTTATTCATTCTTTGATACCGTTATTCATTCATTCGATAGGTACACTTTTTTGTATTTCGTTAGGTAAACTACTTGCACTTGAAAATGCTGAATACAACTTTAAACAAGGACAGAGGTTTATGTTAGACCATGAAAAGCTCATTCTATAAACACGCTCTATGTAAATGTTGCTTCATGTTGAAACGATGGTAATAGTAGGTCACACACTTTTTAGAAATGGATTAAGGATCTGTTTTTCTAATACTTGTAAGAGACACAAGGGTAATGCTCCTTAAACAGGGGACAGACATGCTGCTTTTTGCTATAATGAGTAGTGTCGTGTATATAATTAGTGTTTCTAATTTCAATTACCTTTTAATTGCTTCGGAGATTGCTTGTCAGTACGGTTGTGAATAATTTTATTAAACATGATAATTGAAAATGTACCAATCGTTTCATCAAAAGACCTTGTTCTAATCCCCACATCATAGGAGCATCTCGTGACTCTTTGTAAAAGGACTTGCCTAGATTGAATAAGTGACATTTCTTTGGTATAATTTAAGATGCACCGGCATTTTTTTTATCGAACTCTTTGGTAGCACAAAGCAGTGACCGCAATCGTGCCAGCAAACAGAAAAATACGATTGCGTCCCCCATTACGAGTGTTGTATTAATTCTGATAGGTCTGGTACCAGGAGTTACTGGTCCCATCCAAAATACGATCTCCAAAGTCACTCTGCAGATTTTACGTCTTTCACTCAGGGATGACTCCTTCTTTAGCAAATGGATAAAATGTTGTGAGAAATGAGGAATAAACTGGGAAATCAGAACCTCAATTACCAATTATTCCTGTAGGTTTTGATTTCTAAGGGGACCCCGATAGGCTCGTTAGCGAATAGACCTGGTATTGGTAATTTTAGTATGGCGAAGTTACCAGGAAAGGGTATGGGGCACTTGGATGGAGGGCCTAAGGGCCAGCGCTTAATGAGCCGGCGTTTGTAAGCGGGGACCACCAACACTTATTTCTGAGATAAAACGCACACAGTGCTGTTGCGAACAAAAACACATTTCAAAGAACTGTCTAACAGCAAGCATTCTTCCCATCATCTTTTGTGTGTTTGACCCTCTGATGTGACTGCTGTGCAAGAGGAGGATCAGTTTTGTAATAAAACTAGTGAAGGGACTGGTGAAGTCTCACTCACCCATCATGACTGCTAAAGAAATAAGGGGTTGATTTAAAAGCCCCTTGTGCCATATAGCGGCACATTAGCATCATTTTTTATGGTAATGTGGCGTTAGATGGCCAAAAACGTCACCCCAGATTTACAAAGTGGTGCAATGTATGCAGTGCGTCACTTTTTAACCCTTTGCACTGCATCATGTATGCGCCATGCATAATGTATGCAAAGGGGGCATTCCCCCATTTGGGGGGGGGGGGGGGGAGGGCAAAAACATGGTGCAAAGAAATAGAAGAGATTTATTTGCGTTTTTTTTTGTGGCACTTTTGACGCCTGCTCAGAGCAGGAGTTAAAAGGGGGCACACTATTATTCATAATTGGCCTCAATGGCCTTTGCGTCAAAATGTTGGACGCTACTCCTGCAGAGCTCATAACGAGTGTCAAAACCTTTGACACTAGTTCCCTAGCTACCACCATGGTGCACTGTATCTTAGATACGGCGCACACCGCGTGGCATTAGGGGGGGTGCTAAGGGGCGCAAGAAAAGTGGCTCTGCACTGGTTGCAGCACCAATTTTCTTAAATCTGGTCCTTAGGCTTTAGTATTTATCGGTTCCCAGAAGACGTTTGGGCAGAAGGAAATGTGTGAAGCACAATGCTCTTCCATTAGTAGTGTTACAACCCACTACTCACGTGGCCAGGAAACAAAAGCAGCGGAAGAGAAGAAGGTGTTGTAAAAGGTCAGGAAAGAGAAAGGCCAAAGGATAAAATGATAATTTTAAACATTTAAAACTTTTAAAAACCCACTTACCCACCACAAATGTTTTTACCGCAACAGTTTGTGTCAGCTCGAAATTAGTTTGAAATTGACTGAGAAGTATATGTGATGAATAATTATTTTCAATTTTCACTGTTATTTTCTGAACACATTGGTAAGCAAGCTGATGTACAGCAGCCGTCTGATTAGTCTTCTCTTGGCAATTGTTCAACAGAGAAGATTGCACTCCTGCGGGTTACTTTTGCATCAGTAATCCCAAATATGTGCATATTCAACATTTGTCCTATTATATTCTAGCACATGTTCTGAGTTGTGCACAAATTGACCTTGCTCATGTCGTACACTTGTTGTTGCCAACAATTAACAGCCTATGGAAAACTTTAAAATTGATAATAGCAAGTGGTGTTTAAAGTTTGAACTATGCAAGAAACGTGTAGTGCAAATCCTGAATATTAGACTTCCTGTAGCATTCTGAGTTGGCCGTTTCTCTTTCCTGTAAGCCCTTGCTCTTCCCCCAAAATCTCGCAATATTTCATCCTTAGGCCTAGTTTGTTATGAAAATGGATCTGCTGATTTCCCGGAGTTTAGTGTTGAACTACATTCCTCAGGATTTTAACCCCTTCCCCGCCACGGACGTAATGGTTACGTCCATGGCAGCGCCCGTGTGGCGCCATGGACGTAACCATTACGTCCTGGGACTGGCAGTCGGAGGAAGCGCAAGCCCCCCAGGCCAGGGCTGAAAGGGGGCAGATTGGCCCTATTTTTAGGCCGATCTGCCCCCAAGGGGGGCAGAAAGCCACTAGACACCAGGGATTTTATTGTTGGTTTTTATTTTTTGTGTTGGGGGGCGGCCCCTTGGGCAAGGGTCGCCCCCAAGGGCCCACATGTATTCTTGGGCAGTTCTGCCCCCCTTGGGGACAGATAGGCCTATTTTTTTTAGGGCTTTCTGCCCCCAAGGGGGGCAGAATCCCAATAGCGCCAGAAATATTATGTTTTGTATGTGTGCTTTGTGTTGGGGGTTGGCCCCTTGGGCAAGGGTCGCTCCCCCTGAGGGGGCAATGTATTTATCGTCGTTTCTGCCCCCCTTGGGGGCAGATTGGCCTTATTTTTAGGCCAATCTGTCCCCAAGGGGGGCAGAAAGCCACTAGACACCAGGGATTTTATTGTTTTTTTTTTATTTGTGTTGGGGGGCAAGGGTCGGCCCCAGGGGCCCATATGTATTATTGGGCAGTTCTGCCCCCCTTGGGGGCAGATATGCCTATTTTTTAGGCCTTTCTGTCCCCAAGGGGGGCAGAATCCCCATAGCGCCAGGGATACTATATGTGTGTGTGTGTGCTTTGTGTGGGGGTGTGGCCCCTTGGGCAAGGGTCGCCCCCCCCAAAGGGTGCAATGTAATCTGGGCGATTTCTGCCCCCTCCCCTTGGGGGTAGATTGGCCTATTTTTTTTTAGGCCCATCTTCCCCCAAGCAGAGAACACTAGACACAAGGGAAAATTAAAAAATGGTTAGTGGCGGAGTGTTTGTCAACTGGCGAAGTATTTGCTTTTATGATAACAGTTTTTCTCCTTTTTGTTCTAGTTCAAAGCTTTTGCTGACTTTGCTGTGGCTTGTTGCAGTTTTGGCAGTAGTTGTCCTGCGGTTTGCGTAGTTGCATGTTTTAGGTAAGCAAATAAATTTACTCCAAGTGAGTATTGTTGCAATGCATGAATGACATGTTTGTAGGTGGTGTACTGAATGCAGGATTGTGTGTGAAATTGTCCTTAGATTTATGCACAATGATTATTGTGTTGTCTTATGTCTAATTTGCTTTTTTTTTTCTCTTTTTAGTGGGATATCGTTGGTGATTGCTGTGGCTGTGCAGAGTAGTTGCTGGTGAGTCAAGCTTTTTCAGGCAAGTGAGCAGTATAGTTTGAGTTTATAATTCTTAGTGATAAACCTATACTTTGTTACTTATCTTACACAGTGCTGGTTGTTGGTGGTGTATTTGTCCAGTTAATTTTTGTAGGAAGGATCATGGCTAGCCGTAGGATGACCGCTCAGCAGGTTGTTAGTGTGCTTTTTGAGTCATCTTCTGACTATGAATATGAGACTGACTCTGCATCTGAGGCAGAGGAGGAAGTGCAGGATTCTGGAAGTGAATTTTCTGTCAGAGATGAATCATCTGATGATGAAGCCACTCTCAGTGCTGATGAAGGGCCTGTTTTAGAGGAGGACAGTGATGTGCCAATGGTGCAGGAGCCAGCGGCTGAAAGGCTTCCCATTGGAAGACCTGACACATGGGTTGCACCAAACATGGAGCAGCCACAGTTGCCTGCGTTTACTGGTTTTCCAGGGGGTCGAGTTAATACGGAAAACTTTTTGCCCGTCAACTTTTTTGAGTTGTTTATGGACGATATATTTTTGGAAGAGATTGTTGAGCAGACTAATTTGTATGCAGAGCAGTTTTTGAGGGACAACGCTGCCAGACTTAGGCCACACTCTAGAGCTAGCCGGTGGATTCCCACAAATCTGGAAGAGTTGAAAAAGTTCTTGGGTTTAACTTTTTTGATGGGGCTGATAAGGAAGCCATTGCTGTCTTCATATTGGTCTACTAGTCCCTTGATGGCAACTGCTATATTTCCTGCCATCATGAGTCGTAACCGGTATGAGCTTCTTCTTCGGATGTTGCATTTTGTAGATAATGCTTTAGCCTTGCCACGAGATCATCCTGATTCTGACCGTCTTTTTAAGATTAGACCTGTCCTTGATCATTTGGTAGATCGGTTTTCAGAGATCTATGTTCCAGGGAAAGAAATATCTGTAGATGAGTCTTTGGTCCTGTTCAAGGGTCGTTTGGTTTTTAGGCAGTACATTCCTAGCAAGAGGGCACGGTATGGAATTAAATTGTATATGCTGTCAGAAAGTAGTACAGGATATGTTTATAATTTCCGGGTCTACACTGGTAGGGATTCCAATATTGACCCCCCTGGTTGTCCTCCCACTTTTGGAGTTAGTGAGAAAATTGTGTGGGAACTTGGTAGACGACTGTTTAACAAAGGTCACCATTTATATGTAGATAACTTCTACACTGGAGTTCGGTTGTTCAAGGAGTTGTTCAGAGTGGACAGTGTTGCTTGTGGCACAATCCGCTCTAATCGGAAAGGCTATCCAAAAGAGCTTGTCTGTAAAAAACTTGAGAAGGGACAGTGCAGTGCCTTGCGGAATGATGAGCTGCTAGCTCTGAAATTTGTAGACAAGAGGGATGTATACATGCTAAGCACCATCCATGATGAGAGTACTTCACCTGTGGCTGTTTGGGGTCAGGTTGCCGAAGTGCGCAAACCTGTGTGCATCTTAGACTATAATAAGCACATTGGTGGTGTTGATAGAGTAGATCAGAGGTTAGAACCTTACACTGCTGCTCGTAAGTCTTATGTGTGGTATAAGAAATTAGCGCTTCACTTGTTCCACTTGGCAACTTTTAATGCTTTTGTTGTGTTTAAGGATAGTTCTCCAGAGTCAAGGATGACATTTGTGAAATTTCAGGAGTCTATCATAGCTAGCCTTGTTGTGCTGGAACAGGCAAGAGTTCCTAGAGAAGCAGTGGTGGAGGATGTGGCTAGATTGAAAGATCGTCACTTTGCTGAGCACATTCCTCCCACGGGCCAAAAAAAACTTTCCTGCTAAGAGATGTAGAGTCTGTGCTCGAAGAGGTATCAGGAAGGAGACTAGGATGTACTGCCCTGATTGTCCTTCAAAGCCTGGGCTGTGTGTGGGTGGCTGTTTCAGGAGCTACCACACACAGAAGAATTATTGGGAAATTCCGTGAGCGTAAACTGGTGTTTTATATTTTTATATGTTCGGTTTCACGGTTGGCATTAGTCATGTATTCAGTTAGAGCTTTTGTGTTTGTAGTTTTGTACTAATTTATGATTAGTGGTTTCTTTGTTGTTTAAAAACAAAAAAAAGGGGATGGCATGTGTAGGGTGGCGCTTGGCTGGCGGTGTGGGTGGGGTGGCGCTTGGCTGGCAGTGTGGGTGGAGTGGCGCTTGGCTGGCAGTGTGGGTGGAGTGGCGCTTGGCTGGCGGTGTGGGTGGAGTGGCGCTTGGCTGGCGGTGTGGGTGGGGTGGCGCTGGGCTGGCGGTGTGGGTGGGGTGGCGCTGGGCTGGCGGTGTGGGTGGGGTGGCGCTGGGCTGGCGGTGTGGGTGGGGTGGCGCTGGGCTGGCGGTGTGGGTGGGGTGGCGCTGGGCTGGCGGTGTGGGTGGGGTGGCGCTTGGCTGGCGGTGTGGGTGGGGTGGCGCTTGGCTGGCGGTGTGGGTGGGGTGGCGCTTGGCTGGCGGTGTGGGTGGGGTGGCGCTTGGCTGGCGGTGTGGGTGGGGTGGCGCTTTTGCTGGCGGTGTGGGTGGGGTGGCGCTTTTGCTGGCGGTGTGGGTGGGGTGGCGCTTTTGCTGGCGGTGTGGGTGGGGTGGCGCTTTTGCTGGCGGTGTGGGTGGGGTGGCGCTGGGCTGGCGGTGTGGGTGGGGTGGCGCTGGGCTGGCGGTGTGGGTGGGGTGGCGCTGGGCTGGCGGTGTGGGTGGGGTGGCGCTGGGCTGGCGGTGTGGGTGTGGTGGCGCTGGGCTGGCGGTGTGGGTGTGGTGGCGCTGGGCTGGCGGTGTGGGTGGGGTGGCGCTGGGCTGGCGGTGTGGGTGGGGTGGCGCTTGGCTGGCAGTGCCAGCCAAACGCCAGTCCACACACTCATCAGCTGGTGTGATTGCTGTATCAGGCATGTGGGCTTATGAAAGTGATGGGCCCTTGACTGGCGCTGTCTGTGGATGCGAGTCTTGTAATGTGCTGGGCCCGTGGCTGGCGGCGTGAATGGTCTAGTGCATGTCATGTATGAAAGGTGTGTGAATGGACTGTAAAGCGGTTGGTGCCTTGTCGTGGCTTTACAGCTCACGAGCTGTGAGTCATTGGTTCAGTTTTTTGGCCTTTCAGTTATTACCAGTGCATTTCACTTTTGTGAAATCTCTTGTTAATAAAATTTGATCTACTGAACCATCACTCACCCTCGTGCCAAATCCAACCAGTATGTGTGGTACAAATGACAAAACCTGCTCCGCTGTAATCAGGCGTCGCAGCACACTTGAGACACGCTAGGTGTCTCAGGTGGGACCCCGATGATGAAGCATGCCACCAACTTGGTTGGTGGGTGAGGGGTCTTTTTCACATAACCTAAGTACGTTTCTTTTCACAATTTTAGTGTTTGGCACATCACAGACGTATGTGGACACATCAAAATGATATATTACAAAACTACCTGTGTTTGGGGGGGGGGGGGGGGTGAGGGGCCACCTGTGTTTTTGGTCCTGGGTGCGGCCTTCATCTAGGGAAACCTACCAAACCCAGACATCTCCATTGCAGGGAGATGTGGCTTGCGTGGATCCCCCAACATTTTCTTACCCAGATGCCTCTGCAAACCGCAAAATTTGCATAAAAAAGCATATTTTCCTGAGTTTTGTTTGTACGATCACCGCTCCAGCACAAAATTCCTACTCCCAAGTAAAATGACACCTCACTTATGTGGGTCCCCAAAGCAGAGTCAGTCTAAAGATGTATAAAAGAATATGTCCTTATAAACTCCCTGTGCTATCCCCTCTCTCTACAAGTTCTGGGCCTTATTCTGTTGCAGGCACCTGGCCCACCCACACAAGTAAGGTATCATTTTTATTGGGAGACTTGGGGGAACGCTGGGCGGAAGGAAATTTGTGGCTCCTCTCAGATTCCAGAACTTTCTCTCACCGAAATGGGAGGAAAATGTGTTTTTTTAGCCATATTTTGAAGTTTGCAAAGGATTCTGGGTAACAGAACCTGGTCAGAGCCCCACAAGTCACGCCATCTTGGATTCCCCTAGGTCTCTAGTTTTCAACAATGCACAGGATTGGTAGGTTTCCCTAGGTGCCAGCTGAGCTAGAGGCCAAAATCCACAGGTAGGCACTGTTTTCTATGAAAAAATGTGATGTGTCCACGTTGTGTTTTGGGGCTGTTTCCTGTCGCGGGAGCTAGGCCTACCCACACAAGTGAGGTATCATTTTTATCGTGAGACTTGGGGGAACGCTGGGTGGAAGGAAATTTGTGGCTCCTCTCAGATTCCAGAACTTTCTGCCACAGAAATGTGAGGAACATGTGTTTTTTTTAGCCAAAATTTGAGGTTTGCAAAGGATTCTGGGTAACAGAACCTGGTCCGAGCCCCGCAAGTCACCCCTCCTTAGATTCCCCTAGGTCTCTAGTTTTCAGAAATGCACAGGTTTGGTAGGTTTCTCTAGGTGCCGGCTGAGCTAGAGGCCAAAATCTACAGGTAGGCACTTCGCAAAAAACACCTGTTTTCTTCCAAAAATTTGGATGTGTCCACGTTGCGCTTTGGGGCGTTTCCTGTCACGGGCGCTAGGCCTACCCACACAAATGAGGTATCATTTTTATCGGGTGACTTGGGGGAACGCTGGGTGGAAGGAAATTTGTGGCTCCTCTCAGATTCCACAACTTTCTGCCACAGAAATGTGAGGAACATGTGTTTTTTTAGCCAAATGTTGAGGTTTGCAAAGGATTCTGGGTAACAGAACCTGGTCCGAGCCCCGCAAGTCACCCCAGCTTGGATTCCCCTAGGTCTCTAGTTTTCAGAAATGCACAGGTTTGGTAGGTTTCCCTAGGTGCTGGCTGAGCTAGAGGCCAAAATCTACAGGAAGACACTTTGCAAAAAACACCTCTGTTTTCTTCCAAAAATTTGGATGTGTCCACGTTGCGCTTTGGGGCGAGGTATAATTTTTATCGGGAGACTTGGGGGAACATAGATTAGCAAAACAAGTGTTATTGCCCCTTGTCTTTCTCTACATTTTCTCCTTCCAAATATAGGAGAGTGTGTAAAAAAGACATCTATTTGAGAAATGCCCTGTAAATCACATGCTAGTATGGTCACCCCGGAATTCAGAGATGTGCAAATAACCACTGCTCCTCAACACCTTATCTTGTGCCCTTTTTGGAAATACAAAGGTTTTCTTGATAGCAATTTTTTACTCTTTATATTTCAGCAAATGAATTGCTGTATACCCGGTATAGAATGAAAACGCACTGCAGGGTGCAGCTCATTTATTGGCTCTGGGTACCTAGGGTTCTTAATGAACCTACAAGCCCTATATATCCCCGCAACCAGAGGAGTCCAGCAGACGTAACGGTATATTGCTTTCGATAATCTGACATTGCAGGGAAAAGTTACAGAGTAAAACGTAGAGAAACATTTATGTTTTTTTCACCTCAATTTGAATATTTTTCTTTTTCAGTTGTTATTTTCTGTAGGAAACCCTTGTAGGATCTACACAAATGACCCCTTGCTGAATTCAGAATTTTGTCTACTTTTTAGAAAGGTTTAGGTTTCTGGGATCCAGCATTGGTTTCATGCCCATTTCTGTCACTGACTGGAAGGAGGCTGAAAGCACAAAAAATTGCAAAAATGGGGTATGTCCCAGTAAAATGCCAAAATTGTGTTGAAAAATTGGGTTTTCTGATTCAAGTCTGCCTGTTCCTGAAAGCTGGGAAGCTGCTGAGCCTAGCACCACAAACCCTTTGTTGATGCCATTTTCAGGGGAAAAACCACAAGCCTTCTTCTGCAGCCACTTTTTCAATTATTTTTGAAAAAAACGAAATTTTCCCTGTATTTTGGCCAATTTATTGGCCTCCTTCAGGGGAACCCACAAAGTCTGGGTACCTCTAGAATCCCTAGGATGTTGGAAAAAAAGGACGCAAATTTGGCTTGGTTAGCCTATGCGGACAAAAAGTTATGAGGGCCTAAGCGCGAACTTCCCCAAATAGGCAAAAAAAAGGCCTGGCACAGGAGGGGGAAAAGGCCTGGCAGCGAAGGGGTTAAACCTGGAAAGGATGTTAGTATTATTTTTCTACAACAAATTAAAAGTGGTAATAGACTCCTGATTTTCACGTGGAAACTCTCCTTGGGTAAACATTTGTGACTTTTGTGTAGTAATTTCTGCATTGGCGAGAAATGCTCATAGGTTAACCACCAAAAACGTGCCTGCTCCAACCAAAGATAGCACAATTTTCACAACAATGGAAGTCTTTAGAGATAAGGCACAAGTGAAAGGAATTATAGCTCTGATTTGTGGAGCTCTGTAAACATTGCCCCTTTGGAATCACCTGAAAATTACTTTTATGGGTGTATATTTGGCCTCTCTTACTAGTGCAACAACACATTGCAGATAGTGTTCAGCAATAACTTACGATTTAAAATCACCTCCTGCAAAGTCTCTTGTGTCTCCAACTTTCAGTCAGCAATAAAACTGTCAAGACAACTTGCGATTATTGTTCCTGTTAGGGAGACTTGTCTAGTAGCAGTTTTGATGCGCCATAAAGTAGAGCAGAGGGTTAATATGTCTGCTGCAAAGAACAGACGTGTATTTTATGTAGATAGGTGAATATGTTAGTAAAGCGAGCCTTTATTTGCACTTCCTGCAGAAAAGCAATCCTCAGAGTCATTTTCCTCTTTTTATGTGTGCTGCAGAATGCAGCACATGTAACAAGAGAAAAAAACAAGGAGAAATAAAGATAGTGCTCCACGTTTCTCCTCCCCGGGAAGGCACAACATTTTGATGCATTCCCAGGACTACCATTTGTGCTGTCTTGTGTTACTTGAGATTTATTAAGCCATGCAGGGACATGTAAGGAGACCTTGCGTGGCTTGATAAATCTGACTTTAGTGTTGTATCACCATGGTGCCACGTGCATGGCACAAGGGTGTTGTAACACTATGATAAATTTAGCTCTAAGGAGATATGGCACATTTCGTCTCTCTCTTTTTTACGCAATGCAGCAACTTTGCTTGGAACCTGTTTGACCTGACAATCTTAGGGTAGTCTTCCCCCCAAACTTTTTGCCTGCTTGTTTTATAATTTGCGGATATATTTTGTGTTAGGATTAGGACTCTGAACACTTTACCACTACTCACTGGTGCTAAAGTGCATGTCCTCTCTCCCCTAAACATGGTTAGATTGGTGCAACCACATTTGGCATACTTAACTTACTCATGAGTCCCTAGTAAAGTGTACCTCATGTGCTCAGGGTCTGTGAATTAAGTGCAACTAGTGAGATTGCAGCATTACTTGTGCCACCCACTCAAGTAGCCCTTAAACATGTCTCAGGATTGCCACTGCAGAGCCCCATATGTGCAGTTTCACTGCCATGTCAACCTGGCATTTGAAACGTCTTGCCAAGTCTTAAACACCCCTTTTATTACAAACAAGCCACCCCTAAGGTAGGCCCTAGGTAGCCCATAGAGCAGCATACTATGTAATTAAAAGGCAAGACATATACATTTAGGTTTTACATATCCTGGTAGTGAAAAACGTCCAAATTAATTTTTCACTTCTGTGAGACCTACCCCTCTCATAGTTTAACATTGGGGATTCCTTATTACATTCAAGAAGCTGTAATTCCTACTTGAGAAAGAGTAGCTGTTGGAAATGGCCTTTCTGCAGGGTCATCCCCAAACTTTTTGCCTTCCTCTCCTATTTTTCTGACCTCATTTTTGCTGGCTTTAGGACTCTGCGCACATTACCACTGCTGACCAGTGCTAAAGTGCAGATACTCTCTCCTTAAAACATGTTGACATTGGCTCATACCCAATTGGCTTATTTAATTTACTTGTAAGTCCCTAGTCAAATGCACTATATGTGCCCAGGGCCTGTAAATTAAATGCTACTAGTGGGCTGCAGGACTGGTTGTGCCACCCACATAAGTAGCCTCCTAAGCATGTCTCAGGCCTGCCTCTGCAATGCCTGTGTGTGCAGTTTCGCTGCAACATCAACTTGGCATTTAAAAGTAATTGCCAAGCCTTAAACTCCCTTTTTTTTTTTTTTTTTTTTTTTTTACAAATAAGTAACCCCTAAGGTAGGCCCTAGGTAGCCTATAGGGCAGGGTGCTATGTAGATAAAAGACAGGAAATGAACATGTGTGCTCTATATGTCCTGGTAGTATAAAACTCCTAAATTTGTTTTTACACTGCTGTGAGGCCTGCTCCTTTCACAGGTTAGCATTGGGGATACCCTCATATACTGTTTGAGTGGTAGATCCTTATCTGTAAGGAGTAGCCAGGTGATATTTAGTATGGCCAGAATGGGGATACAAAATCTTGCTTAATGGTGAAGTTGGATTTTATATTACTATTTTAGAAATGCTACTTTTAGAAAGTGAGCATTTCTCTACACTTAAATCATTTTGTGCCTTTCAATCCACATCTGGCTAGGTTTAGTTGACAGCTCCCTTGTGCATTCACTCAGACACACCCCAAACACAGGATACTCAGCCTCAATTGCATACATATGCATTTTGAATGGGTCTTCCTGGGCTGGGAGGGTGGAGGGCTTGACACTCACATGTCAAAGAACAGTAGCCTGGCCTCACACAAAGGACTGCCACACCCCCTACTGGGACCCTGGAAGACAGGATGGAACTGAAAAGGAACCATGTGCACTTCTAAGCCACTCTTTTCAGTTTCCCCCACTTCAAAGGCACATTTGATTTGGGTATTTAAGCAGGGTCTCTGACCCTATCAACTTAGACACTTATGAGGTAGACACTTCCTGGAGAAGAGATCTTTAATCTGCATCTTGCCAAGAAGACCTGCTTGGCTGCCTAAGGACTCACCTGACTGCTTTCTGTGAAGGACTGAGGACTTGCTGTTGCCCTGCTGCCTTCCTGCTCTCTGGCTGTGCTGAGAAGTGCTCTCCAAGGGCTTGGATAGAGCTTACCTCCTGTTCCCTGAAGTGTCAGGACCAAAATGACTTCATTTCTGCAAGAAGGACTCCTTGTGTGGCGAAAATCTACGCACAGCCTGACAGTAACGACGCACAGCCTGCATCACGGTGAAAAATTCACCGCACGCCGAACCAGAACAATGCAGCCCGACTTTGCGATGAGAAGATTGATGCAGCGCCAGGGTAACAACTGGAAATTCGACGCACCGCCCACTGGATCGACGCACAGCCCAGCCGGGAACGACGCAGCCCGACTTCCAGAGAGGAATCGATGCAGAGCCTGCCGTGCGATAGAGATTTCCACGCAACGCCCACCATGTGACTTCGTCCTGTCAGCACCGGAAATCCACACATCATCCCCGGGGCATCCGAAAATCCCACAACCCGAAGAGGATCCAAGACCAAGCGCCGGAAATTGATGCAAAGCCTTCCCTGTGTAAAAACTAAATGACGCATCGCCATTTGCTGCCTGAGAAATCAAAGCACACTTCCCTGTTTTCCAGGCATCTCCTCCTCTGCGGTTCCTTGCGGAGATTTCGAACGCAAACCAGGTACTTTGTGCTTGAAAGAGACATTTATTGCTTTTAAGAGAATAAAGACACTTTATTTCATTTTTACAGTGATATATCAAAATATACTTGTTGCATTTTAATTGTTTTTGACCTGCATTTTATTAGATAAATATTTTATATTTTTCTAAACACTGTGTGGTGTATTTTTGTGGTGCTATACTGTATTATTGCATGATTTATTGCACAAATACTTTACACATTGCCTTCTAAATTAAGACTGACTGCTCAGTGCCAAGCTACCAGAGGGTGGGCACAGGATAATTTAGATTGTGTGTGACTTACCCGGACTAGAGTGAGGGTCCTTGCTTGCACAGGGGTAACCTGACTGCCAACCAAAGACCCTATTTCTAACAGTAGCTATTCCATTTAGTACATATGTGTTAGAAATTAGGTCTCTAGTTGAAAAAGGTTTTTACCCTGTCCAAGTAGGAATGACCACCCTAATCAGTGTAAGTCAGATATACACCCTAAATTAACCTTTGCTTACCCTATGGTAGTCTGGCACAGAGGAGTCAGGCTTGACTTAAGAGGCAATGTGTAAGTATTTGTACAACACGGAGAATACAGGAACTCAATCAAAAGAACACAAAAGCTAGCACACATTTAGAAAAATAGGGACTATGCATCTGATTAAAATAAGACTATATACTTTCCAAGTTATACGTTTTTAAGATATGGAAAACTCTCCGTACTTAAAGCACTCAAAGGTCACAAGCATAATGTTCCTGATCCACATGGTGAATCACTAGGTCTATACAACAAGATCCTGTGTACTATTGTGCCCAATGAAGACACATTAAAGGGTTTGGTACCTGTCCCTTGGGACAATGGCATGCGGGGGAACTCAGCCACCGGCAAGAGTGAAGCAGCTTTAAGGACCTTGCTGGTCCAGAGTAATGATCACAGTACCTTCTCTAAGCTCAGTTAGCAGAGGTGAGGGCCTTGTGGTCTGGGCTTCAGAAGGCTAGCTGTTGATGGGCTGAGTTAGGGTAGGTGTGGACCAGATGTAGGGCAGAAACCCTCAACCATGGCGAGCAGTGGAGTCGAAGCTGCACAACAGTAACTTCCACTCACTGCAGTCAGGTGGGGCGGTGTCATTGTCTCCTCTGCAACACATAAGCAAGGGAGATATTGTTGGTAAATTTCCTGTTGCCTCTGCAATGTGCCGAGAGGGAATGAGGCTCGCTCATTTGGCACACACCGATTGTGCTGAGCAAGTTGAACAAGAGAATCACCAATTCCTTGTAAAGTGCTCACTTCTGCACCACCTAAAGTGCCTGGTCCTTAATAGAAACCATCAATCAGCCAGGTGCTGATCGTTGTTAATCCTGACTGACAGACTAACCAGTTGAAGAGTTTCAAAACAGGGGCAGAAAGGCGGAAGACTTTTGTATCCGTGAGACTTGAAGAAACAGGAGGCAAGCCAGCAAGCAAGATGACTCCAGCTTTTGTCCTCAGGACAGAGACCAGCAGGCAGCAGGGAAGCTCAGCAAAGCACAAAAGACATTCCTCAGAACAGTCACTCACAGCACGTGTCAATCCTTACAGCACAGCAATCTTTACTCCAGCAGGAATATTGTTAGGTCCAGTAGTGTACTGTTTTTAGGCGGTCAGAGACCCAGTACATATACCCAAAAGTTCGTTTGTAAGGGATGAATTCAAAGGAACTCTCAGGAGGGCGCAAGGATCTCTTTCACCCCAGCCCTGTCTTCTAGGCTCTCTGTGGGGGGTACTCAGTAGTTTGTCGGAGGTCAGGCCACTTCCTTTGAAGTGTAAGTGTGGACCCCTCCCATCCTTCCTGCCCAGGAAGACCCATCAGTATGCAGATGAAAGCAGAAGCAGTTGTGTGTCCTGTGTTGTCACTGTCTGGAGGAATTGCACAAATGTAGCTGTCATCCAGCCTAGCTCAGACATGTATTCAAGTCAGGCTGTCAGGCACATAGAAGAGTAAGAGCATAAAAGTGGCACTCCTAAAACAAAATGTTGAATCTGACTTTACCAATAAAGAGGATTTATTATTACCATTCCAATGATATGAAACATGATCCCACTACTCCTTTCTTATCAGGAATTACAGCTTAAAGGTGTATTAAGGCATTCTCAATGCTGGCCTATGAGAGGAGTAGGCCTCACAGTAGTGAAAAATGACTTTGGGAGTTTTTCATTACCAGGACATGTACACATCAAAAGTACATGTCCTGTCTTTTACTTACATAGCACCCTAACTCATGGGCTACCAAGCCATGTGGATCGTATATCCCACATCACTGACTGCGCGGTGCATCGTTTCCAGTTTGTGATGCATCTCTGACTTTATGGGCTCGGAGCCAACACATTGCCTAAATCAGAAGGAATGACGACAATGCATGGCTTCCTCTGCTTGCAGCATATTGGTTTTAACGTTGATGCATCCAAGAACCAAGGAACTTTTTTAGTGGACCAAGGCCGGGTCCCTCTATCTGACCCGTGCTCCATTACGGTCAGCCTGAAATTTAGATTTGCCCACTCCAATGTGACCATTTAGCCCCGGTTGGTGCTTTAAACTTTTAAGCAATACAATTTAATTTAGTCTTTTAAAATTAATATCTCAACATCTACATACAGCATTCTTTTTAATTTCAATCTTGTTTTGTTCATAAAAATATAATCTATTTTTTAAAACCAGTGTGCAGTCGCTTTACGGTGTTTTCACTGTGTTATTGTTTGAAGTGTTGCACAAATACTTTACACATTGCCTTTTAAGTTGAATGTGCATTCTCTGTGCCAAGATACCAGAGGGTGAGCACAGGTTAATTTAGACTGTGTATCTGACTTACCCTGACTAGGATTGTGGTTTCTACTTGGACAGGGTGCATACCTCTGCCAACCAGAATCTTAGGCCCTGATTTACACTTTTTTTGCACCGCATTACCATCATTCATTGACACAAAAGCGGCGCAAACTTACAAAATACGATTATATTTTCTAATTTTGCGCCACTTTTGCATCAAAAAATGACGGTAATGCAGCGCAAAAAAAGTATAAATCAGGGCCGTAATGTCTATCTCTTTACTGTGTGAAAACAGTAGTAAATTGCCAATGCCGAAGCTAGAACCCGGTTCCTAGGTTCCAAAGTAGGCAACTCTGCCATAATGCCACAACATCTTAATTAATTTCCACACACATTAAACTGAATCGCCCTTTTAGGTACTAAGGAATCAAACAGATCTCAGAGGCACATGTATATTGGTATATTCTGAAAGCCAAGTTAGGAATTGCAGCTGCATAATCTCTCAAATATTTGAAAAAGCAGGTCGTACAATTTTTTACCATCGTACGTTACTTGGGGTTTGGGATTTCAAATGATTTCAGATGTTTCCTGGATGCGAAAGCTCTGGTTTATCTCGTCATGGTTGCCTTTACGGTGAGGCATAGTGCAGATTCGTGCTTCATTTAGTTTCTGATAACACTTTTCTAAACAGTGGATTAGTCCAGAAGTAATTTCCTTAACTAGAAAAAAACAAATATTCAGTGGGTGAGCTATCTTAAAACGTAAACTAAGGTAGCATCTTCGTTTTGATGAGAACGAAAACTAAATTTCCTTAGCAGCAAATTTGATGAATTTCTTTCATCTCCAATTATGGAAAAGACCTCTATTTAAGTTCTGGATAAGTGTGGAGAGATAAAGAAAAAGTCTTATGACTTCTGTGAAGAGGACCCGACACAAAGCACTAGACATTTCACTTTAATAACATTCCTTCCTGTTTGCTTTCATCCAATTTTATTTCGGTATAGCCCTGCGCCTTGCACCTTTCTGGAAAGCCCAGGCATCCACTTCTAACTGCACACCACAATCTCCTTTTAATTAAAGAAAGACTGAAAGGCTGAAGGATGGATTTCAAGTGCCTATTCAAATGAAATATCATGGACATAAATAGGGTTTTGCTTTATTTTTAACTTGTAATGACATTTTGATAGGATTTCGGATGGGAAAGGATTCATATGTTCATATATCACTCAAAATGTTTTTCTTTATTGTAGTCTTCTTCCAATCCATTCGATTTTTGTTTATTTTGTGAAAGTAATTTCTGCTCAGTAATATAAGTCTGCATCTTCACAGGGTTGTATAATGGAACCACTCATGCCATAACAAGGCATGCCTTAACAACGCGGTCGAACCCACGACTGGGTTGTTTCCACCCATGACTTTACCATACATGCCTTTACAACACATTTTCATTGTAAAAGCATGCCTAGTAAAGGCATGTGTGGAAACAGCATGCAAAACGGCATGCACGGTTCTATCATACTACCCCACCACAAGGCCATCATAAGGCCCAAAACACCCCCTGAGCCCTAAAAAAAAAACTATCCCAACCCCCACCCCATAAACAAAAGTACCCCAACCCTGTCCACCCTGAACCTAAAAAAAACTACACTGACCCCCACCCTATATAAGTAAACTACCCCAACAACCACACCTGTCCTGAGCCCTAAAAAAAAAAAAACTATCCCAGCCCCCACCCCAACCACCACACCCTCCACCCACCCTGAGACCGAAAACCTTTCTCCCAATAAGTAAACTATCCCAAACCACCATCCATCCTAAGCCCTTTAGAAAAAAGCTATCCTGACCCCCCCAGCCCCTAAAAATGAAATTACCTCAACTCCCCCACCCACCCTGAGCAGTAAATAAAAAATACCCCGACCTCTCACATCTGCCCTAAAAACTAAAGCTAAAGTACCCCAACACCCAACCCACCCTAACCCCTAAATCCACCCAACCTCTAAACACTACCCACCAAACCTGCCCCAACCCCACTTACCTCACACGTTCTCTCCCGATCCTTCCTCCTCTTCTCTCCTCCTTCCTCCCTCCCTCCCTTAAACCTCCTCCACCCCCACCCTCAATAAAAAAATATACCCATACCCCCCATTTTGGCCCCTACAAAAAAGATATCCCAACCCCCTCACCCAAGGACCTTAAAGAAATACCCAAATCCCACCCCTGCCCCTTAAAAATATAGCCTGCCCCCCAACTCCACCCACCCACCCCAAATCCATTAATCCACCCTCCATCCCTACCTCAGCCCCACTCACCTCACCGCGTCCTCCCTGTCCTCTCCAGAAGCATGGCTTTTTTGATGCCTTAACCACCCATATGTGTATTTTAGCACATGCATGGTTAAGGCACAGAAAAAGCCATGCGTTGTTTAGGCAAGCGTGGTTATGCTTGAGTGGGAAACGTCTATTGTTTACAATGTTTGGTTGAGGACGTTTCCCGCTTCACAGAGTCCACAATTTTTGTTGCAATAAACAGCTTTGTTTTTATTTCAGATATCAAATAGACAAAATATCTACTTGCTTCTTAAGTTTCAATGATCAAACCGTGGTCATCGATTAATGTGTCTTTGTTCCCGACAGAATAACACACTGCCCCCTTTTAGATAGTGTAAGGAAATGCCCCCTTGGCATGGTTATCCCCTGACTTTTTGTCTTTTGTTGATGCCAGTTATGATTGAAAGTGTGCAGGGACCCTGCTAACCAGGCCCCAGCACCAGTGTTCTTTCCCTAAACTGTACCTTTGTTCCCACAATTGGCACAGCCCTGGCACACAGATAAGTCCCTTGTAAATGGTACCCCTGGTACCAATGGCCCTGTTGTGCCTGTTTGTGTCCCTCCCAGTGCTCTACAAACCCCCCCCTAGTCTGTCCTCCGAAGATGCAGGTACTTACCTGTAGGCAGACTGGAATCGGAGCACCCCTGTTCTCCATAGGCGACTATGGCCCTCATTACGACCCTGGCGGTCGGTGGTAAAGTGGCGGTAAGACCACAAACAGTCCTTCGGAAAAAAAAATGGAATTATCCGCCACTTCACCATTCCGACCGCCATGGCGGTGATGACCGCTGGCCTGGAGATTTCGGTCTCCAGCTCGGCGGCCATCCCTAGACTGCCAACGGTATCCGGACCCTGCATACTGCCAAGGATTTCAGGTGATTGGGAACCACCATGAGATCCATGGCGGTAGGCACTATCATTGCCAGGGAATTCCTTCCCTGGCACTGATAGGGGTCTCCCCCACCCCCGCTACCCCCAAAGAGTCCTCCCCCACACCCCCTGCCACCCTCCAAAGGTGGCACAACCCCACTCCCCACCCTCACCCCAACATGCACATATACACACCCCTACACGCACACCCCCAACATGCACATACATGCACCCCTACACAGACACATACATCACGACAACACATACCCGCACACATACAGACATGCACACCGACTGACCTGCACACATTTCCCATACACACAGCACCCCGCACGCATACATGCACTCACACACCCCCTCTACACACTCACACGCATACCCCCATGCACGCACACAACACACATCACCCCCCCTCCCCTAACAGACGATCAACTTAACTTGTCCGTTGGCCCTCCGGGAGGGGATTGGATCCATGGGGGCAGCTTCACCACCAGCACACCGTCACCAGAACACCGCCACACCGAATCATGGGACGTGATTCTGTGGGCGGTTTTCTGTTGACGTGGCAGTGGAGGTTGAGCAGCCTCCACTTTCCCGCCGACCGCCAGTATGGCTGCTGGCAGCTTTCCGTACGGAAAAGGATGGAGGGCTGACAGCGGTCATAATACACGGCACGGAAGACCGCCACCACTGGAGGTCTTCAGCACGGCGGTACCTCAGCGGTCTTGCGAAAAGACCACCAAGGTCATAATGAGGGCCTATGTGTTTCGGCCCCTCCTTGGACCTCCGTACCTGATCGGCCCTGTGTTGCTGGTGCGGTGACTTTGCGGTTTACTTACCTCAGAAACTTAACCTTACTTACCTCCCCCAGGAACTGTTGATTTTTGCAGTGTCCACTTTTAAAATAGCTTTTTGCCATTTTAACCTATACTGTGTATGTTACTGCTCTAAATCAAAGTTCCTTACTTACCTATGTGGGGGTATCTTGCATTTGATGTATTTACTTCAAATCTTGAATCTTGTGGTTCTAAAGTAAATTAAGAAAATATATTTTTCTACATAATAACTATTGGCCTGGAGTTAAGTCTTTGAGTGTGTGTTCCTCATTTATTGCCTCTGTTTGTACAACAAATAGTTAATACTACCACCTGATAAGCCTACTGCTCAATATCATAAAATAGAGCATTAGAATTATCTAATTTTGCCACTATCAACCTCCAAGGGAAACCTTGGACTCTGTGCACTACCTCTCACTTTGAGATAGTGCATACAGAGCCAGATCCTACAGATAGACAGTCACTTGAAGACTTTAACTAATGCTTAGAGTGGCCTGAAAACCACAATAGTAAGTGCAGGTAAATTTAAAAGTGAGCCCATGTTTTTAGAAGTCTACACATTTTTACAACTTAGAGTGTGCTTTGAGAAATGCATTTGAACTTTCTTCCCAAAAATGTGTTTACTGAAAAAATGTTCTCACAAATGTTTTCTATCAAAATCATTCTATTTGAAGAAGGAGAATATCATTGCAGCTAGCTGTGGATTTAGGGCTATAGCTCATCATGCACTTAAGGAAACCTAGCAAACCTGCTCATTATTAGTTACTAGACACCTAGTGAATTCCAGGGTGGGGTGACTTGTATGGCTCTCATTAGGTAACTGTAGTCAGAAACCCTTGCAGACTTCAAACCTTTGCAAAAAAACAACTAGAGTCCTCATATTTCTGTGAGGACAATCTACGGGAATCACAAACTTCATACCACTCACCATTCTCCCAAGTCTCCGGATAAAAATGGTACCTTACTTGTCTGGGTAGGCCTAACGCCTGTGACAGCAAGGGGCCCAAAATAAAACATAGGCACATCACATTTTTCCATTGAAAACTTTTTTTAAATGTAGTTAGCTGTGGATTTTGGGACCTAGTTTAGCAGGCACCTAGGGAAACCTAGAAAGCCTCCACATTTGTGTTTACTAGGGAATTCATGGTGGGGTTGACTTGAGTCACTCTCACTGGGTAATTTACCCAGCAGCCCTTGAAAACCGGAAACACTGGCAAAAAAAACATATTTTCCTCACATTTCTGTGACAGAAAATCATGGAATCCGTGAGGATCTACAAATATGCTAGCACCCAGCATTTCTCAAGTCCTGAGGGCTCTCATTGACCTTTTTGTAAGCAGTTCCTCTAGCAGAAACTAGCGTCAGCCACACAAGTGTGACATTGTTTTTATCAGCACAAGTGAGTTAACGCTGTGTGGTACGAACTTTGTGGATTCCAACTGATTTTGGAAGTTTTCATTACAGAAATATTAGGAAAGTAGGTGATTTTAGGCTACTTTTGAGGTTTGCAGGGCACTGGTGGTAAGAAAATCTTGTGGGATCAATGAAAGACACACCACCTTGGAATCTCCTAGTTGTCTAGTTTTAAACAATGTCTGTGGTTTGTAGGTTTGCTCGAGTAGTGCCACAGCACGTGCCCTAAGTAATGCAGCTACCACTATTGCTTATCTCTTAAAGTAGCACCTTAGGTAGTTTTGTATTGTGGTGTCTTGACCCACCCACACAAGCGAGAGTGCCATTCTTATGAGGAGACATGTGGGTACTCAGGGTGGTAGGAGCTTTATGGCTGTTTGTAGACTCCAGAGCTTCCTGTTACAGAAATGTGAGGAAATAGTGGTGGTCATTACAACCCTGGCGGACAGTGTTAAAGCGGCGGTAAGACCGCCAACAGGCCGGTGGTAAAAAACTAGCAATTATGACCGTGGCGGAAACTGCCAACAAAGACAGCGGCCCTCATTACAACATTGGTGGGCGGCAACCGCCGCCCGCCAAGTTGCAACCGCCGTGCGGCCGCCAATGCGGCCACACTCCCGCGGTGCCCATTATGACATCCCGGCTGGGCCAGTGGGTGGGAACAGAGTTTCCGCCCGCCTGCCCAGCGGGGATGTGGGCCGCAACATGGGAGCCGGCTCCAAATGGAGCCGCCGGTGTTGCGGCCGTGCGACGGGTGCAGTTGCACCCGCCGCGCTTTTCACTGTCTGCAGAGCAGATGGTGAAAAGCCGCATGGGGCCCTGTTAGGAGGCCCCTGCACTGCCATGCCAGTGGCATGGACAGTGCAGGGGCCCCCAGGGGCCCAGCGACTCCCCGTACCACCGGCCTTTTCCTGGCGGTTCAAACCGCCAGGAAAAGGCTGGCGGTCAGGGACATGTAATCCCCTGGGCAGCGCTGGTAGCAGCGCTGCCCTGGTGGATTACTACCGCCGGGGCCATTGTGGCGGGCGGTGCAACCGCGGCACTTCCGCTGCGTCTTAATGACCTTGGAAGCACCTCAAGCCTGTTGGCGGTGCTTCCGTCATTTCAGCCCTGGCGGTCCTGTACCGCCAGGGTTGAAATTACCCCCAGACACTTTAACACTGACCTCCACAGCAGTACAAACAAACAGTGCGGCGGTCACTACCAACTGACAAACGGGAGTCAATGTACCGCCCACAGTATCACAACCTACCAATCTGCCACCTTTTCCGGGGCAGATACACTGGATAAAAACACGGCGAAAACAGGAATTCCGAAGGGAAAACGCTCACCTCTACACACTCCACAAGGAACGAGGACACTATGAAACCGGAACTCCAAATTCTACCTGAGATAGTCTTCCTGCTCCTCTACCAGGAGCACGAACGCCGGCGACGAAGACCACAGTGAGTACTGCACCTACGACAAAGGGGAGGGGGAGGCAAAAAACAGGGACACACGCGCGCAACAACCCACCCCCACCCCCACCCTCATCCACTACAACACACACACTAATGCATATCAATACATCACAGTTGCACCCCCAAGCCACCCCGGAAGAACGCAAAGACCAAATAAAATGAGTGTAACCATCGGAATATATTACAAACAAGTAGGCAGGAATATATACATACACCATGTACAAAATATATACCAGGCATAGTAGTCCATGTACTGCACAAAGAAAGTCCGTGGAACACTGGGACCACACGGTATGAGCGAGGCCCACACAAGATCCCTGACCAGGACGGAGAGAACACTGCAGGGGCATCAGACAGCAAGAAAACAGGCACATCAGGGGGAGGGAAAGGGGGGCACCTTAGCCGCTTGAGTGCACAACGCCAAATCCACGAGGGGGCCACATGCCCACTGTCCAATCCTGGGGAGTGCAAAGCCACAGTCTCTCAAGTCTTTACAGTGCTTGGCTTGCCCACTGTTCAATTCTGGGGAGTGAAAAGCCACAGTCTCTCAAGTCTCTACAGTGGGTGGGTTGCCCACTGCCATATCCTGGTGAGTGCAAAGCCACAGTCTCTCAAGTCTCTACAGTGGGTGAGTTGCCCACTGCCATACCCTGGCGAGTGCAAAGCCACAGTCTCTCAAGTCTCTACAGTGGGTGGGTTGCCCACTGCCATATCCTGGGGAGTGCAAGTCTATAGTGGATAAAAGTCTCCTCTGGTTCTGGAGGGGGACTGGTGCCCAGAGTGCTTCCTCCTGTGACACACATAGACACACTGGGAGAGGACATAGGGGACGTATGAATGGTAGTGGTGGTGGTGACTGCACGTGAGCGGGGTGTGGTGGTGGGTGTGCTGGTGAGGGACATAGTGGCTGTAGAGTTAGTGCATGCAGGTGTAAGGGTAGACGAGACTGGGAGGGAGGAGGGAGATGACGAGGAGGGGGACACAGTGGAGGCAGTGGATGTTGGTGTGTCTGCATGTGTGTGTTGCTTGCGCGAGTGTCTGTGGGATGTGTGGTGCTTATGTTTGCCTGCGATTCCCTTGTGTGTTGAGGTGTGTGCAGGCTGGTCTGATGGTGTGCTTGGGATAGGCTGAGGTACAGGGGATTGGATCTTGGTGGAGGAAGTTGGAGGGGGGAGGGTAGAGATGGGGACAATGGCTGCCATCAGTGCTGAGGCCAGAGTTTGAAAAGCTCGGTGAAGGGCCGCCTGACCAGAATGAATGCCCTCCGGGAATGCATTAGTTTGTTGCAACTGCCTTTCTACACCCTGGATGGCATTCAAAATGGTAGACTGCCCAACAGTGAGGGACCTGAGGAGGTCAATGGCCTCCTCACTGAGGGCAGCAGAGGTGACTGGGGCAGGGCCTGAGGTGCATGGGGCGAAGGTGATGCCCACCCTCCTGGGTGAGCGGGCACGGGGCGAAGGTTGAGGGGCTGCTGGGAGGGCATTGCTGGTGGGGGCGGTGGCGGCTGTACCTGTAGATGCGGGGCACAGATGTTGCCGCCACCACAAGGGAGCTCCCATCGGAGGATGAGTCCGTGTCGCTGGTGTCAGCTCCTGTCCCTGCTGTGAAGCTCCCCTCACCCTCCTTCCCAATGGTGAATTCCGAGTCCGTAGTCTCGCCCTCCAGGGCCATGTGGAATGCAGCTCCCTCGTGCTCCGGTGCCACTGCTCCTCCACCTGATGATGCTAATGCACACAAGAACAGGGAGACCACAAAAAGGTGGGGGACGACAGAAGAAAGACATGTTGAGTGCATAGATTACCGCTACAGTTGGCGGACAAGACAGACACAGAAGCCCCCTGCAGTACGCCGCGCTCTTGGGCTCCACTGTTCAATTCCTGGGAAATGGCCTACAAGGCTATGGACGACATCTGCAAACATAGATGACACAGGGCCATGGAGGGGCCTAGCCTACAGAACGCGCCCTGGCCTAGGCAAACCCACAGCCCTCCTCCCCCACCCAGACAACTACACTGCGCGCAAAGTCAGCAGAATGAGAGTGTACTCACCCCCTTGTGTCTGCTGTGATGCCCTCAAGCGCCCATCCAACTCCGGGTAGGCCACCACCAGGATCCTGAACATCAGGGGGGTCATGGTGCAATGGGCACCCCTCCCACATTGGGAGGCCATCCCCAGCTGAGCCTCCGCTGTCTTCTTGCTCCAGCGGCGAATGTCCTCCCATCTTTTACGGCAGTGGGTGCTCCGTCTGTAGTAGACCCCCAGGGTCATGACGTCCTTGGCGATGGCACGCCAAAAATCTTTCTTCTGGTGGGCATTGACCTACATGAAATGTACAGGGGAAGAAGAGAAGTCATTACCAACTGCACCGTCAAAGTGATTGGACCCGTCCCTACCCTTGCCATGTGGCAGGCACATGCATTCACCGTCTTTCATGCATGCAGTACTCTGCCCCCTTCCTTCTTACATCCAGCCCTCTCCACACAGGCATAGCCCATACAACATGCTCCCAGTGTACTTACCTGTTTGTCTGGAGGACCGTAGAGTAGCTTGTACTGGGGGATGACCCCATCCACGAGCTTCTCCAACTCCTCCGATGTGAAGGCAGGGGCCCTTTCCCCAGACGCACGAGCCATTCTCTCTTCCAGACTGAGGTCACAGCAGCACTTGCAGTGTAGGTCCTCTCCTTTCGAAGATCAGGTATCGAGTGATTGAACAGATAGAAAATGGCGGTCACGTCCGCAGCGGTGCGTACCGTCACTGTCGGCATACATCGTCATTGGCTCCTGGGACCCATAGGGTCCAATGTTAACCAATGCAGCATTGCGCCGCGGTCTTCAACCGCCTACCGCAACGGTGTACAACGCCAGCGCAGTTACCTCACATCCCATTGTCCCACTTTACAGGTCAGGCAGCTGCCATTTCAGGGGCCCACATGGCTTCATTTTCAACTGTGTCACACATACCTAGGCCTACACTCAACACACATACAGGCCACCTTTTGTGTATGATTGGTGTTCTGGGTAAACTGTGGGTACGTACCTCTGAGTTATTTGACTCTGTGCTTGCTGTTGTCCTTCATAGGAAGCGTCCGCTGGGACATATGAGGAGATGGCACCATCCTCCGGTGTGCCGACCGTTGGTGGACCTGTCGACAATGGAGGAGCGACATTTGATAATCACCTACAGGCTTGACCGTGCCACAATCCAGGAACTGTGTACCCAGTTGGAGCCAGACCTGATGTTAGCAATCCGCCATCCCACAGGAATTCCCCCTCAAGTGCAGGTGCTGTCAGTGCTCCATTTCCTTGCAAGTGTCTCTTTTCAAACAACTGTGGCCATGGCATCAGGGATGTCCCAGCCTATATTTTCCAACGTATTGTCCAGAGTGTTGTCTGCCCTTCTGAAACACATGCGGAGCTACATCGTTTTAACTCAGGTGGAGGATTTGCCTACAGTGAAAGGTGATTTCTATGTCCAGGGACATATCCCCAACATCATAGGTGCCATTGATGGGACCCATGTGGCTTTGGTTCCCCCCACAGGAGTAAACAGGTGCACAGAATGCGGAAGAGTTAGCATTCTATGAATGTACAGATGGTATGTTTGGCAGACCAGTACATCTCCCATGTGAATGCCATGTTCACTGGCTCAGTGCATGACGCCTACATCCTGCGGAATAGCAGCATCCCTTATGTGATGGGTCAACTCCAGAGGCACCGTGTGTGGCTATTAGGTGAGCACCTGGAAACAAGTCAGTGGGAATGGTTGTCTGGGTCTGGGGTTATCCCTCTAGGTTAATGTGTGTCTAACAGTTGCCTCTCACCATTTGCAGGTGACTCTAGTTACCCCCAACCTGTCATGGCTACTGACCCCAGTGAGGAATCCCAGGACAAGGGCAGAGGAACGCTACAATGAGGCCCATGGGCGAACTAGGAGGGTGATCAAGTGGACCTTCGGCCTCCTGAAGGCCAGGTTAAGGTGCCTCCATATGACAGGTGGATCCCTATTCAACTCACCAAAGAAAGTGTGCCAGATCATCGTGGCCTGTTGTATGCTTCACAACTTGGCTTTGCGGCGCCAGGTGCCTTTTCTGCAGGAGGATGGTCCAGATGGCTGTGTTTTTGCAGCTGTGGAGCCTGTGGACAGTGATGAGGAGGAAGCAGAGGAAGAAGACATGCACAACAGGGACTCAGTGATCCAGCAATATTTCCAGTGAGACACAGGTAATACAATCCTGCCTACTACATGTACTTTAACACTACTACCTCTCTCCTGTCTGTCGTTTTCACCCAGTGTATGGTCACTGAGTTGTCACATTCCCTTACTGTTTCACAGGTGTGGGTCCCACTGTGTGACATCTGCTTAGATTCCTCATGGACTAGAGCTGTTTGACATAGGTATGTTGACATTACTTTTTAAAAAACGATTTGTCACTGTAATTGCTAATACACTATTTCGAAATCACAGACAGACTCCAGATCATTTTGTGCTTTAGGTGTGTTTATTTAAATGCTCAAAATTGGAGGGAGTAGTGAAATGGTGAGGGGTGATGGCGGAGGAGTGTCCATGGCAGAGTCCAGTCTATTAGTCTCACAGGTGCATTACCCATATGGGCATAGGAAGTGGAGCTGGGGCAGTTTAATTATGGACTTGGTGACAAAGTGGGACAGTAGGATGACAATCAGGGTGGTCTCATTTCTTGGCGGGGGTCTTGGCATCGTTCTCTGTCTTGTTCCTGGATCTCAGGGACCGTTTGCGGGGTGGTTCTCCCTCTGCACGGGGTGGGGTGCTGGTGTGGTGGTCCTGTGGCGGGGCATCCTGTCCACTAGCGCCGGCGGAGGTGGTGGGCTGTTCATTATCCAGGCTAGTGTCAGGGGCCCCTTGTAGTGCCACAGTGTACCTCCTGGTGTTGAGTACTTCCCTCAGCACCCCTACGATGGTTCCCAGGTTGGAGCTGATGGTTCTGGGTTCCTCCCTGAAGGCCATATACTGTTCCACCTGCAGGCGCTGGGTCTACTGAAACTTGCCCAAGTCGTTGCCATCGTCTCCTGGGAGTGGTGGTAGGCTCCCATTATGGAGGAGAGGGCCTCATGGAGTGTGGGTTCCCTTGGCCTGCCTGCCCCCTGTCGCACAGCAGCCCTCCCAGTGCCTCTGTCCACTGGACCGTGTGCCCACTACCACGGCCCCCAGGTCCCTGTTGTTGTTGGGTTATCCTGAGTTCCCTGTGGTGGTGGACACACAGCTGATTGACGTGTCCTGGGGACGGAGGTATGGGCCCTCTGGGTGGGTGCTGTGCTGGTGTTTCCAGAGGGGGGGAAGGTCTGTGGTGGCCTGTGTCTGGGTGAGGGGAACCGACTGTCCCGAGGTCCCCGATGGGCCAGGCTGGTCATCTAGATCCAGTTGGACAGAGCTGCTGTCATCACTGTGGGCCTCTTCTGTTGGTGGTGTGGACATTTGTGGACCCTCCTGTCTGGTGACGTTGGGTAGGGGTCCTGCAGGGGCATAAAAGGATGTTTATTACATCTGTGTGTGCCATGGTGTGCAATGGGTGGGTGACCGTGTACCCCAGTGCTAGCATTTCTGTGTGGGAGCTTGTGTGATGATGGTTTAGGGGGGTGTATGGGTATGTGCAGTGGGCATGGTTTGGTGATGGGTGTCCATGCTTTGTTGTTGCATGCAGGGCTTGGTGTTGGGATGTGTGGTTTGTGATGTTGGGACATTTGTGAGGAGTTGGGTGCTGGGGGTGAGGGTGAGGGTGGGGGTATGTGATAGCATGCAGGTAGGGTGGGGGATGTAAGAGTAAAGCTTTGACTTACCAGAGTTCATTCCTCCACCTACTCCTGCGAGGCCCTCAGGATGCAGAATCGCCAAAACCTGCTCCTCCCATGTTGTTATTTGTGGGGGAAGAGGTGGGGGTCCGCCGCCAGTCCCCTGAACCGCCAGGTGGTGTCTTGAGACCACGGAATGCACCTTCCCCTGTAGGTCGTTCCACCTCTTCCTGATGTCCTTCCGATTTCTTGGGTGTTGTCCCACTGCGTTGACCCTGTCCACTGTTCTGCGCCATAGCTCCATCTTCCTAGCTATGGAGATGTGGTGCACCTGTGCTCCGAATAGCTGTGGCTCTACCCGGATGATTTCCTCCACCATGACCCTGAGCTCCTCCTCCGAGAACCAGGGGTGTCTTTGCCGTGCCGTGGGGTGGTGTAGGTGATGTGTAGGGTGGAGTGTGTGGTGATAAGTGTGGGGATATGTAGTGGTGTATTGTGTGAGGTGCGTGGAAGTTGTGTGGGTGATGGTGTTGTGTGCCTGTGGATGCTGTTGTTCTTGCTGGTGGTGTCTCTCTGGCCTTCTTTCGGATTTTTTGTTGTGGGGGTTTCTGGGTGATGTGGGTGTGTGTTTTATATTGCTTTGGGTGTGTGGGAGTGGTGTGTGTATGTATATTAGGTGTGTGTATTTTGAATTGTCCAATGTGGCAGTGTTTTGTAAATGTTTGTGTATTTAGAGCGCGGCAGTGTGTACCGCCAATGGAATACCGCGGTTGAAAGACCGCCGCGTGGATTCGTGTGTTGTGATAGTGTGAGTGTATTTCTGTTGGCGTGACGGTGTCGGTTTTGTTTTCGCCAGTTTATTACTGACCTTTGGTGTGGCGGACTTGTGTGGGTGTCTGACTTTTGGCGGATTCCGAGATGTGGGTCATAATAGCTGTGGCAGAATTCCACGGCCGCAGAGGTGTGTTGGCGGTCTTTTGCACAGCGGTAAGCAGCTTTTACCGCCCATGTTGTAATAAGGGCCAGTGTGTTCTGGAGGCTTCCCCCAAATAAGTGTCTGGAGTTTCTTGTCTCCCTGCCCTGGTCTCATTCTGTCTGCAAGCACAATACGCTAGTTTGAAGTTCTTTGTATGAGAACTGGGGTACAGTAGTGCAAGTGGGGTTGTGCACAGTTCCATCCTTCCATCCTACCCGAGATGGCTCATATAGGCACTTAAAGGGGGATTTTTGGAAAGTGGCGCCCCACCAAAAGCAGCACCACTTTCCCCGCTCACCTTAGCAACCCCCTACCACTACCAGGTGTGTGCTGTATTTTCAATTCGGCACACCGTGGCGCAGGTAGGGGGCAATAGTGTCATTTTTCATGATGCTATGATTGCACTCTGCAGGAGTAGCACCAAAATATTGACGCTACTCCTGCAGAATACATAGGGCCCCGTTCTAAAATATGGAAGGCCCCTTTTAATGCCTACTCTTGAGCAAGGGATTGTGTCTTCTTTGGGCCACATTAACGTCAAAAACAATTACATTAATGTGGCGCAAGATGGTGCTAGCACACTATAAATATGCCCCTTAGTCCCTCTATTGTGTGGCTGTCTAAGAGGAATACACAAAGGGCCGAAAGCCATCTACAACTAGTCATTTGACCAAGGAACAGGTTCCAGGCACCAAATGGATAGGACAGGAAAATGTCACAACCAAGAGAGAGTCAACCTCGAGTCCTCTATGGCACGCCGACTGGATATGAGGGAAAAACCTTTTTGTTAAAGGAACTCTCACTCACTGAATGTTGTCCAGTGATATATTTCATCATCAAGTTCTTCCCAACTCACTGAGGGTCGGGTGTGCTTCAACCTTTCCTCACTTTTTAATTAACAGGGGTGCAGAATCTACATGAAATAATCTTAAAAATTGGCTAGATGGTTCACAAATCAGTATTTATTCACGGGTCCAAGTTCACAAAAGTGGGGAAAATTGGCTAGTTAGAGTTCCTATCACTCCTTGTCCCTTAAGTGTGATTAACTAGTGTGAGAAAATGTGTTATTAGTTGTGTGGCCTGTACAAGTAATGCGTCCACATTTGCCCTCCTCTGGGAACCAAACATCCTATTGTAGCACTTGACTCTGTCAGGATAGGGAAGAAGAACAGTCAAGACCTACTTGAGGGAGGTGATGGGGGCTAGCAATCCCCATTCACAGATGCTCAATCAATAAATGATTGTCCAGGCCGTGCACTTTCTTTCAAAAAAGGAAAAAGTACATTTATCACACACACACTACTCAATACTATTTAGCAATTTACTTATATACATACGCTGATGAAAAGGCTTTGTGGTGACATTACGTAATAACTCTTACCGCTCCCAAAGGAAGGTTTAGATCAACACATCAAAATGTACACTTGTATGAACATGCAATAATTGAATATTACTTTGAAAGAACACACTTGGGATGGTCAATTAAGCGTATCTACTTTTGAACATAAGTGGATGTCAGCATAATTATTTTATTAAAGCATTCACTAGTGGCAATGTCTGGGTGATTTGTGCACTCAGCATAACTTTTTGTGTGAATAATGCAAATAAAATTTAGCCCATAAAGGACATCACATTTATAATTACAACACTATAATTATAGACTTTCACCCCTTGAGTATGTTGCACTTTATACATATCCCCTGCAGGGCAACATACATATAATCACAACCTGTGCAATTAAATCACTTCACCCTTAAGGGAGTGTTTGTAACTTGCACTTTTAATAACCTTTAGTATCACATAATGCAATCCAACATAGCCCCTGAAGAACACCATGTTTATAATCACAGCACATGTAATTACAGCCTTTCACCGCTGGAGGTTATTTGTGCATCATAAAAACCTTATGTGGACCAGCGTCAGGCCTCAGATACCGCAGCCACAGATTTCATTCCTTGAGTGCACAACACTCCCAGCTGCAGAGCACATGCTCCAGCCTAGGAAGTGGCTAAAAATCCTTGGAAAACCTTGAAGGGTTATCATTTCAGAGTTCCACACAACTTAGGGTTGGGCACTGGTAATCCATTTGGGGAGAGGCAGTGCTGCTCCTCCAGCATCCCTGCACTTTAGTACTTATTTGGTTATGACCCTGTCTTCCTGGGGCCACCATAAACCGTAAACAAGTGGTTTTCTTTTAGAAAAATATGCACACGTCCTTAGAGCTTCCTTGCATATTTAAGAAGTGACTTTGCTGTGTGTCCTTGACTCTGCTGCTCTGTCTTTTCTTTTTTCCTTTTTAAATAGAGGGTGTCATGCCTCTCCTGGGCCCCACACATGTGTGTTTGCTTGGGAGGGAATCTAGGAGCCCACCACTGGCTACCCCCAGAGTGGCTCTCATGTTGCTTGCACTTTGCTGTGCAGCTGTGGGATCCGGTGCTCACTTTCTCCCTGGCCGGTCAGGATGTGTAGCCAAGCTACAGCTTGGGGGAGTGCTGTGGCACTTCCTTTCTCCTTCCACATCCACCAGTGCTCAGGGATGGGGCCCTTGGAACGTATCCACACATGTGGGGGAAGTGTGATGATGCTCCCCCAGAGTTTACCTTCTTGGGGACTAGGGATGGGGTCTAGGGCCCCAGCCTTGCCTCTGAAGAGCAAGGGGAAAACTCAATGGTCCTCATCAGCATGTATAGCCATCAGTGGGCCTGGAATTGGTGTCCTGGGCCCATTAGTATGCAACTAGCTTGGGAGATGGCTGCCCAGGCCCTCTGAAGATTTGGGGATTGGGTCCTCCGCAAGCTCTCTCCCATCTCTGTTTTCTTGGGCATCAAGTCCTTTTAGAAAATCATCCAACAGCAGGGCACCACCCACTCCAAACTTCCACTGGGGGTCAAAGTTTGCCCAAATATTCTTGCTGTTGGTCTTTCTTCAGGTCTCCTGGCCTAAAAGGTGACAAACGTTGTAGAGAGCTGGTTTAACTGACTTCCTGTACTAGCCTTTCACTTAAATTTTTCTCTGGCCTTCTGCCCTCCCTTGCACAGATGACCAGTCTTTTCCACAATTGGCCCTCAGGGAGTGTAAGCTTCCCTAACCTTGGAGGTGATCCACTGTTTCTGGGGCCAATTAATGTCAGAGTCTGTATGCCACATGGCAGTCAGGGGGGGTCCTCCTTCCAGTTGTCCATGGTGGCTGCCTACAGTTCCAGTATCCACCCAACCCCTTTTCTTCTCAGGAGCTCACTCAAGTCCTGTAGATTGTGCCTTTTGTGGGGGAGGCCTATGTTCCTGTGGATGGAGAGAAAAGTAATTAATCCAGACCAGCAGGGTGACAAAAGGACTGGGCTCTGATCCTGAACTGAGCCAAAGTTGTTCTTTTTGCACAGGTTATACTGCACATCGGTATGACTCCGGGGTCTATAGGACAAAAGGAAGCAAAGCTGTGTCCTAAGGCAGCTCTCCCATAAGTGTATAACTCAGAGTCACCGGAGACAAAACAGTAAACCACTCTGACATTTCCTATGTGTGCACCCACATTATGAGACCTATGCCAAGTCAATACCCAGCCATGCATAGTCTCTTTTGCTCCAGGCTCCCTGTACACAGTTTGAGGGCTGCACACAAAAGGAGTCTCTGGGTCTCTCATACACAGCCCTCACATCTATGCACACTTGTAGACAGGTAACCAGCCAAGTGCTTCTTACACTTTGCTGCTCCACAGCAGCCCTATCTTAAAAGGGAGATTCTGGCAGTAGATGCACACTATTCATTTGCCATGACTTTACTGTGGGTGAGAACAGGTTATATTGCTCCACCACAGTAAAGGGTCTAAAACCAGATTATCAAAAAGTAATAAATCCAGATGATTCAGTGGCTTGCGTAAGGATCAGTGTGTCCTAAATAAATACCTTTTTGGGAAAGGGTGGCTGGTTATTTATTTAATCATTCATACCATACCACACACATACATGGCACAATACCCTAATAAATTTTCTTAGAAGAGGGTCCACTTGAAGATAAGAAAGACATGTAGGTCTTCATTATGACATTGGCGGTAAATCCGGCTTACCGCCATGCCGACTGCCGCCAACATAACAATGCCGCCGCTGATATCCGCCAACCATATTATGACACACACATACCAATGCGTCACTATACAGCCACATACACAAGTCCACCAGCCCAAAGGTCAGTGATAAACTGGCAGTATCCAAACCCACACCGTTACGCCAACAGAACAACCCCCACAGCATTATGATCCACGAATCACCGCGGCGGACATTCAATGGTGGTAAACCATTGGCGGTACATACCGTTGCGCTCAAAATACACACACTCAAACAAAACTACACCACATTGGACAATTCAAACTACACACACCTCACACATATACACACACCACACCCACACTACTATAAAACACCCACCCACAATACCGACAACCCTTTAAGACTAGAAAGAATTACCACCAGAGAGAGATACAGCAAGAGCACCCACACAACCAGAGCCACATAACATTATCACCTAAACATCATCCACGCACCTTACATCACACACCCCACCCACACAACTCACACTACACCCATGGCACCACAACGACACCCACGATTCTCTGAGGTGGAGCTAAGGGTCATGGTGGAGGAAATCATCCGGGTAGAGACACAGCTATTTGGATCACAGGTGCAGCAGACATCCATTGCTAGGAAGATGGAGCTATGGTGTAGAATTGTGGACAGGGTCAACGCCGTTGGACAGCACCCAAGAACAAGGGATGACATCAGGAAGAGATGGAACACCCTACAGGGGAAGGTGCATTCCACAGCAGCAAGACACCAACTAGCTGTACAGAGGACTGGCGGTGGACCCCCACCTCCTCCCCCACAATTAACAACATGGGAGGAGCTAGTCTTGGCAATCATGCATCCTGAGGGCCTGGCAGGAGTAGGAGGAGGACTGGACTATGGTAAGTCAAATCTCTATTACTATCACCCCCTACCTGCATGCCATCACAAACCCCCACCCGTATCCTCACCCCATCACTTCACCACCACCCACATACCCCACCATCACAACCCACTCATCCCAGTGCCAAGCCCTGCATGTAACACCAAAGCATGGACACCCCTACAGACCTGCATGGACACCTAGCTGACCAAATAGCAACTCACACAAAGGAAAATCTGCCTGGGCAACAACAACAACAGAGGGCAACACACCCATGCACATGATGGCAAACGCAGAAACAATAACACTGAATTTACATGCCCACAGGTCCCCCAGCCAATGTCAGCGGAGAAGAGGTGCCACCAACATCCAGTCCCCCCACAGAAGAGGCCCACATTACTGCCTGCCTGGATGACCAACCTGACCCATCAGGGATCTCCGGACAGTCGGTTACCCAGGCACACTCTCACACCACCACAGATCCTCCCCCCTAAGGAAACACCACCACAACACCCACACAGCGGGCCCATACCTCTGTCCCCAGGACATGTCAATCAGCAGTGTGACCACCACTACAGGGACCCCAGGACACCCCACAAACACAGGACGATCAGGGACCTTGGGTCAATGGCAGTGGGCACACAGTTAAGGGGACAGAGGCACAGGACAACAGGGAAGCTGGGAGGACTGCTGTGCGACACGAGGAGGACAGGCCCAGGGAACCGAATATCCAGGAGGCACTCACCGTAATCCTGGAGCAAACCAACATTCCCAGGATACGCTGGGCCAGATACTGGACAAGTTGCAGAACATGCGGCTGCAGGAGGGACAGTAACTGGGGATCAGGGAGGACTTGAAGGACATCAACAACACCCTGGTCTTCATTGCAGGGATGCTGGCAGACATGGCGAACACTATGAGGGAGGCAGTGGCACCCCACTGGGCCTCTGCCACTAGCCAAACCGATGAACAGCCCTTCACCTCCGCTGTTGCTAGTGGACAGGAGTCCCCGCCACAGGACTAACAGGCCACCAGCACCCCTTATCCTGCAGAAGGAGAACCACCCGCAAACATTCCTTGAGCTCCATATCTAAGAATACCAGGGCACACCAAAGGTAGTCCGAAAATCAAGTCCAAAGTGGAAAGAGAAGTCCAAATCCAAACACAATGTGGATGTGGAAGAGGTTTTATTGTTCGTGGAACAGATATATTCTGCGAACAGCCGACACGTGTTTCGTCACAAGGACTATTTCAAGGCTGTAGATCAAGAATCATGGACACGCAAAAAAATACAATCAAAATGTGGTATTGAGAGGTGGAAAAGCTAACAAACTCAAGCCAAGGTATAGAAGAGAGAAAAAAAAAGTAGGATGAATAGAAGAAAGAAAAAGTGAGCGAAAGAAGAGGTGGAAAAAATAATAGGAGAGGGAAAGAATAGGTAAAAAAGATAATTGATTAGTTATATTCTAAATAAGTTGCCTCATGAAGGAGGGATGTGATTGTGCACATGTGTAAAGAGTGACCAATAAGACAAACGCCATGAGGTGTGGAAGCAAGGGTGGAGAATTAAATATATAAATTGCATTGTAATAGAGAAAGAAAAGAAAGTAGGTGGGATCCAAATCGTGAGAGTCGGAAAACATTAAAAAGTCAGCAATAAATCTAAAAAAACAGGCTGTTACTTTGTGAATAGCACATGCCATAAGGTACCAACAGGCCAAAATACCCTTAGTGAAGAAAAATTATAAATAAATATTGTGAGTCATGCCATTATATTGGAAAAAGGGACATACTGAAACTAAGAATGTATAAAGTTCTACTTTGAAAAACTTGATAGTTTTCAAGAGTCCATAGAAATCGTGTCTGTAACAGGTTTGGTAATAGATGTACCAAGTACCAATATAATGGTGCTATTTATATTCAGAGTAGACAGTTTCAGCAAACAAGGATATGGGTTCAAATGACGAAAGAGGCCATGATAAGCCAAAGGTAAGCTGGAAAATAACAGGTAAATGGTAGAGAAGGAACACAAATTGCTCCAAAATGATTTAATCAATGGGGGGAATGCAGATAACTAGACACATTAACTATGAAATTAAGCGCACCAGAGGCCGGGGACAATATGAAATAAAAGAGTCAGAGAGTAATGGAAAGGCCGACGTTGTTAGACAAAGTTAGAGTTTAAGCCGAACAGCAATAGTACTGAAACCAAATCCAGACACAAAAATAATGAGCAAATCGACTGATGCCCCAGTGTAGGCATCTGGAAGTCGGAAAAAATAGCAAATCAAAATGGTGATAGCAGCGAACAACGTTGTGAATAAAAGTACTACTGCTATCGGTACGGAACTGAGGGGAACGCTGGCAGCATTTCAGAAACTAAAACCAATGGCAACATTTACGGGACAGGGTTAAACCATAACAACACGTCCCCAGTATACTGATAGGTAAAGAATGCCAGTTCAAACGCAGAACCAAAAAGCGGTTTGCCAGTGTAATTATACAGGAAAAACTATCCTTCTCCGATGGAATAGAAGAAGCATGAACGCTTACCTCAAGGCATTTCAATGCAATGCGACACGGAAGTGAAGATAGTTAGTAAGCAAAACTGAAGAAAAACGTCCTATTTGAGGTCCCGGTAGAGTAGAAGTCGAAAGGGGACAGTAAGTAAGAAAACAAAGGCAACTTAGAGGCTGGTCAGTGGGAGCCATTGTGGAACGGCTGGGTTACAATAAAACCAATTAAGATACAGGCTATAAGGAATGTAATAGAAATGTAAAATGTTGAAAATAAACATTATATGACTGTATGAGGTGAAATAGTGCCAACTTCTGGAGAAGTAAGTAAAAAACAGAGCGACCGACAAGCATGGGAAAAATAAAACGAAATTGATCAACTAATTATACTGTTTTATATAATAATACAGAATAAAAGGGTACATGCAGCATGTATAGATGTTATATTAGCACATTCCACAAATTCCGTACAATAAAATATTAGGATGGTCATACCCCACAGAGACCATCATGGGTAGATTGACACCAAGTCCTTACAGTTGTGTAACTATAAGTATTAAGGAGTAGTGACTGACAGATCGTAGGAACAAAAATGAGAGGAATTGAAATGGTACAACATTGAGAAATAAATAAACAGATTGGGTGAATTATCATGATGTAAGGGAAACAAAATACAGTATTATGGGCATGTATGATGAGTCACAGAAATACATGTGGGTACTCCTCAATGTTTGGACCCTCCTCCACAGCCCTCAGTTTGGTGATCCAGCTACTCTCCAGAAGTCTTAGGATCGAGGTCTTATTGCCCCCCCTTGGTAGATTACTAACTGTATCTATTCCATGTTAGTGATGTCCATTATTTCTTATGATCCATTGGTACTATTGAAGTGTGTCGCAAAGGTTTAGTTCAAATTGTTAGAGCGAATAGCCCTAATGTGTTCTTGAATCCTCTCTTTTAGTGGTCTAATGGTATTACCCACATAGATTTGTCCACATATGCATGTGATACAGTATACCACGAAGTTAGTGTTAGAGTTGATGAACTTACAGATTGTATACGTAACAGGTGTGCTGTACTGAAAAACCAATAATTTGTCTTTGATGTAACAGCAGATGTCGCAATGTCCGCATTTATACGAACCATGTGGGGGTTTGGGTAGCCACGTATTGTTGATTTCTGGTGGTAGGAAGCTGTGGCAGAGACAATCTCGACCTCTACTGTATATGATGCTGGGTGATTTAGTTAGGCCCTTGTGTAGAATGTTATCAGCTAGGAGGAAGGACCAGTGTTTCTGCACAGTTCTATGTATCTGAGTGCTCAGAGCGTTGTGTGTCATAATTAACGATAATTTGTTATGAGTTCTAACTTTATGTGGTGTGGTAAGAAGGTCCGCTCGTTTCATTTTCTTAATCCTATTGCTAGCCTCTAAGTGAGTCACATGACATTGCACTTGTTATTTTATGTACAGGATATTATTACTGCTATTACTGTCTACTGTTTAACAACTCTTGTAAAATACAGCAACCTTTGATGACAATAGGGATGCCCTTCTAGAAGAGCTATTTCAATTGGACATTCACCGTACACCGACTAACTCACTTGTTCCAAACCAGGAAGATTTGAGAATGAAATTCACTAGACTTGAACGTTTAAAAAAAACAGGAACTCTCACGCTGCTGGGATTACACTACATTACAAAATATATTGACAACAAACAAGTACCCAGGGGTCTAAGAGTCATCCTAGTCCCTTCATTCAATGATCTCAGTCCAGATCTTCTAAGAGAATGGGAACAACTCCTGGTGACTTCATCATTTGGAATGATGGACATTCTTATTAGAGATGCTAAAAACAAAAGGGACAAACTCCTAGAACAAATAGCTAATGTAGAAAAAGAGATCAGTGACATTAATGTACCTGAAGCAAAAGTTAAAAAATGTAATATACTAATAGACATCATACAAAAACATCAAATACACATGAAGGATAAAAAACTCCGCAAATTAAGAAGAGATGACAATGATTACAGAAATGGTAGGGTCTTTACTTTTGCACGTAAATACGATAACATTAAGTCAGATATAGGAGAGGAGCACAGGCACAAAGATCAGACACCTTCAATTGTTTCCACTAGCGACACAGACCTCTCTAGTCTCTCCAGTAACACAAGTGATGTCACCAGAGACCCCACACTACAACAAACATCTACTATCTCCCAGAGATCACCTTTTTTATTAGAACTGGAGAGATACCGCAGGGGACAGTCACAACCACGCAGAAGAGAGGAAACATACACAAGACCACCAGGAGAGGCAAAAACAGGAAATGTAGACATAGAAAAGAAACAAGAGGGAGTCACAAGGAGATCCACAACCTGCAATCAGAAACATTAACGCACAACTCCCTAACCCTAGCGGTTATACACAATGAAACCTCTTTTGTCAATCTATCTAAAGTCATTTTGAGCACACAACAAATAAACATTCTTAGAAAAGGCCTTGGTTTTGTACTTACTTCCTTACCTGACTTCACACAACTACATGTAAGTCTTTTCAAATTTGTACGCAAATGTAAATGATTTAAATATTTTCAGGGTAAAGATACCCCTGTTAAATCAGCCACTACCCTTTGCACCACATCATGCTCTATGTCTATCAAAGACATCAAAGATGTCCAAACCTTATTATCTATAGAATATGCTGCTGGCTGTCTTCCATCACTTACTGAGATTTTGGCTGACCTAGAAGTACTTTCAGATATGGGGGCACCTAGTGGTTTAAAAACTACCTCCAAATTTACACCTACTTTACCATCTGACAACGTGATTGATGTTTTCCATAAACAAGTAACTGCTGATCTACATTGGTTGGAAGATCAATGCCATACAGGTCATAGCACCATTAAGCATAACATTACTAAAGAAGAAAGACAGGCACTGTATTCACCGACACAATTGCAAGACATCATCATTAAGGAAGCAGACAAAGGGGGTAATATTTTTCTGATGAACAAATCTGACTATTTTAAAGAGATAGATCGACAACTGCAAAATGTCTGTGCCTACCAGAAACTAAGCTACAACCCCATGGTGGAAGTCAATATGTGCGTACAACAAATATTACAACTCTGGCATGACAACAATCTCATTTCAGACATGAAGTAAAGATACATCTACAACCCTGCACCCACATCACCTTGTATCTACATACTACCAAAAATGCACAAGACAGGTGTGTTCCCCCCAGGCAGACCTATAATTTCTGGAATAGGTTCTGTAGGAAGTTCGCCTCTTCTAGCCTTGTTACCCCCACTTTTGGCCTGTTTGTGAGTATAAGTCAGGGTGTTTTTACTGTCTCACTGGGATTCTGCTAGCCAGGGCCCAGTGCTCATAATGAAAACCCTATGTTGTCAGTGTGTTTGATATGTGTCACTGGGATCCTGCTAGCCAGGACCCCAGTGCTCATACATTTGTGGCCTGTATGTTTTCCCTGTGTGATGCCTAACTGTATCACTGAGGCTCTGCTAATCAGAACCTCAGTGTTTATGTTCTCTCTGCTTTTAAAATTGTCACTGCAGGCCAGTGACTAATTTTACAAATTCTGATTGGCACACTGGAACACCTTTATAATTCCCTAGTATATGGTACCTAGGTACCCAGGGTATTTGGGGTTCCAGGAGATACCTATGGGCTGCAGCATTTCTTTTGCCATCCATAGGGAGCTCAGACAATTCTTACACAGGACTGCCACTGCAGCCTGAGTGAAATAACGTCCACGTTATTTCACAGCCATTTTACACTGCACTTAAGTAACTTGTGTCACCTATATGTCTAACCCTCACTTGGTGAAGGTTAGGTGCAAAGTTACTTAGTGTGTGGGCGCACTGTCACTAGCCAAGGTGTCCCCACATTGTTCAGGGCAAATTCCCCAGACTTTGTGAGTGCGGGGTCACCATTACACACGTGCACTACATATAGGTCAGCACCTATATGTAGCGTCACAATGGAAACTCTGAACATGGCCATGTAACATGTCTAGGATCATGGAATTGTCACCCCAATACCATTCTGGTATTGGGGGGACAATTTCATGCATCCCCAGGTCTCCAGCATAGAGCCCGGGTACTGCCAAACTAACTTTCCGGGGTTTTCACAGCAGCTACCTCTGCTGCCAACCCTCAGGCAGATTTCTGCCCCCTCTGGGGCCTGGGCAGCCCAGTCCCAGGAAGGCAAAACAAAGGATTTCCGCTGAGAGAGTGTGTTACACCCTCTCCCTTTGGAAATTGGTGTGAAGAGCCTGAGAGGAGTAGCCTCTCCTGGCCTCTGGAAATTCTTTGAAGGGCGCAGATGGTGCCCTCCTTGCATAAGCCAGTCTACACTGGTTCAGGGATCCCCCCCAGCCCTGCTCTGGTGAGAAACTGGACAAGAAAGGAAAGGGGAGTGACCATTCCCCTGACCAGCATCTCCCAGGGGAGGTGCCCAGAGCTCCTCCAGTGTGTCCCAGACCTCTGCCATCTTGGATGCAGAGGTGTGAGGGCACAACGGACAGCTTTGAGTGGGCAGTGCCAGCAGGTGTCGTCAGAGACCCCTCCTGATAGGTGTTTACATTTCTCCTTAGCCAATCCTCCTCTGTGGGCTATTTAGGGTCTCTCACGTGGGTATCTTACCAGATAACAAATGCAAGAGCTCACCAGAGTTCCTCTGCACTTCCCTCTTCAACTTTTGCCAAGGATTGACCACTGACTGCACCAGGGCGCCTGCAAAACCGCAACAAAGTAGCAAGAAGACTACCAGCAACATTGTAGCGCCTCATCCTGCTGGCTTTCTCAACTGTTTCCTGGTGGTGCATGCTCTGAGGGCTGTCTGCCTTCACCCTGCACTGGAAGCGAAGAAGAAATCTCCCGTGGGTCGACGTAATCTTCCCCTTGACAACACAGGCACCAAACTTCTGCATCACCGGTCCTCTGGGTTCCCTCTCATCCTAACGTGCGTGGTCCTTGGAACACAGGAGGTGGGTCCAAGTGTCTTCGACAGTCCAGTGGCCCTTCCGTCCAAATTTGGTGGAGGTAAGTCCTTGCCTTCCCTTGCCAGACAGTAATCCTGTGTACTGCGTGTTTTGCAGCTGCTAGGGCTTCTGTGCACTTTTGAAAGACTTCCTTTGTGCACAGCCTAGCCCAGGTTCCCAGCACTCCGTCCTGCATTGCCCAGCTCACTGAGTTGGACTCCGACGTCGTGGGACCCTCTTTTGTTGTTCTGAGTTGACCATCATCCTCAGATCTTCTAAGTGCCTGTTCAGGTGCTCCTGCAGGTGCTGCCTGCTTCTGCATGGGCTCTCTGTGTTGCTGAGCGCCCCCTCCATCTCCTCCTCCCAGGGGCGACCTCCTGGTCCTTCCTGGGCCCTGGCAGCACCCAAAAACCTCAAACGCAACTCTTGCAGCTAGCAAGGTATGTTTGCGGTCTTTCTGCGTGGAAACAACTCTGGCATCCTCCAGCATGCCTTGTGACATCTTCTGACTAGTAACTCTGAGTATTGTGTTTTTTTGTGATATAGTGCTAAGTGATATAAGTGGTATAGTAGGAGCTTTGCATGTCTCCTAGTTCAGCCTAAGCTGCTCTGTTATAGCTACCTCTATCAGCCTAAGCTGCTAGAACACCACTAATTTACTAATAAAGGATAACTGGACCTGGCACAAGGTGTAAGTACCAAAAGGTACCCACTAAAAGCCAGGCCAGCATCCTACAGGTTCTCCTACTGAGAAATTATCTGAGTACATTGATATTTTCTTAAAACCATTTGATCTTCTTTGTAAGATAAATGATTTTGAATGGATGGAGGACCACCTACTGGTGACTTTGGATGTCGCCTCACTTTATACAAGCATTCCCAGGATAGAGGGACTGACTGCCATTCAACACTATCTAGACACACGTGAGGCCACCCTCCTAGAACATTCCAACATGCTGATGGATTTCATGCGCACTGTTCTGGATAACAATATCTTCCTTCATAATGGCAGTTGGTACCGCCAGATACAGGGAGTAGCCATGGGGGTTAAATTCGCACCATCTTTTGCTAATCTATACATGGGGTACTTTGAGAAAATGCATGTCTGAACAAATTGCCCATCTGAATTGACTCAATACATTTTGTATTGGGGTAGATATATTGACAACATCTTGCTTTTCTGATCCGGAGACACACTTTCCCTTAAGTCTTTCTTCCAACATCTTAACTCTAATGTATACAATATCAATTTCACTCATGATTTTAGCACATCAGCAGTCAATTTTCTGGATTTAACTTTGTACATTAAAAACAATAGAGTCTGTCCCAAGCTTTTCAAGAAACCCACAGCTTGTAATGCTCTTTTGCATGCCAGCAGTTCCCATCCAAACTCACAAATTAGAGCCATCCCATTTGGGGAAAGTACAAGAATCAGACGTAGCTGTAAGGTGGATGTCTTTTTGAATGAACTCCATCACATGGAACAACGTTTCAAACAGAGAGGTTACCACCACAACACTCTCTTAGAGGCTAGCAATAGGATTAAGAAAATGAAATGAGCGGACCATCTTACCACACCTCATAAAGTTAGAACTCATAACAAATTGTCGTTAATTATGACACACAACACTCCGAGTACTCAAATACATAAAATTGTGCAGAAACACTGGTCTTTCCTCCTAGCTGATAACATTCTACACAAGGGCCTAACTAAATCACCCAGCATCACATACAGTAGAGGTCGCACATTACGAGATCGTCTCTGCCACAGCTTCATACCACCAGAAATCAACAATACGTGGCTACCTAAACCCCCACATGGTTCGTATAAATGCAGACTTTGCAACATCTGCAGTTACATCAAAGACAAATTATTGTTTTTTCAGTACAACACACCTGTTACGTATAAAATCTGTAAGTTCATCAACTGTAACACTAACTTCGTTGTATACTGTATCACATGCATATGTGGACAGATCTATGTGGGTAATACCATCAGACCACTAAAAGAGATGATTCAAGAACACATTAGGGCTATTCGCTCTAACAATTTGAACTACCCCTTTGCGACACACTTCAATAGTACCCATAGATCACAAGAAATTGTGGGCATCACTGTACATGGAATAGATACAGTTAGTAATCTACCAAAGGGGGCAAAAAGATCTTGATCCTAAGACGTCTGGAGAGTAGCTGGATCATCAAACTGAGGGCTGTGGAGGAGGGCCTAAACATTGAGGAGTACCCACATGTATTTATGTGACTCATCATACATGCCCATAATACTGTATTTTGTTTTCTTTACATCATGATAATTCACCCAATCTGTGTATTTATTTCTCAATGTTGTACCATTTAAATTCCTCTCATTTTTGTTCCTACCATCTGTCAGTCACTACTCCTTAATACTTATAGTTACACAACTGTAAGGACTTGGTGTAAATCTATCCATGATGGTCTCTGTGGTTATGAACATCCTAATATTTTATTGTACAGAATCTGTGGAATGTGCTATTATAACATCTGTACATTTTGCTTATACCCTTTTAGTCTGTATGATTATATAACACAATATAATTAGTTGTTCAATTTCATTTTGTTTTCTCCATGCATGTTGGTTGCTCTGTTTTTTACTTACTTCTACAGAAGTTGGCACTATTTTGCCTCATTCAGTCTACATAATGTTTAGTTTCAACATTTTACATTTCTATTACATGCCTTACAGCCTGTATTTTTATTGGTTTTATTGTAACCGAGCCTTTCCAAAACGGCGCCCAATGACCAGCCTCTAACTTGGCTCTGTTTTCTTACTTATTGCCCTTTCGATTTCTACTCTACCGGTACCTCAAATAGAACCGTTTTCTTCAGTTTCGCTTACTATCTATCTTCACTTCCGTGTCACGTTGCATTGAAATGCCGTGAGGTAAGCGTATGCGCGTCTTCTATTCCCTCGGAGAAGGATAGTTTTTCCTGTATAATTCTACTGGCAGACCGCTTTTTGGTTCCGCGTTTGAACTGGCATTCTTTACCTATCAGTACACTGGGGACATGTTATAGTTCAACCTTGTCCCATAACTGTTGCCATTGGTTTTATTTTTCCAAATGCTGCCAGCGTTCCCCTCAGTTCCGTACCAATAGCAGTAGTACTTTTATTCCCAACATTGTTCGCTGCTATCACCATTTTGATTTGCTAATTGTTTCCGACTTCCGGACGCCTACACTGGGGCATTGGTCGATTTGCTCATTATTTTTGTGTCTGGATTTGGATACAGTACTATTACTGGTCGGCTTAAACTCTAACTTTGTCTAACAACGTTGGCCTTTCCATTACAGTCTGACTCTTTTATTTCGTATTGTCCCCGACCTCTGGTGCGCTTGATTTCATAGTTAATGTGTCTAGTTACATGCATTCCCCCCATTGAGTAAATCATTTTGGAGCAATTTGTGTTTCTTCTCTACCATTTACCTGGTTGTTTTTTTCCTGTTGTCTACATCTCAAGACATTATGGGGGTCATTACAACATTGGCGGTAAAAACCGCTTACCGCTGTGCAGAAGACCGCCAATACACCGCTGCGGCCGCGGAATTCTGCCACGGCTATTATGACCCATATCACAGAATCCGCCGAAATTCAGACACCCACACAAGTCCGCGACACCAAAGGTCAGTGATAAACTGGCGAAAACAAATCCTCCACCGTCGCGCCAACAGAAACACGCCCATGCTATTACGACCCACAAATCCATGCGGCAGTCTTTCAACCGCGGTATTCCATTGGCGGTACACACCGCCGAGCTCAAAATACACACACATCTCCAAAACACCGCCACATTGGACAATTCAAAATACACACACCTGATACACATACAAACACCACTCCCACACACCCAACACAATATAAAACACACACCCACATCACCCACAAACCACTACGACCAAAAAGTTGAGACGAAGGCGAGAGAGAGAGCACAGTAATAGACAACCCCACCACACAGAGGCACACAACACCATCACCCACACAACATCCACGCACAAAACACCCCACACCTCTACACATCACCACACTCACCACCACATATACCACCCCACACATCACCTACACCACCCCATGGCACGCCAAAGACACCCCAGGTTTTCGGAGGAGGAGCTCAGGGTCATGGTGGAGGAAATCGTACGGGTAGAGCCGCAGCTATTTGGATCACAGGTGCAGCACACCTCTATAGCTAGGAAGATGGAGCCATGGCAAAGAATCGTGGACAGGGTCAATGCAGTGGGACAGCACCCAAGAAATCGGGAGGACATCAGGAAGAGGTGGAACAACCTACGGGGGAAGGTGCGTTCCGTGGTCTCCAGGCACAACATCGCGGTTCAACGAACTGGCGGCGGACCCCCACCTCCTCCCCCACAACTAACAACATGGGAGGAGCAGGTGTTGACCATTATGCATCTTGAGGGCCTCGGAGGAGTCGGTGGAGGAATGGACACTGGTAAGTCAAATCTTAACTATCATATCCCCCACCCTACCTGCATGCTATCACACACCCCCACCCTCACCCCTCCCCTATCACTCCAACTCCTCACTAATGTACTAAGAACACAAACCACCCATCCCAACACCAAGCCCTGCATGACACAACAAAGCATGGACAGCCATCACTAAAGCATGCCTCCTGCACATACCCATAACAACCCCTAACCATCATCACACAAGCCCCCACACAGGAATGCTAGCACTGGGGTACACGCTCACCCACCCATTGCACACCATGACACACACAGATGCAATAATCATGCTTTTATACCCCTGCAGGACCACTACATAACGTCACCAGACAGGAGGGTCCAGACATCTCCACCCCACCCACAGAAGAGGCCCACAGTGATGACAGCGGCTCTGGCCAACTGGATCCAGATGACCAGCCCAGACCATCGTGGGCCTCGGGACAGTCGGTTCCCCTCGCACAGGCACAGCCCAACACTGACCTTCCACCCTCTGGAAACACCAGTACAGCACCCACCCAGCGGGCCCATACCTCTGTCCCCAGGACACGTCAATCAGCTGTGTGTCCACCACTACAGGGAACCCAGGATAACCCACCACCCCAACAACAACAGTGACCTGGGGGCAGTGGTAGTGGGCACACGGTCCAGGGGACGGAGGCCCAGGAACACAGGGGAACTGGGAGGGCTGCTGTGCGACAGGGGGCGGACAGGCCAAGGGAACCCACTCTCTACGAGGCCCTCTCCTCCATCATGGGAGCATACCACCACTCCCAGGAGACGATGGCTACGGTCCTGGCCAAGTTTCAGGAGACCCAGCGCCTGCAGGAGGAACAGTATTTGGGGTTCAGGGGGGAACTCAGAGCCATCAGCTCCGCCCTGGGCACCATCGTAAGGGTGCTGAAGGACATACAGAACACCATGAGGGACACCGTGGCACTCCAAGGGGCCCCTGACACTAGCCTGGACGATGAACTGCCCACCACCTCTGCCGGCACTAGTGGACAGGACGCCCCGCCACAGGACCACCACACCAGCACCCCCCCCCTGCAGACAGAGAACCACCCGCAAGCGGTCCCTGAGATCCAGGAACAGGACAGAGCACGATGGCAAGACCCCTGCCAAGAAATGAGACCACCCTGATTGTCATCCCACTGTCCCACTTTGTAACCCTGTCCATATTGGAACTGCCCCAGCTCCACTTCCTATGCCCATATGGGCAGTGCACCTGTGAGACTAATAGACTGGACTCTGCAATGGACATTCCATGGACATCATTAGCACTTCAATAAACACCCTTGAACCACAAAACAATCTGGAGTCAGTCTGTGATTATGAAAATGTGTATTAGCTATGACAATGATAAAATCCGTTCGAAAATGTAATGTCAACGTACCTATGTCACACATCACAAGTCCATGAAGGATGCGAGCAGATGACACACGTTGGTAACCACACCTGTGAAACCGTAATGGAAATGTACAACTGAGTTTCCAAATACTGCTTGAAATTGACAGACAGGATAGAGGTAGAAGTGTGAAATTAAATGTATTAGTAAAGAAAGTGTTCTCACCTGTGTGTCACTGGAAATATTGCTGTATGACTGAGTCCCTGTTGCCATTGTCTTCTTCCTCTGCTTCCTCCTCATCACTGTCCACAGGCTCCACAGCTGCCACAACACTGTCATCTGGACCATTCTCCTGCATAAAAGGCACCTGGCGTTGCAAAGCAAGATTGTGAAGCATAGAGCAGGCGATGATGATCTGGCACACCTTCCTTGGTGAGTAGAATAGGGAACCACCTGTCATATGGAGGCACCCGAACCTGGCCTTCAGGAGGCCGAAGGTGCAGTCGCGGTAGGTCGTCGTAGACTGCGGCGCAATGCTGCATTGGTTAACATTGGACCCTATGGGTCCCAGGAGCCAATGACGAAGTGCGCCGGCGGTGACGATACGCACCGCCGCGGACGTCACCGCCGAGGACGTGACTGCCATTTTCTATCTGTTCAATCACTCGATACCTGATCTTCGACAGGAGAGGACCTACACTGCAAGGTATGCTGTGACCTCGGTCTGGAAGAGACAATGGCACGTGCGTCTGGGGAAAGGGCCCCTGCCTTCACTGCACAGGAGTTGGAGAAGCTCGTGGACGGGGTCCTCCCCCAGTACACTCTACTCTACAGTCCTCCAGACCAACAGGTGAGTACATAGGGTGAAAGTTGTATGGGCTATGCCTGGGTGGAGAGGGCTGGATGTAAGAAGGAAGGGGGCAGAGTACTGTGAGCATGAAGGACTGTGATTGCATGTGACACATGGCAAGGGCAGGGATGTGGGCCACTCACTTCGACGGTGAAGTTGGTAATGACTTCTCTTCTTCCCCTGTACATGTCATGTAACTCAGCGCCCACCAGAAGAAGGATATTTGGCGTGCCATCGCCAAGGACGTCCGGACCCTGGGGGTCCACCAGAGATGGAGCACCCACTGCCGTAAAAGATGGGAGGTATATTCGCCGCTGGAGCAAGAAGATGGAGGAGGCTCAGCTGGGGATGGACTCCCAACGTGGGAGGGGTGTCCGTTGCACCATGACCCCCCTGATGTTCTGGATCCTGGCGGTGGCCCACCCTGAGTTGGATGGGCGCTTGAGGGCATCACAGCAGACACAAGGGGGTGAGTCAAACATCATTCTGCTGACTTTGCGCGCAGTGGAGGGGTCTGGGTGGGGGAGGAGGGCTGTGGGTTTCCCTAGGCCAGGGTGAGTTCCGTAGGCTAGGCCCCTCCGTAATGCAGGCCATGTGCCACTCCACCCCACCTCTGTAGAGTGCCAAGTACAGGTATACATGCCCCTGTGTCATCTATGTGTGCAGATGTCCACCATAGCCATGTAGGCCATATCCCAGGAACTGCATCTGTAGAGCCCAAGAGCGCAGCGTAGTGCAGGGGGCTGCTGTGTCTGTATTGTCCGCCAATGGTGGTGGTAAGCCATGCACTCAACCTGTCTTTCTTCTGTTTCCCCACCCCTTTTTGTGCTCTCCCTGTTCTTTTGTGCATCAGCATCATCAGGCGGAGGTACAGTGGTACCGGAGCACGAGGGAGCTGCATACCACATGGACATGGAGGGCCACACCACGGACTCAGAATACACCAGTGGGACGGAGGGCGAGGGGAGCTTCACGGCGGTCACCGGATCAGCAACCAGCGACACAGACTCGTCCTCCGATGGGAGCTCCCTTGTGGTGGCGGCACCATCAGTGCCCCCAACTTCTACAGGTACAGCCGCCACCCCCCCTACCAGCACTGCCCTCTCAGCAACCCCTCAGCCTTCGCCCCGTGCCCGCTCACCCAGGAGGGTGGGCATCACCTTCGCCCCAGGCACCTCAGCCCCTGCCCCTGTCACCCCTGCTGCCCTCGGTGAGGAGGCCATTGACCTCCTCAGGTCACTCACTGTTGGGCAGTCTACCATTATGAATGCCATCCAGGGTGTAGAAAGGGAGTTGCAACATACCAATGCAATCCTGGAGGGCATTCATTCTGGTCAGGCTGCCCATCATCGAACCCTGCAATCTCTGGCCTGAACACTGATGGCAGCCATTGTCCCTGTGTCTAGCCTCCCCCCTCCAACTTCCTCCACCCAGACCCAATCCCCTGTACTTCAGCCTATCCCAAACACACCATCAGACCAGCCTGCACACACCTCAACACACAAGGGCAGCTCAGGCAAACATAGGCACCAAACATCCCACAGGCACTCATAAAAGCATCACCCACATACAGACACAGCAACATCTACTGCCTCCACTGTGTCCCCCTCCTCGTCGTCTCCCACCTCCCTCCCAGTGTCGTCTGCACTCTCACCTGCATGCACTACCACTACAGCCACTAGGACTCGCACCAGAACACCCAACACCACACCCCGCTCACCTGTACTCACCACCCCCACTACCATTTACACATCCCCTGTGTCCTCTCCCAGTGTGTCTGTGATGCCCCCTCCCAAGGTACACAAACACGGGCACACACACACCCAACATCCATTCACCTCACAACAGCCTCCAGAACATGCACCTGCACCCAAATCATCTAAAGTTACACCTCCTACAACCACCTCCTCTTCCTCCACTCCCAGACCCCTCCAGCTACCCGTCCCAGTGTTCGTCAGAAACTTTTCCTGAGCAACGTTAACCTCTTTCCCACCCCCCCTCCAATTCATCGGTCCCGTAGTAGCACCTCAGCTAAAAAATGTCCGGTACCAGTGGTGTCTGTTAGAGGTATGTGGAGTGCCCCGGGCACCAGGGAAGCCAGTGTGACACAGAGCCAAAGCACAGCCAGTCCCCCCCCTGTGAAGCACCAGAAGTTGGACAGTGCCTGACAGGAGAGGGTGAAGACTCGTGCCGGCAAAGCCACTCACAAGGGTCCTGGGGGGAGTGTCGAGTCAGCTGTGACTCCTCCCAAGGTGGGGAAGGGGCAGAAGAAAGCGGCAAAGTCTGGGAAGATCAGCACGGCGGAGAAGGCAGCCATCATCGCCGCTGCCCAGGACGCCACCGCCAGCCCCATCGTCACTGGTCAGGAGACCACCGCCAGAGTCAGTGCTCAGGAGGGCAGCACAATCGTCACTGGTCAGGAGACCACCGCCAGAGTCAGTGCCGAGGAGGGCAGCACAATCGTCACTGGTCAGGAGACCACCGCCAGAGTCTGTGCCCAGGAGGGCAGTACAATCGTCACTGGTCAGGAGACCACCGCCAGAGTCAGTGCCCAGGAGGGCCCCGCCAGCCACAGCCTCTCTGGGCAATGAGGGACCGCCATGGCACACACACCTGCACAGGTCAGAGACAACAAAGTCAAGCACCGCTGAACAGGGCAAGCACCGCTGAACAGGGCAAGCACCGCTGAACAGGGCAAAGAACGCCATGGCAAGCCCCGCTGAACAGGGCAAGCACCGCTGAACAGGGCAAAGACCGCCAGGGCAAGCACTGCTGAACAGGGCAAGCACCGCTGAACAGGGCAAAGACCGCCATGGCAAGCACCGCTGAACAGGACAAGCACCGCCAACTCAAGCATCTCTAGCCCATGTGCGGCAGGGGCAGTGACGGAAATGGGACCGTCACGGGGAGAGTGATGCACTCTGGGCACCAGTCCCCCTCCAGAACCAGTGGAGAACAGCATCCACTACCTCAGTCCTTAACAGGATGAAGCACTCTGGGCACCAGTCCCCCTCCAGAACCAGTGGAGAACAGCATCCACTACCTCAATCCTTAACAGGATGAAGCACTCTGGGCACCAGTCCCCCTCCAGAACCAGTGGAGACTGTTATCCACTTGTGAGACTGTGGCTTTGCACTCCCCAGGATGGACAGTGGGTAAACTACCCACTGCAAAGACTTGTGAGACTGTGGCTTTGCACTCCCCAGGATACATCAATGGGCATGGAGCCCCGTCGTGGATCTGGCGTGGCGCTGTCATCCGGCTGAGGTGCCCCCCCTTCCCTTCCCCCTGAGGTGCCTGTTGTATTTCTATCTGATGCCCCGGCAGTGTCCTCTCCGTTTCTGGACAGGTATCGTGTGTGGGCCTCGCCCATGCATTTTGGGTCCAGTGGTCCACAGACATTGAATGGTGCATACCTGCACTACTAATCGTGATGTATATTTTTGGAATGTGTATATATTTCTGTATATATCAGCTTACTGTATTTTGATACATTTCAATGGTTGTACTCATTTCTTTTGTCTTTGCATTCTTCCGGGGGGGTTGGGAGTTGTTACTGTGAGGTTTGGAAATGCATTGGTGTGTGTGTTGTAGTGTGCGAAGGTCGGGGTGGGGGTGTTGCGTGTGTGTGTCCCTGACTTTTGCCTCCCCCCTCCCCTATGTCGTAGGTGCAGTACTCACCGTTGTCTTTGGCGCTGGCGTTGCTGATGTTCGTAGAGGAGCAGGAACACAATCGCAGGAAGTATTTGGAGTTCCGGCTCCATGGTGCCCTCTTTCCTCGTGGAGTGTGTTAAGGTGAGCGTTTTCCCATTGAATTGGCTGTTTCCGCCGTGTTTTTATCCACAGTGAATCAGCCCCGGAAAAGGTGGCAGATTGGCCTGTTGTAATACTGTGGGCGGTACTTTGTCTTCCGCCTGTCTGTTGGCGCTGACGCCGCGCTGCTTGTCTATACCGCCGTGGCAGTCGGAGTGTTAAAGTGGCTGTCTTTGTTGGCGGATTCCGCCACAGTCATAATTCCCTTTTTTTTCCCTCCGGCCTGTTCGCGGTATTACCGCCGCTTTAACACCGTCCGCCAGGGTTGTAATGACCCCTTATATAATGTTATTACCACAACTTTTTTCATGGCCCATTATTTCATTTTGTTCAGGCATGTTTGCGTCCCTTTTAGCATTTTTTTGTAACATCTTTTTACTCATAGACATACTCTATTCCTCTGGAATATATTTTTTCTAATGCTAACATTTTTATTATTTTCCAGCTTACCTTTGGCTTTCGTCATTTGAACCCATATCCTTGTTTTCAGAAACTGCCTACTCGGAATTTAAATAGCACCATTATTTTGCTACTTGGTACATCTGTTACAAAGCCTGTTACAGACACAATTTCTATGGACTCTTGAAAACTATCAAGTTTTTCAAAGTAGAACTTTCTACATTCTTAGTTTCGGTATGTCAGTTTTTCCAATATAATGGCATGACTCACAATGTTTATTTATAATTTTTCTTCACTAAGGGTATTTTGGACTATTGGTACCATATGGCATGTGCTATTCACAAAGTAACAGACTAGATTTTTAGATTTATTGCTGGCTTTTTCATGTTTTCGGACTCTCACAATTAGGAGCCCACCTACTTTATTTTCTTTCTCTATCACGATGTAATTTATATTTCATTCTCCACCCCTCTTTCCACACATCACGGCATTTGTCTGATTGGTCACTCTTTACGCATGTGCACACTCCATCCCTCCTTCTTGAGGCACCCTTTTTAGAGTATAACTACTCAATTATATTTTTTGCCTATTCTTTCCCTCTCCTATTATTTTTTTCCACCTCTTCTTTCGCTCACTTTTTCTTTCTTCTATTCTTCCTTCTTTTTTTTTTCTCTCTTCTTTACCTTGGCTTGAGTTTGTTTGCTTTTCCAACTCTCAATGCCACATTATGATTGTATTTTTTGTGTGTCCATGATTCTTGATCCACAGCCTTGAAAAAGTCCTTGTGACGAAACATGTGCTGGCTTTTCGCAGAATATATCTGTCCCACGAATAATAAAATCTCTTCAACATACACATTGTGTTTGGATTTGGACTTCTCTTTTCACTTTGGACTTGATTTTCGGACTACCTTTGGTGTGCCCTGGTATTCTTAGATATTTATTCTAGCACAGTTCATTTGTCAAGTGATCTAGTGCACCTGACACCCGTGGTGGGTTGGTGTCCTTACCGGGTTGGCACTCACAACAATTCAACTGCAATCTGAATACATTTGTCATACATCTAAATGCAGATGTGTGAACACTTTGGCATTGACCACCAATTCCCTGCGATCCAGGCAGAAGCATTGAGACTATTGCCAAAACCCCCACCAGGAAATAAGATTATCCTGATTGTCACCCTTGTGTCCCACTCTGTCACCCTGTCCACCTTGAACTGCCATTGCTCCCCTTCCTATGCCCCCTTGGACAATGCACCTGTGATACAAATAGACTGTACTCTAACCTGGACTTTCCTCCACCATCACCCCAGCCCATTGCACATCCATCTCTTAACACTTAAATAAACACCCTTTGAAAAAATGCAAGTATGGAGTATGTCAAATGATTTAAGTATGTATCAGTTTAACTAGGTTTAAACATTGAAAATCAACTGTACAGAAATGTGTACATAGGAATGACCTGTAGATGGCTGAAGTCAACACATCAGGAGCGATAGTGGGGCACAAATATTTGCAAATAGAGAAGCCAAAGGCTACAGTGAGTGGCCATAGAAGTGGGAACATCAGCCTGCCAGTGACAATGTCAAACACAAAACTGTCAATTAAATGTGAAGTTACACTGTCTTACCTGTGTGTCATTGGAAGTATTGACAAATTATTGCACTTCTGTTGTCCTCATCCTCTGCCTCCTCATCTTCACTGTCGACAGAGTCCACTGCTGCCACACAGCCATCTCCAACCTCAACCTCCGGCAGAAAAGGCATCTGGCGAAGTAAGGCAAGGTTGTGCAACATACAGCATGCCACGATGATCTGGCAGACCTTCTTGGGTGAGTATTACAGGGATCCATCTGTTAGATGGAGGCAACAAAACCTGGCCTTCAGGAGGCCAAAGGTCCTCTCTGTAATTCTTCTTGTTCGCCCATATGCCTATTGTAACGTTCCTCTGCCCTTGGCCTGGGATTCCTCACAGGGGTCAGTATCCATAAAAGGTTGTGGTAACCAGAGTCGCCTGCAAATATTGAGGGACAACTGTTAGCCACACACCAACCCTTAGGGCCCACACCATACCCCTACACCAACATATACTGGGTGGGAACCAGGGCTCACCTATTAGCCACACCCTGTGCCTCTGTAGTTGAGCCATCACATATGGGATGCTGCTATTTCTAAAGATAAAGGCATCATTCACAGACCCAGGATGTTTTGCATTGACGTGGGAGATGTACTGGTCCGCCAGGCACACCATCTTCACATTCATGGAGTGAGAGCTCTTTTGATTTCTGAACACCTGTTCATTTCGTCAAGGGGGGGACAACTGCAATATGTGTACCATCAATTGCCCCAATAATGTTGGGGATCTGTCCCATTGCAAAGAAATCAGCTTTCACTGTGACCAAATCCTCCACCTGGTGGAAAATGACGTAGCTGTGCATGTGTTTAATCAGGGCAGACAACACTGATCAGCACTATTGAGAAAAATGTCAGAGACATTCCTGCTGCCAAGCCCACTGTCACTTGGAAGGTTCCAGTTGCCAGGAAATGGAGCACTGATAGCACTTGCAGAAGAGGGGGATCCCAGTCGGGTGACGGATAGCAGAGATTAGGTCAGGCGTCATTTGGGCACACAGCTCTGTGATTGTGGCCCTGTCCAGTTTTATAGATGAGGATAATGTGCCTGTCCTCCATTGTTGCCAAGTCCCCTAGAGGTCTGTACACGGGAGTATGTCTCCATCTCCTATTCATCGGCAGTGGTTGGAATCTGTGGGGCAAAATGGTGAGCAGCTGGTCAATATCTCTTATTTCCAACCACTACACTGCAATGCATGTTGTGATTATAACAGTATTTTGTTGGAGAGTTCCAAATGGTGCATATGTGCACTGTGATCCAGTTAGGAGTCATGCCCCCCATGAAATGGCGTTCGCCTGTCCTGTTTGGAGGGACAGGTGGAAATGAGGTAATTCCGCTGGCGTTGTGCGCCGTTGTGGGATGCGGTTGAAAACCGCTGTGCAACTCCTCTTTGGATAACATTAGGCACTATGGGGCACAGCAGCCAATGATGATGTACACAGTTGCTGACGGTGTGCACCACCGTGGATGTCACCACCCTTTTCTATCTGTTAACTCACTTGCTACCTGACCTTCAACAGGAGAGGACCTACACTGCAAGTGATGCTGTGACCTGTGTCTGGAGCTGACCATGGCTTGTGTCACTGGGGAAAGGGCCCCTGCCTTCACCTCAGCGGAGTTGGAGAGGCTGGTGGATGGGTGAAGGCCTCATGTAGGGGGTGGATGGGCCCTGGGCAGCGTGCAGCATGTATGGTGCGCAAAGTCTGTGCTAATGGGGATGGGAAGGGGCATGATTGGCCATGAGTGTAAAAGGCAGGACAGTCAGACTAATATATTTCCTTGTGTCCATTTCCCTGCAGATCAGCACCCATCAGAAAAAGGGTACATGGCGTGCCATCACCAATGACGTGTGGACCCTGGGGGTCTAGGGCAGGTGGAGCATCCACTGTCACAAACGATGGGAGGACCTGAGACGCTGGGCACGGAAGACGGCGAAGGCCCAGCTGGGGATGGCCTCCCAACGAAGAAGCGGTGCTCATCAAACCCTGAACCCCCCGATGGCCCTCATACTGGCAGTAGCCTATCCGGAGCTGGATGGGTGCTTGGGGCATCACAGCAGCCACAAGGGGATGAGTACATTGCCTCAAGGTACAACTTGCACCCGGTGGGGTTGTATCCGGGTGGGGATGTGGGCCTGTGGGTGCCCCTAGGCCAGGCCTGACATTGCAGAGTGGGTCCCATGTTGGGCAGGGTTCTGATGTAAAATACCTCAAACCAAGCTATTAGGCACCCCCTACTGGGCAGGGGTCTGTGGGTCTCAGGTATGCTGCAATTGGTGTTAGGTGTCCCTATCCATGGGCTGGTGACTAGCATTGTGACTGGTAGTGCATTGCCTAGTGCGTAGGGCTGTTCCTTGTGTGTTGTGTACGCCAACGGTTGTGTTGGTGCCGCCATTGACCAAGTGTATCCTTTGTCTCTTCCCCCCCTTTTTGTTATGTCACCCTGTCCTTATGTGCATTAGCATCATCTGGTGGAGGTGCAGAGGCACCGGCGATGGAGGGAGCTGCATTCCACAGGGCCCAGGAGGCCGAATCCACCAATGGTGAGGGCACCAATGGGACGGAGGGCAAGGGGAGCATCACAGCGAAGACAGGAGGGGACAGTTTGAACACACATTCCTCCTCTGACTGAACCTCCCCATACCAGCACCGCCCTCCCAGCAACCCCTCAGTGAGTTTCCTGTGTCTGCTCAACAAGGAGGGTGGGCATCGCCCTCGCCCCAGACACTTAAGGCCCTGCCCCAGTGAGCCCTGCTGCCCTGAGTGAGGAGGCTATTGACCTCCTTCGATCCATCTCTGTTGGGCAGTCAACCATTGTGAATGCTACATAGTGGCTGGCAGCCCAACTGCAACAGACAAATGCATTCCTGGAGGGCATTCACACTGGCATGGCGGCCCAACATAGATCAATCCAGGCTCTGGCCTCCTCTCTGATGGCAGCCATTGTCCCTGTTTCTAGCCTCCCCCTCCAACTTCCTCTACCCAATCCCATTCCCCTCAGCCCCAACCTATCTCAAGCACACAGGCAGACGATCATGCACCCAGGACAACACACAAGAGTGGACATGGCAAACACAAGCCCCACACTTCATCCCACCGGCACTTACAAAAACACAGTCTAGATGCAGATATACCAACATCCACTGCCTCCACTTTGGCCCTCTCCTCCTCCTCATCCTCTACCTCCCTCCCAGTTCTGTCTACACCCACACCTGCATGAACTACATCCTCATCCACTACTCCCATCACCAGCACACCTATCAGCACACGCCCGTCACTGGCAGTCACCACCCCAACTTCCATGCACAAATCCCCTGTGTCCTCTCCCACTGTGTCTGTGCCCCCTCCTCCCAAAGTTCACAAACACAAGCACTCAGACACCCAACAGCAATCCACCTCACAACAGCTCCCAGCCCATGCACCTGCACCCAAACACAGCAGACTGACACATCCTACAACCACTCCCTCTTCCTCCACTCCCAAACCATCTCCCTCTTCCCGCCTCAATGTCCCTAAGAAGCTTTTCCTCGCCAACATTGACCTCTTCCCTAGCTCTCCCCCTGTCCCTCACGTCAGGCCAGGTTGGTCAATACCCAGCCAAACACCTCAGCCACCCAGTCCAGGGGCACAGTAGTGTCCACGGCTACACCAGGTGGGAGAGGATCCCGGGCACCCGGCAGCCACACTGATAGGGTGCCTGCACCAAGTGCTGCAAGGAAGGGCAAGGAGGCACCCCTTGCTGCAAAAAGGAAGGGCAAGGAGGCACCCCCAGTTGGTAAAATGAAGGGAAAGGGGCTGCTGAGTGGAAGGACAAGGAGGCACCCCCAGCTGGTAAAAGGAAGGGCAAGGAGCAATCCCCGGCTGCTGAGGGGATGGCAAGGAGCAGTCCCCAGCTGCTGCCAGAAGGAGCAAGGAGCCATCCCCAGCTGCTGGCAGGAAGGGCAAGGGGCCTGCACTAGCAGGCAAAAAGGACAAGAGGCCTGGTGCTGGGACTCAATCAGATCCCCCACCACCAACCATGTGGGTTCAGCCATCCGAGGCTGCAGGGGATGGGCTGGAGCCTCCCACACCACTGCTAGCACCGTCACCAGCACCGCCACCTGCACCGCCACCAGCACCGCCACCAGCACCACTGCCAGCAGCAGCAACCCCAGTGGGCAGCCGTCCGAGGCTCCAGGGGAAGGGCTGGAGCCTCCCCCCACCACTGCCAGCACCGCCACCAGCACCACTGCCAGCAGCAGCCCCAGTGAGCAGCCGTCCGAGGCTGCAGGGGAAGGGCTTGACTCTCCACCACCACTGCCAGCACCGCCACCAGCACCACTGCCAGCAGCAGCAGCAGTCCCAGTGGGCAGCTGTCCGAGGCTGCAGGGGAAGGGATGGAGCCTCCCCCCCCGCCAGCACCGCCAACAGAACCACTGCCAGCAACAGTGAGAACCACTGTCCAGCGAGAACCACTGCCCAGCGGGCAGCCGTTCGAAGCTGCAGGGGAAGGGCTGGAGCCTCCCCCCACCACTGCCAGCACCTCCACTGCCACCACTGAGCAGCTGTCACCCCTGGCAGACAGTGTGTAGTCCTGTGTCCATGGGCTGTTGTACGGCCTGGCCCCAGCAAATTCCGTGGGTCTGACAGCCAGATGAGAGACTGTGACCTTGCACTCCCCAAGATCTGCATCACAGGGCATGTTGCCCCCTCTAGAACCAGTGGAAGAAGCCATCGACTCACCCCATCCTTCCCAGGATGAAGCTCACTGGGCACAATGGTGGTCATTCTGACCTCGGCGGTAAAAGGCGCCTACCGCCGGTCAGAAATCCTCCATAATCCCGCCGCGGTCGCGGAAACCCGCCACGGTCATTCTGACCCGCAGAAGGCAAACCTCCGAAAATCCGACCGCCACAACAGACCGCCAGACCAGCGGTCGGCGGAAAGGTGGAGGTGACCAAACCTCCACCGCCACGCCAACAGAAATACGCCCATCCCATTACGACCCACGAATCCACGCGGCGGTCATTCAAACGCGGTATTCCATTGGCGGGACACACCGCCGCGGTCAGAATACACACAAACGAACAAAACTCAGCCACATTGGACGATTTGAATCCCACACACCTGATACACATACACACACCACTCCCACACACACAATACAATATAAAACACACACCCACATCACCCACAAACCCCTACGCTAAAAAATTCGTCAAGAAGGCAAGAGCGAGACACCAGCATCCAAAAAATAACAGCCACAGCCACTCAACACCATCACCCACACACTATCCACACACAAAACAACACACACCACCACACTCAACTCACTTAAATACACATACTCCACCCCACACATCATACACACCACCCCATGGCACCCCAAAGACAACCCCGCTTCACAGACGAAGAACTCAGGGTCATGGTGGAGGAAATCGTTCGGGTAGAGCCCCAGCTGTTCGGCACACAGATACAATACACCAGCATTGCCCGGAGGACGGAGCTATGGCAGAGGATTGTCGACAGGGTGAACGCAGTGGGACAGCACCCCAGAAATCGGGAAGACATCAGGAAGCGATGGAACGACCTACGGGGGAAGGTGCGTTCCATGGTATCCAGGCACAACATCGCCGTGCAGAAGACTGGCGGAGGACCCCCACCTCAACCCCTACAATTCACATCATGGGAGGAGGAAGTCTTGAACATCCTGCATCCTGACGGCCTCGCAGGAGTCGGCGGAGGAATGGATACTGGTAAGTTGAAGCTTCAATACTGCTTCCCCCCCACCTGCATGCCAAATCAGACCCCAAACCTCACCCCCATCCTCGAACCCCACCCTCACCCCCACCCCCATCGTCACCCCCACCCTCACCCCCACCACCATCCTCACCCCCACCACCATCCTCACCCCCACCCCCAGCACACCTATTCCCCGCCAATGTCTCACCATCACAACCCACACATCCCAAAACCTAGGCCTGCATGCGTCCACTAAGCATGGACACCCATCACCAAAGCATGCCCAATGCATATACACATCCCCCCCACAAGCCACCCTCACCAAAGCCCCCACACACGAATGCCAGCACTTGGGGACACGGGAACCCACAGATACACCCATATGCCACACATTGAAACTATAACCATACCTCTATACCCCTGCAGGACCCGACCGTCAACACACCGCGGCGGAGGGGCCAGAATTCTCCACACCCCCCACCCAAGAGGCCGTCAGCGATGACAGCAGCTCTGTCGACCTGGACACCGATGACCAGCCCGGACCATCGGGGACCTCTGGACAGTCGGTTCCCCTCACACAGGCCCAGGCCACTACAGACCCAAACCCCTCTGGGAACACCAGCACAGCTCCCACCCAGCGGGCCCATGCCTCTGTCTCCAGGGCGCGTCAATCTGCGGTGTGTCTACCACTACAGGGCACCCAGGATAACCCACCACCCCAACAACAACAGGGACCTGGGGGCAGTGGTAGTGGGCACACCGGCCAGGGGGCAGAGGCCCAGGGAAACAGGGGAACTCGGAGGGCAGCTGTGCGACAGGGGGGGGAGGAGAGGCCCAGGGAACCCACTCTCCACGAGGTCCTCACCACCATCATGGGAGCATACAACCGCTCCCAGGAGACGATGGCGACGGTACTGGCCCGGTTCCAGGAGATCCAGGTGCTGCAGGAGGAACACTATCGGGGGTACAGGGAGGACATCAGAGCCATCAACACCACCCTGGTTACCATGGTAGGGCTGCTGCAGGACCTCGTCAACAACAGGGCGGACACTGAACAACACCCAAGGGCCCCTGCCACTAGCCTGGACCAAGAACAGCCAACCACCTCCGCCGGCGCTAGTGGACAGGAGGCCCCCGCACAGCAGCAGCCCACCAGACCCCCACCTCCTGCAGGAGAAGAACCACCCCGCAAGAGGGCCCTGAGATCTCGCAAGAAGACAGAGTAGGATGTCAAGACCCCCGCCAGCAATGGATACCACCTGATGTCATCCCACTGTCCCACATAGTCACCCTGTCCATCCTTGAACTGCCCATGCTCCATCTCTCCACAGGCCTCTGGACAATGCACCTGTGTGACTGTTACTCTGGACTCTGCCATGGACATTCCTTCACCATAGCCCCCACCCACTTGAAACCACCCATCCCATTTTGAGCACTTAAATAAACACCTATTTTGCACCAAAATATCTGGAGTCTGGCTGTGATTTCAATAGATTGTAATTGACATGACAGTGCAAATATGTCCTTGTACATGGTGAAGTCAACAAACAGCTGCCACAAAGCTGTAGTCCATGGGGAAACGAAGCACAGGACTCGTAGTGGGGACCCCAGATCTGAAATAGGGAGGGAAAAGCCAAAACTCAGTCATCATACACTGGGGCAAATAGACAGGCAGCAGAGATGCTGGAGAGTAGTTAACTTTTAATAAATTATCTTTGAAATGTTACCTGTGTCCTATTGGAAGTACTGTTCAATGATTCTGTCCCTGTTGTCTGTTTCAGCCCCGTCGTCTTCCTCCTCGTCACTCTCCTCAGGTTCCACCGCTGCCACAACACCACCGTCTCGACCATCCTCCTGCAGGAAAGGCACCTGGCGGCGCAAAGCCAGGTTGTGAAGCATGCAGCAGGCCACAATGATGTGACACACCTTCTTAGGTGAGTACATTAGGGATCCACCTGTCATATGCAGGCACCTAAACCTGGCCTTTAGGAGGCCAAAGGTGCGTTCGATCACCCTCCTAGTACGCCCATGGGCCTCATTGTACCGTTCCTCTGCCCTGGTCCGGGGATTCCTTACTGGGGTCAGTAGCCACGACAGGTTGGGGTACCCAGAGTCCCCCACTAGCCATACACGGTGTCTCTGTAGCTGTTCCATCACGTAAGGGATGCTGCTATTCCTGAGAATGTAGGCGTCATGCACTGACCCTGGGAATTTGGCATTTACATGCGAGATGTACTGGTCAGCCAAACACACCACCTGGATGTTCATTGAATGGTAATTTTTTCTGTTCCTGTACACCTGCTCCCTGTCTCTTGGGGGAACCAAAGCCACATGGGTCCCATCAATGGCACCAATTACGTTGGGAATATGTCCAAGGGCGTAGAAATCACCCTTCACTGTAGCCAATTCGCCCACCTCAGGGAAAATGATGTAGTTCCTCACGGATTTCATCAGGGCAGACAACACTCTGGATAACACCTTCGAAAACATGGGCTGAGACATCCCAGAAGCAATTCCCACGGTTGTCTGAAATGACCCACTTGCCAAGAAATGTAGTACTGACATGACCTGCACCAGAGGGGGAATCCCTGTGGGTTGGCGGATGGGGGACATCAGGTCGGGCTCCAGCTGGGCACACAGTTCATGGATAGTGGCACGGTTAAGACGGTAGGTCAGGATAATGTGGCGTTCTTCCATTGTCGACAGGTCCACCAGCGGTCGGTACACGGGAGGATTCATCCGTCTCCTCGCCCAACCCAGCGGACGGTGCCTAGGAAGGACAACATGGAGCACACAGTCAAGCAACCCACAGGTACGTACTCACAGCTAGCACAGTATACGATTCTCTATGCAGTGAATGGCGTGTCTGAGTGGCTATGCAAGGCCTAGGCCTGTGTGACGCAGTTGAAATTGAGCCATGTGGGCCCTGGAAATGGCGGCTGCCTGACCTGTGAAGTGTGACAATGGGATGTGAGGTCAATGCGCTGGCGTGGCACACCGCGGCGGGCGGCGGGCGAAGACCGCGGCGCCAAGCCGCATTGGTTAACATTGAAGCCTATGAGTTTCAGGAGCCAATGGCGAAGGGCGCCGGCGGTGGCGGGACGCACCGCCGCGGTACGCACCGCCGCGGACGTGACCGCCATTTTCTATCTACTTATCCACTTGTAACTTGAACTTTCACAGGAGAGGACCTATACTGCAAGTGTTGCTGTGACCTCGGTCTGGAAGGGACAATGGCTGCTGCGCCTGGGGAAAGGGCCCCTGCCTTCACTGGAGAGGAGTTGGAGAAACTTGTGGATGGGGTCCTCCCCCAGTATGCGCTACTCTACGGTCCTCCAGACCAACAAGTGAGTTTAATTCAATATGGATTTGGGGCCACTGGCTGGCTTGGGGGCCTGGCGGGGGGCCTGGCGGGGATGGGGGGCATGTTGGGCCTGGCGGGGGGCATGGCGGGGGGCCTGGCGGGGATGGGGGGCATGTTGGGCCTGGCGGGGGGCCTGGCGGGGGGCCTGGCGGGGGGCCTGGCGGGGATGGGGGGCATGTTGGGCCTGGCGGGGGGCCTGGCGGGGATGGGGGGCATGTTGGGCCTGGCGGGGGGCATGGCGGGGGGCCTGGCGGGGATGGGGGGCATGTTGGGCCTGGCGGGGGGCCTGGCGGGGATGGGGGGCATGTTGGGCCTGGCGGGGGGCATGGCGGGGGGCCTGGCGGGGATGGGGGGCATGTTGGGCCTGGCGGGGGGCCTGGCGGGGGGCCTGGCGGGGATGGGGGGCATGTTGGGCCTGGCGGGGGGCCTGGCGGGGATGGGGGGCATGTTGGGCCTGGCGGGGGGCATGGCGGGGGGCCTGGCGGGGATGGGGGGCATGTTGGGCCTGGCGGGGGGCCTGGCGGGGATGGGGGGCATGTTGGGCCTGGCGGGGGGCATGGCGGGGGGCCTGGCGGGGATGGGGGGCATGTTGGGCCTGGCGGGGGCCTGGCGGGGATGGGGGGCATGTTGGGCCTGGCGGGGGGCATGGCGGGGGGCCTGGCGGGGATGGGGGGCATGTTGGGCCTGGCGGGGGGCCTGGTGGGGATGGGGGGCATGTTGGGCCTGGCGGGGGGCCTGGCGGGGATGGGGGGCATGTTGGGCCTGGCGGGGGCATGGCGGGGGGCCTGGCGGGGATGGGGGGCATGTTGGGCCTGGTGGGGGGCCTGGCGGGGATGGGGGGCATGTTGGGCCTGGCGGGGGCATGGCGGGGGGCCTGGCGGGGATGGGGGGCATGTTGGGCCTGGCGGGGGGCCTGGCGGGGATGGGGGGCATGTTGGGCATGGCGGGGGGCATGGCGGGGGGCATGGCGGGGGGCCTGGCGGGGATGGGGGGCGTTGGGCCACTGGAAAGGAAAATGCTGAGAAACTTGAACGTGGTATTTCTCCCTCCCTGTACGTGTCACATAGGTCCGCGCCCATGAGAAGATCGGGATTTGGCGTGCCATCGCCAAGGAAGTCCGGGCCCTGGGGGTCCACCATCGACGGGGCACCCACTGCCGCAAGAGGTGGGAGGACATCCGCCGCGGGACCAAGAAGACCGCCGAGTCTCTGCTGGGGATGGCCTCCCAACGTAGGCGGGGTGCCTGCCGTCAACTGAGCCCCCTGATGTTCCGGATCCTGGCGTTGGCCTACCCTGAATTGGATGGGCGCGTGAGGGCAGCACAGCAGACACAAGGGGGTGAGTACAAGCATTATCTACTCTGTTGTCGCGCAGTGGAGGTGTCTGGGTGGGGGAGGAGGGCTGGGGGTCCCCCTAGGCCAGGGCGATATCTGTAGGCTGGGCACCCCCGTAAGCCCCTGTGTCCCCAGCCACCACCCTCAGTAGTTTGTGAGTACAGCCATCCCTGGGCCGTGTCATCCATGGGTGCAGTTGTCAACTCTAGGCGTGTAGGGCATGTTCCACGGAATGCGTAGCGTACCCCAAGTGCGCAACTTAGTGCAGGGGGCATCTGTGTCTGTCATGTCCGCTAACTGTACCGGAGATCCATGTACTCAATATCCCTTTATTTCTCTCTCCCCCCCCCTTTTTGTTTGTCTTTCTGTGCTTGTGTGCATCAGCATCATCAGGCGGAGGAGAAGTGGCATCGGGGCAGGAGGGAGCTGCATCTCACATGGCCCAGGAGGGCCATGCCACAGAGTCAGACTGGACCAGTGAGACGGAGGGCGAGGGGAGCTCCACGACGGGGACGACTGGACCCTGCAGCGACACGGACACGTCCTCGGAAGGGGGCTCCCTTGCGGGGGTGGCACCATCCGTGCCCCCCGCCATTACAGGTACAGCCGCCACCCAGCGCACCATCTCCGCCCTCCCAGCAGCCCCTCAGCGTTCGCCCCGTGCCCGCTCTGCCAGGAAGCCGGGCATCTCCTTCGCCCCAGGCACCTCAGGCCCTGCCCCTGTTACCCCCGCTGCCCTCAGTGAGGAGGTCATTGACCTCCTCCGAACGCTCATTGTTGGGCAGACTACCCTTTTGAATGCCATCCAGGGGGTGGAGAGGGAGGTTCATCGCAGCAATGCGTACCTGGAGGGCATTCATTCGGGTCAGGCTGCCCATCAGCGATCGTTCCAGGCTCTGGCCTCAGCACTGACGGCAGCCATTGTCCCTGTCTCCTGCCTGCCTCTACTAACTCCCTCCTCCCTGTCTCCTGTTCCTCTGCCTGTCCCACCCACACCATCAGACCAGCCTGCACACACCTCAACACCCAAGAGAAGCTCATCCAAACATAAGCACCACAGATCACGCAGACATTCACACACGCAACATTCCGATGCAGACATGCCAACAGTCACTACCACCTCTGTGACCCCCACCTCCTCGTCTCCCTCCTCCCTCCCTGTGACGTCTACACTCACACCTCCATTCACCTCACCATCAGCCAGTGTTTCCATCACCAGCACACCCTCCACTCCAGTCCGCACACGTGCAGTCACCACCCCCACTGCCATTTACACGTCCCCTGTGTCCTCTCCCACTGTGTCTGTCACCCCCTCTTCCACACCACACAAACGCAGCCACCCACCCACCCAACAGCCATCCACCTCACGACAGCCTATCCCTCCTGCACCTGCACCCAAAGACTGCAAACGTGACTCACCTACAACCACATCCTCTCCCTCCACTCCCATTCCCACTGTACCTACCACTCTCCATTGTCCCAAGAAGCTCTTCCTCGCCACTACTAACTTCTTTCCTGACCCTGAGCCCCCCCCTCCTTCTCGTCGGGGTAAGAAGAGCACCTCAGCCACCACCAGCCCTGCAGCCCCCTTGACAAGGGTGCAGGGGGATTGGAGCCCGCCAGCCCGCATGTCTGGATCTTCGCCCAGCAGCAAGGGGACAGCCAGCCCACCCCCTGGGAAGAGGAGCAGAAGGCGGAAGGGTCGCCGCAGGAGCCCGCCTTCTACATCCCCCCCGGACACCACCCAGAGACAGTCACCAGCCACAGCTCCAAAGGGAGGAAAGGGCCACAGGCCCACGACTAAGGAGGGCAAGGGCAGCAAGTCAGAGAGGTCAGGCAGCAGGCCTGCTGCCCAGGAGGAGCCCACAACCCCCATAGCCGCTGCCCCGGGAGGAACCGGCACAGCTGCCCCGGGAGAGCCCACCACCCCCATAGCCGCTGCCCAGGGAGGACCCAGCCCAGCTGGCCAGGAGGGCCCCACCACCCACAGCCCAGGTGGGCAGTGAAGGAGCACCATCCCCGCTGCCCAGGAGGGCACCACCAGGCAATTAGCAGTTGGCCATAGACCGTCCGCCGTCTCAAGAACCGCTGAACTGGGCCCCGCCGTCTCAAGAACCGCTGAACTGGGCCCTTCAGGGCAAGAACCGCTGAACTGGGCCCCGCCGTCTCAAGCACCGCTCCGCTGGGCCCCGCCGTCTCACGCACCGCTCCGCTGGGCCCCGCCGTCTCAAGAACCGCTGAACTGGGCCCTTCAAGGCAAGGAGCGCTGAACTGGGCCCCGCCGTCTCAAGAACCGCTGAACTGGGCCCGCCGTCTCAAGAACCGCTGAACTGGGCCCTTCAGGGCAAGAACCGCTGAACTGGGCCCTTCAGGGCAAGAACCGCTGAACTGGGCCCCGCCGTCTCAAGCACCGCTCCGCTGGGCCCCGCTGGGCCCCGCTGTCTCACGCACCGCTCCGCTGGGCCCTGCCGTCTCAAGAACCGCTGAACTGGGCCCTTCAAGGCAAGGAGCGCTGAACTGGGCCCCGCCGTCTCAAGAACCGCTGAACTGGGCCCCGCCATCTCAAGAACCGCTGAACTGGGCCCTTCAGGGCAAGAACCGCTGAACTGGGCCCCGCCGTCTCAAGAACCGCTGAACTGGGCCCTTCAAGGCAATGAGCGCTGAACTGGGCCCCGCCGTCTCAAGAACCGCTGAACTGGGCCCCGCCGTCTCAAGAACCGCTGAACTGGGCCCTTCAGGGCAAGAACCGCTGAACTGGGCCCCGCCGTCTCAAGAACCGCTGAACTGGGCCCTTCAGGGCAAGGACCGCTGAACTGGGCCCTACAAGGCAAGGAGCGCTGAACTGGGCCCTTCAAGGCAAGGAGCGCTGAACTGGGCCCCGCCGTCTCAAGAACCGCTGAACTGGGCCCCGCCGTCTCAAGAACCGCTGAACTGGGCCCTTCAGGGCAAGAACCGCTGAACTGGGCCCCGCCGTCTCAAGAACCGCTGAACTGGGCCCTTCAGGGCAAGGACCGCTGAACTGGGCCCTACAAGGCAAGGAGCGCTGAACTGGGCCCTTCAAGGCAAGGAGCGCTGAACTGGGCCCCGCCGTCTCAAGAACCGCTGAACTGGGCCCTTCAGGGCAAGAACCGCTGGCCCTTTGGCAGACGTGGCAGGGCAGGATCTATCTCGGGCAGGGCTGCAGGATGTCCTCTGGCCAACTTGCCTCCTCCAGTGGCAGTGGGGTCTGTTATGGACTGTATGGACTGTGGCTTTGCTCTCCCCAGGATGGCCCAGTGGGCAGGCCACCCACTGTATGGACTGTATGGACTGTGGCTTTGCTCTCCCCAGGATGGCCCAGTGGGCAGGCCACCCACTGTATGGACTGTATGGACTGTGGCTTTGCTCTCCCCAGGATGGCCCAGTGGGCAGGCCACCCACTGTATGGACTGTATGGACTGTGGCTTTGCTCTCCCCAGGATGGCCCAGTGGGCAGGCCACCCACTGTATGGACTGTATGGACTGTGGCTTTGCTCTCCCCAGGATGGCCCAGTGGGCAGGCCACCCACTGTATGGACTGTATGGACTGTGGCTTTGCTCTCCCCAGGATGGCCCAGTGGGCAGGCCACCCACTGTATGGACTGTTTGGACTGTGGCTTTGCTCTCCCCAGGATGGCCCAGTGGGCAGGCCACCCACTGTATGGACTGTTTGGACTGTGGCTTTGCTCTCCCCAGGATGGGCCAGTGGTCATGGAGTCCCCTCGTGGATCTGGCGTCGTGTACTCAAGTGGCTGAGGTGCCCCCCCTTCCCTTCCCCCTGAGGTGCCTGTCCTATTTTCTTTCTGATGCCCCTGCAGTGTTCTCTCCGTGGAGTTCTTGTCGTGGGACTGGGCCTTGCCCCTTTGCACAGGACCCCTGTGATCCACGGACAGTGGTTGGACTACATTTAGTAGCTGTATATATTTTGTACATAGTTTATTTATTAATTGGGATTACTGGTGTACATATTTCAATATATCTGGCCGTTTATGATCTCTTCTTTTGGTCTTTGCATTATTTCGGAGGGGGGTGGTTTGTGGGTTGTGACAGCGATCTGTAGGAATGCATTGATGTGTGTGTTGTAGTGGGTGTGGGTGGGTGGGTGTGTGCCGGTAATCTTTTCCCTCCCCTGTGTCGTAGGTGCAGTACTCACCGATGTCTTCCGCGCCGCCGGGCGTGCTCCTGGTATATGAGCAGGAATAGGAGTGCGGGGATGACCTGCAACTCTGGCTCCATACTGCCGGAATCTCGTGTGGAGTGCGTAGAGGTGAGCGTTTTCCCGTTCGTAGTCTGTTTCCGCCGTGTTCTTATCGGCGGTGCTCCCGCCCCGGAAAAGGTGGCAGATTGGTGGGTCGTAATAGGGTGGGCGGTACATTGTCTGCCGCCGGGCTGTTGGCGGGAACCGCCGCGCTGTTTGTTTGTACCGCTGTGGCGGTCGGAGTGTTAAGTTGGCGGGCTGTGTTGGCGGTTCCCGCCAGGGTCAGAATTGCATATTTTAGACCGCCGGCCTGTTGGCGGCTTGGCCGCCGCTTTATCACCGACCGCCAGGGTCAGAATGAGGGCCAATGTCCTCTCCAGAACTAGTGGAGAAGCCATCCACTCACCCCATCCTTTCCAGGATGAAGCTCACTGGGCATCATGCCCCCTCCAGAACCAGTGGAAAGCCATCCACTTACCCCATCCTTCCCAGGATGAAGATCACTGGGCACAATGCCCCCTCCAGAGCCAGTGGGCAAGTCACCCGCTTGAGAGACTGTGGCCTTGCACTCCCCAGGACCAAGCAGTGGGCAAGTCACCCACCTGAGAGACTGTGGCCTTGCACTCCCCAGGACCAAGCAGTGGGCAAGTCACCCACTTGAGAGACTGTGGCCTTGCACTCCCCAGGACCAAGCAGTGGGCAAATGTTATGTTATGTTACACAATTTATAGAGTAAATCACACACTTGAGAGACTGTGGCCTTGCACTCTCCAGGACCAAGCACGGGGCATGTTGCCCCCTCCAGGACCAGTGGTGTTGTACCATCTTGCACTCCCCAGGACATCGCACAGGGCATGTAGCCCACTCCAGGACCAGTGGTGTTGTGCCATCTTCCAGCTGAGGTGCCCCCCCATTCCCCGTTCCCCTGAGGTGCCTGGCTATTTTCGGCCTGATGCCCATGCAGTGTTCTCTCCGTGTTGTTGCAGGAGTGAAGTTGGGCCTTAGACTTTGTGATGTGGCCCTGTGGCTCACAGACATTGAGGACTGGGCAGTGTCCCTTGCATTGTAAATATGTATATACTTTTTGATTTGGATGTACAAATTTCACCTATATTTATCTTATTACAGCCTTTTTACACTAAAGTAGCTGTCCTTGCATTATTCCTGAGGGGTATGAGATGTATATGGTATGTTATTGCATCTGGTTGTGTGTGTGGTGTTGGGGGTGGGAGTGTTGGGTGTGTGTGTCACTTTCTTTTTCCTCCCCCCTCCCCTGTGCTAGGTAGCTGTACTCACCATGGTTGTCTTCGGCGGCGTTGGTGTTCGTAATGGAGCAGAAGGTAGAAGAGCATGGGGAAGACATGCAACTCGGGCTTCATGGCGGTGTGGTTCTTACCTGAGTCTTCAGGGGGTGAGTCGTTTCCCTTCTGTGCAGTGTTTCCACCAGACTTTTGATGTTGTTGGTACCGCCCCGGAAAAGGTGGCGGATAGGTGTGTCATATTCCTGTGGGCGGTACATTGTCTTCTGCCTGGCTGTTGGTGGTTACCGCCGTGGTGCCTGTTGGTTTTATTCTTGCGGTTGGTGTGTTAAAGTGGCTGTCTGTCTGAGCGTTTACCACCATGGTACTAAGTTCATATTTATTACCGCTGGTCTGTTGTCGGTATTACCGCCGCTTTATCACCGACCGCCAGGGTTGTAATGAGGGCCTTAGTCAGATTAGGGTGCATAAATGTGGTCCAAGTCATGATTCTAGTACGATCTATATATGCTGAAAAAAACAAAAAGGTAATGTGTGTACTGTGAGGCCATAACTTTAAGACAGAAGTTGGTGTGTGTGTCAGTGTCTTCTAGGTCGATACAGACAAGCTGAAAACACTGCAAAAACAAGCAATATGTGAGAGGTTCAATGCATACTACAGACATATGCCCTTAAGGATAGTTAAAGTTAAATACCTACTTATTTAGTAGATGCTTAGTGCCCTGGAGGGATCTCTGGAGGGTACTGTGCCCAGTAGGCACAAACTGTAGCAAAAAAAGCTATTGTAAATAGTTTGCCATAGCTAGTATTGCCTTTAATACACTGCTGATGCCACGGGTAAATGGCCATGTACTGATCATAGGTCCCCACTATACCAAGACCTATTCACATCCTCCGGTGCATGCATTTTACTGACTGCAGGACCGAACAGGGATTAAATACATCCTTGCGTTCCCCAGCCAATTCAAACAGCCTTGAAATGATGGACTGGGCACCTTACAAAATGGCCACATCAGGTGGAACCACTTCCTGGGTGTGCCTGATGCAGGCACAGATTTAAGAGGGCCTAGCGTCATCCTAACAACACATTTGTGACATTTGTTTTACGCTCATGTGGCGTTAGATGGCCAAAAAAGCTGTGCCAGATTTACAAAGTTTGCAATGCATGCACTGCACTACTTTGTAATCCCTTGCGCCTCATTATACCTGCGCCAGGCACAATATATGTAAGGGGGGTGTTCCCCCGTTAGGAGGGCTGGAAAAATGGTGCAAAGAAATCTAAAAGATTTCTTTGCATCATTTATATTGGCATTTTTGACACCTGCTCAGGGAAGGCAATAAAAGGAGGCCGCCTTTGGTTTCAATGGGCCTCTGGGTGCTTTGCAGGATTAGCGTCAACATTTTAATGAGAATCCTGCAAAGCACTGAACTAGCGTAAAAAATTCTGATGCTAGTTCCCTAACTACCGCCATGGTGTATGGTATATTAAATACGGCACATACATGGTGGCATTAGGGGGGCAGTAAGGGACTCAAGAAAAGTGGTGCTGCAGTAAGTGCAGTGCCACTTTTCATAAATCTGCATAATAGTGTTATGTGGCAGTAAAGGTATTGGCTGAAAGCTGATTAACGGCAGTTATCAAAACGTTTGAAATGTATAAAATGTCTAAAATACGTAAAACACCTTAAATGTAAAAAACATTATAAAATGTTACAAGTGCACAAAAGCATCAGTATACACCAAACAGACCCACACTACCAGGAATTTCTGGCAGAAGAGATGACACCTCAAGGCGTTTCCCTAAGTGGCAGACTGAAACGTCTAGCACACAATTGGCAAATAAAAACAAATTTGGTAAAATAATGGATACCAATTAATAGACCATTTTTTAATTAATAAGAATATTGATGAGCAGAATGTTTATGGTCTGGGGAGGCAATGCTGAGTACCTGAGGTGGTGAAAAAACATTAGTCTTGCTAGTACAGAAACTCCATGGGATCTCATAATTGAGACCTGTCTTCTGTAGTCTATGCACCAAGTGCTGTTCTCTTTCAAAGAGGATACTGGCTGAGTTGCTACTGTTTTCCAATTGTTCTAAAACACCCCAATTCAAATCTTCAGTTATGTCAGGGTGTCAAATGAAATGTGTGGCCAGTTTTGTGCTTTCTCTTTTACATCTTATGTTACTGCAATGTTCAAAGATTCTGGTTTTGACCTTTATACAGGTTATGCCAATGCAAAGGAGTACACATTGGCATGCTTTAATGGTTACTCAAGTGGGTGGCGCAATAAGTGCTGCATGCCCACTAGTAGCTTTTATTTTACCAGCCCTTGGTGTATGATATACCACTTTACCAGGGACTTAGAAGTAAATTAAATATGCCAGTCAGGTGTAAGACACGTTTACCATGTTTTAGAGAGTGAACATAAGCATGTTAGCACTGGTTGCCAGGGGTAAAGTGCACAGACTCCTAGCCCAGAAAAATAAAATTCAGAAATAAAGGAGAGGTGAAGGTAAAATGTTTAAGGGAAGTACACCAAAAGGGTGACAGTTCTAACAGGTTGGTTTTCGCACTCAAGAAGTTCTAGAATCAAAAACAAACACCAATGATAGCGTCAGAATATTCAAATAAACCTACTGATATTGCCCTAGAAAGAATAAACAAGGCACCAACCATTTTATAAGCCATTCATTTGCCTTTCATTCACCACCGTAAGACTCATAGAACTAGCCAAGGGAACAATTTAACACATTAGTGCACTCACATCAATATACCACCGTCATTCATGGGCCCATCACAATCATATGTGGAAGGACAAAGGGCCAGATGTATCATGAAGGCCTTTTGCGATTCGGAAATAGCGATTTTTAAGAAATCGCTATTTCCGACTCGCAAAATGCCATGTGTCACATTTGCGAATCGGTAATAGTGATTCCTTAAAAATCGCAAATGCTATTACCGAATCTCAAATTGCGATACCGGCCCCATTCGCACCTATGGGCCTGTTGGCCCATATCTGCAGATTTTTTGCATTTCCAAAATTGCAATCTCTTAACCAGAAATCGCAATTTTGGAAATGCAAAACTCCAGTGTGCTGGTGGCCTAAGGCCCCCTCTGCTGCACCCCAAAATTGTTTTTTGGGACATGTAAGATACACACATGCCAAAAGGGCATGTGTGCTTTACATGCACATTTTAAAAATACATTTAAAATGCATTTTTAAATTTTGCACATGGTTACGACCAGGTTCAACCTGGTGGTAAATAGCGATTCCTAAATGCCCAAATCACATTTAGGAATGGCTTCATAAATGTGCTAAGAAATCGCAATTAAGGAATCCTTATTTGCGATTTCTTATTTAGAGAGTCGTAATTTGCGACTAATCGCTATTTTAGTGATTCCTTAAAATTGCGTTCAGAATGTCTTTCATACATTCTGAACTGCCTTTTTGCATTCGCAAACGGGCATTCGCACCGTTTGCAAATGCAAAAAACCTTGATACATCTGGCCCAAAATCCCCAATCAATCCTCCTATCAACCAACTTGCGTACAAACACACCACAAGCAAACCTCTTAAAACACAGGTGGCCAGACATGTTGATGATTGGTATCTCAACCACGTTCACTCATGAAAAAAAAATGACTATACTTTTACTACCTGTTAAGTCTCTGTCTCCATTCTAAACAGTATCAAAGTGGTGTCTACTGAACCTTTACTAATGGTTCCCATTGTTGTAATTTAGTAGCGATTAGATTAAGCATTAGCAGAAGACATCCTGTATTTAGCAACTATTGTGAACATTTTGCGGAATCCATTTTGTATTCATGGCAGCCATTATCTCTGCCACATGCTGCCATGTGCTCGCCATGTGCTCTGTCCTACCTTCCTGTTAACTACTCTTGAAAATCTGTCTAGTGACAAGTTATATTTAGCATCTCCCACTTTGCACATGCCCAGTAAGGTCTGCAGCTGTTAGTAATTAGTAACTGACAGTAATGTGTCTACCAGTCCTTGAAAACTGTTAGCCCCTCCTACCTGTCGACTGTGCATTTCCATATGACCTTATATGTATATAAGTCTTGCTTCTATAATTATACCACGTTCTTTTAGCCCCTGCGTGGGTATAAAAGGACCATGCTCTCTTAGTTCAGTGTGCTACTTCAAACATTACCGAAGGGTGCTGTTTGAACTGTGGTACCACCTCATGAGGTTTAATAAACTTTGGACCTCATTACAACATTGGCGGTAAAAGCCACTTACCGCCGTGCAGAAGACCGCCAACACACCACCGCGGCCACGGAATTCCGCTACAGCTATTATGACCCACATCTCAGAATCCACCAAAAGTCAGACACCCACACAAGTCCGCCACACCAAAGGTCGGAGATAAACTGGCGAAAACAAAACTGACACCGTCACGCCAACAGAAATACGCCCACACTAGCACGACGCACGTATCCATGCAGCGGTCTTTCAACCGCGGTATTCCATTGGTGGTACACACCTCCGCGCTCTAAATACACACACATTTACAAAACACTGCCACATTGGACAATTCAAAATACAAACACCTGATACACATACACACACCACTCCCACACACCCATTACAATATAAAACACACACCCACATCACCCACAAACCCCCACGATAAAAAATCCAAAAGAAGGCCAGAGAGAGACACCACCAGCAAGAACAACAGCATCCACAGGCACACAACACCATCACCCACACAACTTCCACGCACCTCACACAACACACCACTACATATCACCACACTTATCACCACACACTCCACCCCACACATCACCTACACCACCCCATGGCACGGCAAAGACACCCCAGGTTCTCGCAGGAGGAGCTCAGGGTCATGGTGGAGGAAATCATCCAGGTAGAGCCACAGCTATCCGGAACACAGGTGCACCACACCTCCATAGCTAGGAAGATGGAGCTATGGCGCAGAATAGTGGACAGGGTCAACGCAGTGGGGCAACACTCAAGAAATCGGGAGGACATCAGGAAGAGGTGGAACGACCTAAGGGGGAAGGTGCGTTCCGTGGTCTCAAGACACCACCTTGCGGTTCAGCGGAATGGCGGCGGACCCCCACCTCCTCCCAAATAACCAACAACATGGGAGGAGCATGTCTTGGCGATTCTGCATCCTGAGGGCCTCGCAGGAGTAGGTGAAGGAATGAACTCTGGTAAGTCAAAGCTTTACTCTTACATCCCCCACCCTACCTGCATGCTATCACATTCCCCCACCCTCACCCTCACCCCCAGCACCCCAACTCCTCACAAATGTCCCAACATCACAAACCACACATCCCAACACCAAGCCCTGCATGCAACAACAAAGCATGGACACCCATCACCAAAGCATGCCCACTGCACATACCCATACACCCCCCTAAACCATCATCACACAAGGTCCCACACAGGAATGCAAGCACTGGGGTACACGGTCACCCACCCATTGCACACCATGGCACACACAGATGTAATAAACATCCTTTTATACCCCTGCAGGACCCCTACCCAACGTCACCGGACAGGAGGGTCCACACATGTCCACACCACCAACAGAAGAGGCCCACAGTGATGACAGTACCTCTGTCCAACTGTATCTGGATGACCAGCCCGGACCATTGGGGACCTCTGGACAGTCGGTTCCCCCCACACAGGCACAGGCCACCACAGACCTTCCCCCCTCTGGAAACACCAGCACAGCACCCACCCAGAGGGCCCATACCTCCGTCCCCAGGACACGTCAATCAGCTGTGTGTCCACCACTACAGGGAACCCAGGATAACCCACCACCCCAACAACAACAGGGACCTGGGGGCAGTGGTAGTGAGCACACGGTTCAGGGGACGGAGGCAGTGGAACACAGGGGAACTGGGAGGGCTGCTGTGCGACAGGGGGCGGACAGGCCAAGGGAACCCACTCTCCACGAGGCCCTCTCCTCCATCATGGGAGCCTACCACCACTCCCAGGAGACGATGGCAACGGTACTGGCCAAGTTTCAGGGGACTCAGCGCCTGCAGGAGGAACAGTATTTGGGGTTCAGGGAGAAACTCAGAACCATCAGCTCTGCCCTGGGCACCATCGTAGGTGTGCTGCAGGAAGTACTCAACACCAAGAGGGACACTGTGGCACTAAAAGGGGCCCCTGACACTAGCATGAACGATGAACTGCCTACCACCTCCGCCGGCGCTAGTGGACAGGACGCCCCGCCACAGGACCACCACACCAGAACCCCACCCCCTGCAGAGGGAGAACCACCCCGCAAACGGTCCCTGAGATCCAGGAACAAGACAGAGAATGATGCCAAGACCCCCGCCAAGAAATGAGAACATGCTGATTGTCATCCTACTGTCCCACTTTGTCACCCTGTCCATAATTAAACTGCCCCAGCTCCACTTCCTATGCCCATATGGGCAATGCACCTGTGAGACTAATAGACTGGACTCTGCCATGGACACTCCTCCGCCATCGCCCCTCACCATTTCACTACCCCCTCCAATTTTGAGCATTTAAATAAACACACCTAAAAGCACAAAATGATCTGGAGTCTGTCTGTGATTTCGAAATAGTGTATTAGCAATTACAGTGACAAAATGTTTTTTAAATAGTAATGTCAACATACCTTTGTCACACAGCTCTAGTTCATGAGGAATCTAAGCAGATGTCACACAGTGGGACCCACATCTGTGAAACCGTAAGGGAAAGTGACAACTCAGTGACCATACACTGGGTGAAAACGACAGACAGGAGAGAGGTAGTAGTGTTAAAGTACATGTAGTAGGCAGGATTGTATTCTTACCTGTGTCTCACTGGAAATATTGCTGGATCACTGAGTCCCTGTTGTGCATGTCTTCTTCCTCTGCTTCCTCCTCATCACTGTCCACAGGCTCCACAGCTGCAACAACACCGCCATCTGGACCATCCTCCTGCAGAAAAGGCACCTGGCGTTGCAAAGCCAAGTTGTGAAGCATACAGCAGGCCACGATGATCTGGCACACCTTCTTTGGTGAGTAGAATAGGGATCCACCTGTCATATGGAAGCACCTGATCCTGGCCTTCAGGAGGCAGAAGGTCCGCTCAATCACCCTCCTAGTTCGCCCATGGGCCTCATAGTAGCATTCCTGTACCCTTTTCCTGGGATTCCTCACTGGGGTCAGTAGCCATGACAGGTTGGGGTAACCAGAGTCACCTGCAAATGGTGAGGGGCAACTGTTAGACACACACTAAACTGGAGGGATAACCCCAGACCCAGACAACCATTCCCACTGACTTGCTTCCAGGTGCTCACCTAATAGCCACACATGGTGCCTCTGGAGTTGACCCATCACATAAGGGATGCTGCTATTCCGCAGGATGTAGGCGTCATGCACTGAGCCAGGGAACATGGCATTCACATGGGAGATGTACTGGTCTGCCAAACATACCATCTGTACATTCATAGAATGATAACTCTTCCGGTTTCTGTACATCTGTTCACTCCTGTGGGGGGGGTACCAAAGCCACATGGGTCCCATCAATGGCACCTATGATGTTGGGGATATGTCCCTGGGCATAGAAATCACCTTTCACTGTAGGCAAATCCTCCACCTGAGGGAAAACGATGTAGCTCCGCATGTGTTTCAGAAGGGCAGACAACACTCTGGACAATGCGTTGGAAAACATAGGCTGGGACATCCCTGATGCCATGGCCACAGTTGTTTGAAAAGTGCCACTTGCAAGGAAATGGAGCACTGACAGCACCTGCAGTTGAGGGGAGATTCCTGTGGGATGGCGGATTGCTGACATCAGGTCTGGCTCCAACTGGGTACACAGTTCCTGGATTGTGGCACAGTCAAGCCTGTAGGTGATTATCAAATGTCGCTCCTCCATTGTTGACAGGTCCACCAACGGTTGGTACACCGGAGGATGGCGCCATCTCCTCACATGTCCCAGCGTACGCTGCCTATGAAGGACAACAGCAAGCACAGAGTCAAACAACTCAGAGGTACGTACCCACAGTTTACCCAGAACACCAATCATACACAAAAGGTGGCCTGTATGTGTGCTGTGAGTAGGCCTAGGTATGTGTGATGCAGTTGAAAATGAAGCCATGTGGGCCCCTGAAATGGCGGCTGCCTGACCTGTTAAATGGGACAATGGAATGTGAGGTAACTGAGCTGGCGTTGTACACTGTCGCGGTAGGCGGTCGAAGACCGTGGAGCAATGCTGCATTGTTAAACATTGGACCCTATGGGTCCCTGGAGCCAATGACGATGTACGCCGGCGGTGACGGTAAGCACCGCCGCGGATGTGACCGCCATTTTCTATCTGTTCAATCACTTGATACCTGATCTTCGACAGGAGAGGACCTACACTGCAAGTGCTGCTTTGACCTTGGTCTGGAAGAGACAATGGCTCGTGCGTCTGGGGAAAGGGTCCCTGCTTTCATATCGGAGGAGTTGGAGAAGCTCGTGGATGGGATCCTCTCCCAGTACACGCTACTCTACGGTCCTCCAGACAAACAGTTAAGTACACAGGGAGCATGTTTTATGGGCTATGCCTGTGTGGAGAGGGCTGGATGTAAGAAGGAAGAGGGCAGAGTGCTGCATGCATGAAAGACGGTGAATGCATGTGCCACATGGCAAGGGTAGGGATGGGGCCAATCACTTTGACGGTGCAGTTGGTAATGACTTCTCTACTTCCCCTGTACATTTCATGTACGTCAGCGCCCACCAGAAGAAAGATATTTGGCGTGCCATCGCCAAGGACGTCCGAACCCTGGGGGTCTACCACAGACGGAGCACCCACTGCCGTAAAAGATGGGAGGACATTCGCCACTGGAGCAAGAAGACGGCGGAGGCTCAGCTGGGGATGGCCTCCCAATCGTGGGAGGGGTGCCCGTCGCACCATGACCCCCCTGATGTTCAGGATCCTGGCGGTGGCCTACCCGGAGTTGGATGGGCGCTTAAGGGCATCACAGCAGACGCAAGGGGGTGAGTATACTCTCATTCTGCTGACTTTGCGCGTAGTGAAGTTGTATGGGTGGGGGAGGAGGGCTGTGGGTTTCCCTAGGCCAGGGCAAGTTCCGTAGGCAAGGCCCCTCCGTAAGGCAGGCCATGTGGCACCCCAGCCCACATATGTAGAGTGCCAAGTACAGCTATTCATGGCCCTGTGTCATCTGTGTGCAGATGTCGTCCATAGCCTTGTAGGCCATTTCCCAGGAATTGAACAGTGGAGCCCAAGTGCGCGCCGTAGTGCAGGGGGCTTCTGTGTCTGTCTTGTCCACCAACGGTAGCGGTAATCCATGCACTCAACATGTCTTTCTTCTGTCGTTCCCCCCCCTTTTTTTTTGTGGTCTCCCTGTTCTTGTGTGCATTAGGATCATCAGGCGGAGGAGCAGTGGCACCGGAGCACGAGGGAGCTGCATCCCACATGGCCCTGGTGGGCAAGACTACAGACTCGGAATTTACCAGTGGGACGGAGGGCGATGGGAGCTTCACAGCGGGGACAGGAGCTGACATCAGCGACACGGACTCGTCCTCTGATGGGAGCTCCCTTGTAGTGGCGGCAACATCAGTGCCTCCTGCATCTACAGGTACAGCCGCCACCCCCCCTACCAGCACCGCCCTCCCAGCAGCCCCTCAGCCTTCGCCCCGTACCCACTCACCCAGGAGGGTGGGCATCACCTTCGCCCCAGGCACCTCAGGCCCTGCCCCAGTCACCCCTGCTGCCCTCAGTGAGGAGGCCATTGACCTCCTCGGGTCCCTCACTGTTGGGCAGTCTACCATTTTGAATGCCATCCAGGGTGTAGAAAGGCAGTTGCAACAAACTAATGCATTCCTGGAGGGCATTCATTCTGGTCAGGCGGCCCTTCACCGAGCTTTTCACACTCTGGCCTCAGCACTGATGGCAGCCATTGTCCCTGTCTCTAGCCTCCCCCCTCCAACTTCCTCCACCGAGACCCAATCCCCTGTACCTCAGCCTATCCCAAGCACACCATCAGACCAGCCTGCACACACCTCAACACACAAGGGAAGCTCAGGCAAACATAAGCACCACACATCCCACAGGCACTCACGCAAGCAAAACACACATTCAGACACACCAACATCCACTGCCTCCACTGTGTCCACCTCCTCGCCGTCTCCCTCCTCCCTCCCAGTCTCGTCTACACTCACACCTGCATGCTCTACCTCTACAGCCACTACGTCCCTCACCAGCACACCCACCACCACAACCCGCTCATGTGCAGTCACCAACCCCACTACCATTCACACGTTCCCTGTGTCCTCTCCCAGTGTGTCTGTGACGCCCCCTCCCAAGATACACAAACACTGTCACACACCCACCCAACAGCCATCTACCTCACAACAGCCTCCCGCACATGCACCCAAAGTCACCAAACGTACAGCTCCTACTACCACCACCTCATCCTCCACTCCCAAACCCCCTCCAGCTACCCGTCCCAGTGTGTCAATTTTTTTTTTCCTGTCCAGCCTTGACCTTTTTCCCACACCTCCCCCACCCCGTCCATCTCATAGGTCCCGAAGTAGCACCTCAGCCATAACATCTCCGGGACCAGTGGTGCCTGTAGTCACCGGTATGTGGAGTGCACCGGCCACCAGGACAGCCAGTGTGGCACGGAGCCACAGCACAGACAGTCCCCTACCTGTGAAGCATCAAAAGTTGGCCAGTGCCCGGCGGGAGAGGGGGAAGACTCCAGCCACTCAAGCCGCTCCCAGGGGTCCCGTTGGGAGTGTGGAGTCAGCTGTGACACCTTCCAAGGTGGGGAAGGGCTACAAGGAACCAGGTAAGTCTGGGAAGAGCTGCACGGCGGAGAAGACGGCCATCATCCCGCTGCCCAGGAGGCCACTGCCAGCCCCGGCCCAGCTGCCCAGGAGGCCACCGCCAGCCCCAGCCCAGCTGGTCACCACCAGCCCCAGCCCAGCTGCCCAGGAGACCACCGCCAGCACCAGCTGGGCTGGGCCATGAAGGTCCACCAGCACAAGCCCTGCTGGGCCATGAAGGACCACCAGCACAAGCCCCGCTGAACAGGGCACCGCCAACTCAAGCCCCGCTGAACAGGGCACCGCCTACTCAAGCACCGCTGAACAGGGCACCGCCAACTCAAGCCCCGCTGAACAGGGCACCGCCAACTCAAGCACTGCTGAACAGGGCACCGCCAACTCAAGCACCGCTGAACAGGGCACGCCAACTCAAGCACCGCTGAACAGGGCACAGTCAACTCAAGCACCGCTGAACAGGGCACCGTCAACTCAAGCACCGCTGAACAGGATACAACCAACTCAAGCATCGCTGAACAGGGCACCGCCAACTCAAGCACTGCTGAACAGGGCACAGCCAACTCAAGCACCGCTAAATAGGGCACCGCCAACTCAAGCACCGCTGAACAGGGCACTGGCAACTCAAGCACCGCTGAACAGGGCACCGCCAACTCAAGCACGGCTAGCCTTTGAGCGGCAGGGGCACTGACGCAACTGGGTCCGTCACTGAGTGAGTGATGCACTCTGGGCACCAGTCACCCTCCAGAACCAGTGGAGAGATCCATCCACTACCTCTGTCCTTCACAGGATTAAGCACTCTGGGCACCAGTCCCCCTCCAGAACCAGTGGAGACTGTTATCCACTACATCTGTCCTTCACAGGATGAAGCACTCTGGGCACCAGTCCCCCTCCAGAACCAGTGGAGACTGTTATCCACTTGAGAGACTGTGGCTTTGCACTCCCCAGGATATGACAGTGGGCAACCCACCCACTTGTGAGACTTGAGAGACTGTGGCTTTGCACTCCCCAGAATTGAACAGTGGGCAACCCACCCACTGTAGAGACTTGAGAGACTGTGGCTTTGCACTCCCCAGGATATGGCAGTGGGCAACCCACCCACTGTAGAGACTTGAGAGACTGTGGATTTGCACTCCCCAGGATTGAACATTGGGCAAGCCACCCACTGTAGACACTTGAGAGACTGTGGCTTTGCACTCCCCAGGATTAAACAGTGGGCAAGCCACCCACTGTAGAGACTTGAGAGACTGTGGCTTTGCACTCCCCAAGATTGGACAGTGGGCATGTGGCCCCCTCGTGGATTTGGCGTTGTGCACTCAAGCGGCTGAGGTGCCCCCCCCTTTCCCTCCCCCTGAGGTGCCTCTTTTCTTTCTGTCTGATGCCCCGGCAGTGTTCTCTCCGTCATGGTCGGGGATCTTGTGTGGGCCTCACCCATACCGTGTTCCACGGACTTTCTTTGTGCAGTACCAGGACTACTATGCCTGGTATATATTTTGTACATGGTGTATATATATATTTCTGCCTACTTGTTTGTAATATATTCCGATGGTTACGCTCATTTTATTTGGTCTTTGCATTCTTCCGGGGGGGATTGGGGGGGTGTAACTGTGATGTATTGATATGCATTAGTGTGTGTGGTGTAGTGGGTGAGGGTGGGGGTGGGCGTGTTGCGTGTGTATGTCCCTGTTTTTTGCCTCCCCCCTCCCCTGTGTCGTAGGTGCAGTACTCACCGTGGTCTTTGCTGCCGGCGTTCGTGCTCCTGGTAGAGAAGCAGGAAGACTATCGCAGGTGGAATTTGGAGTTCCGGTTCCATGGTGTCCTCGTTTCTCGTGGAGTGTGTAGAGGTGAGTGTTTTCCCTTCGAAATTCCTGTTTCTGCCGTGTTTTTATCCACGGTGTATCCGCCCCGGAAAAGGTGGCGGATTGGTAGGTTGTGATACTGTGGGCCGTACATAGACTCCCACCTGTCTGTTGGCGGTGACCGCAGCGCTGTTTGTTTGTACCACCGTGATGGTCGGAGTGTTAAAGTGGCTTTCTTTGTTGGCGGTTTTCGCCACGGTCATAATTGCAATTTTTTTACCGCCGGCCTGTTGGCAGTCTTACCGCCGCTTTAACACCGTCCGCCAGGGTTGTAATGACCACCTTTGTCTTTTATTTCAATTTCTGTTCCAACTTCTCCCTATATGGTCTGAGGACTCTGTGCAGAGAAGGGCGAACCCCTTGCACTAGTAGGCCTTGCTGAGGCTTACTTCGACACCATGACAACCACATGAAGCTCAGGAAGTCATATCTTTCATGTTCTTTTGGCACACTCACTGTGCTAAACCCAACTCCTTTGAATTTGTGTGAAGAGTGCCTTTCAAGGGCCACATTCCTTAAATTGAGTAAACATATCTACCATGGAAACTAATGTAAACCTGCTGGGGACAACTGTCCTATATTCCCTAAAAAAGTGTTAGTTTTTGACACTCAGTGTATTCAGTGAGAATGTGGCATATGCCTTAACCTTCATTTGATGCTGTTCTGTGACTGCAATGCACTAGTCATATAGTAACCTGAACATCTACTAAGTTTGGGCATAGGATAAACATGTCAAGCAGGGCATATATAGTAACAATATGTGTGGCTGTGGGTGCAGAGTTCCGTCATCTTATAATTTTTTGTGAAGCACATTATCACCTGGGAGGACATCTTGCCACCAATGCAGGAGCAGTCAGGGATGAGTAATGGACTCACCTAGTTAAAGAGTCCTGTCTTCAGCTTTGTGCCAAAAGCAATCATTTTAGAGATGGCACAGATGAGGTAAATCAAACCTTTTGGAAGAAGGTGGTATGAGTCACTATTGCCTGTTTTGGTGCTGCATATGCATGCAATGTGTGCGAATATGAGTCTTCCTGAGCAAAAGTGTGTAGACGGTTTCTTAAAGGTGAGGCCGGTTTGAGGTAAGCTGGCCCAGTGTTGTGTAAGACATGGAATGTGTATGTCAGGAGTTTGAAGAGAGCTGGGCATAGAATGCCTGTGCAGATTTTCGAGATGGAGGGTGTGTTCATGGTAGGAGGTTGAGGGAAAGGCCAGCTTCTGCACTCTCAATGGTGAAGTGACAGGATGTGTATATCTACTACCTTGTCTATCTGCCTTCTGCCAGTGCGATATCCCGGTGAAGCACACCTACCCTACACTTTTCCGGGTTCAATGGCCATGTTCCCTTTGAAGTACTGACTAATCCCATGTACTTGCCAAGTGAACCTTTTGAACGCCTTCTGTTGCTAGATATATGAAGATCAAGAAAACGTGTCTTTCATGCACCTTTAGAGCACTCACTGTGTTAAACACAACTTCTTCCAGTTTGTGGGGTGCCTGAGACTGCCTTTCAAGGCTCAGGTTCCTCAAACTGAGTGAGCATGTCTACCTTTAAAGTTAATTCAAAAATGCTGGAAAGACTGTGTAAGATCCCTAAAGAGCATTTCAAAATCTACTAAAGACTTTGGGGCGGATTTAACGGCCCCTAGTGCCTCCTTGCACCGCATTGGCATATTTTTTATACGCTAATGTGGCCCAACGAGGCCAAAATCACAGCACCATATTTACAAAATGGCACAATGTATGCATTGCGCCATTTTGTAACCCTTTGCACTACATTATGCCTGTACCAGACATAATATATGCAAAGGGGGCATTCAACCTTTAGGGGGGCTGAAAAACTGGCGCAAAAAAAATCAAAGAAATTTCTTTGTGCCATGTCTTTAAGCACTTTTAACACCTGCTAAGAGCAGGTGTTAAAAGGAGGCTCCCATTGGTTTTAAGGGGCCTCTGGGTGCTTTGCAGGATTAGCATCAGAATTTTTTATGTTAATCCCACAAAGCGCCAAACTAACGTAAAACATTCTGATGTTAGTCCCCTAACTACACCATGGTGCACTGTATATTAAATACGGCACACACATTGTGGCATTAGGGGGGTGCTAAGGGGCACAAGGAAAGTGGCGCAGCACTAGGTGCAGTGCCACTTTTCATAAATCTGCCCCTTTATAGGCCAGATTTTTAACAAAGTTGTGCTATATTACGTGTAGTGCCACTGCTCTTGCCATCCCTTGTACCACCCCCACCGTCACCATGTGTGTGCTGTATTTACAATATGGCACACCATGGAGCACAGTAGGGGACATAAGAGTCAGAATTTCTGACGCTATTAATGTAATGTTCAGGGTTAGCACTAAAATGTGGCGATAAACCTGAACAGTACATAGGGGCCCATTGAAAACAATGGCATGCCCCCTTTTAATGCCTAGTCTGAGAAGGTCATAAAAATTCCAAAAATAAAATTACACAATTAAATCTTTTAGATTTCTTTAAACCATTTATTTTTGTACCCCCTTAATGGGGGAATACCCCCTTTGCATACATTATGCCTGGTGCAGGCATAATGTGGCGCAAGGGTTTACAAAGTGGTGCAATGTATGCATTGCACCGCTTTGTAAATTTGGCCCTGCGATTTTGGCCTGGTGTAAAAAATATTTATGCTAATGTGGTGCAAGGAGGCGCTAGGGACTCTAAATATGCCCCAATGTTTTTGCCACACTGGGTACTCCATGACAACATGGTTTGAGTTATATTCATCGTTATGGGAAGTGTGGTGAGTGTAATGCACTTGTCATATGGGGACAGAACACCTACTATATTCTGGTAGTGGATATAGCTGCCATAAGCAAGTTCCTAATGTCCTTAAGTAGAGGAAAACGATTTGTATGGTTGCTTGTGAAGACCTTTGTATGGTACAACATAAATCATAAATAGATCTGTCTGATATGGGGTCTGGGGACAGTAATAACGAGACTCCTGCCTCTTTCTTTGCTTAGAGCAGACTCTGCAACAACAGCATGGTCAAGGAGATTCGATTAAACAATTTTTTATTCAGCACAATCATAATAGTCACAAAATTACATAAAACACACCATCAATATAATACAGAAGAACACATCAATGAGAAATTAAACAGTATATATAAAGTCTCCCCATAGACTATTCACTACAATATAATAATGTTCCTGAGGTGTATTGCCCCCATATAAATAGTGCAGTTTTGAAACATACAGTGGTGTCCCCCAAGTACAAACAAATAGTGTAAAGCAACTTTGGAATCCCTGCATATTCTGTGCAAGAAAAGTTGGTTTGACAAAATATCTCCTTAAATTCTCATCGAAACCGCACAATAGTATAAAGTGCTATGTGCTTTGGTTTGTTAGGCCTTCACAAGGGAACATACCTAGTGGTTGTTTTCTCATTTTGGGGAAGACAACTAAGTGGTGTATTATGCCCAATCTCAAGTTACTTAAAACAAGCGCTGCTCGATATTAGTCACCCAGGTCAAATAAAGTTGACATCACTCCTGCAAAACATTAGACATACATGAAACAACCGTAGGCATCCTGATTTCTTTACGCATTCTACATTCCTATCTATAATTTTTTTTAAAAGCCTTACTAACTTAATACCACTCAAATCAAGGGATAAAGTTCTGTGTGGGTCATGCAATACATATATTGAACATCCATTTAAGGAGTTCATTTATATTTTAAAAGTATGACCTAGAGCCAAGCAATCTAAAATAACAGATTTGGTAAACCATGTTTCAGCTTTTGCCCCAATAGACATGTAAAGTAATGAAGGTTTCCATAAAAGTGCAACCCAAACTCCTTGTGAAAAATGAAAGATGATGCAGATGCTGGGGAGCATAACAAGAGGATAAGTGAGGAATTCTCAATAACCTTAAAGGGGTTAATAGGTGCATAACTCCACAGGCCTCCCCCAAGTGTATCAGTTGAAAGCTCTCTCTCCTTCTATATGTCAATTATTTCTTTAACAGGGCGGCTACCAAATGAATGAGAGAACCTGAAAATTCCCTCTCAAATGTGATTCATCCTTAAGCGAACATATAGAATTCATTGGGACCATGTGCCATTACTGGCAAATAAAATCCCTAAATAACAGGATGAGTTTACTCTCGCAATTGGTGAACTTCCAATATAAAAGGATCAGCACATCTTGCACCTCTGCAACATTTACCTGAAGATCATTATGTATGTTTATATCTTGTTAGCCTTCATTTTGCTAGCTTCCATGAAGTTACCAAATGCATCCATAAGTTTCTGCAGGCTAACAGGCATCCTTGATACGACCATAGCGTCATCGGCATGCAACAGGACGGTAGGCAAACAACCGGTGACGATAGGTGCAAAGCCTGAAGAGCACCATCGACCCATTAATAAAAAATGAAAACAGAAAACGTACCAATGCACAACCCTGCTTGATTCCCCTCTTAATTGTAAATGAAGGAGAGAATTCCCATTTAGGGTTATATCGGACCTTAGCAGAAAGATTATCATACAGCCGTGAGAGAAAACAAACTATATCCTCCGAGGCGCCAAGGGAAATCAGGGTAGACCAAAGAATTGAGTAGTCTACCAAATCAAAGGTGCTGCTTAGGTCAGAAAAACAGAAAATAAAGGAACTCTTCCTTAGCCTTAGTATACTTCCCAATAAGCAGGTTGAGATTCACACACTGCCCCACTGTCCGCAGGCCTCTCCTAAATCTAAACTGTACCTCCAGCAAGATAGATTTATCCACTGACCATTTCTTTAGTTTCTTAAAAGGACCTTGCCCATCAGTTTGGCTAATGAGTTCAAGAGGGAAATGGGATGGTAACATTTAGGGTCAGATTTATCCACTTTCTTGAAGATAGGTACTATGATTCACACAGCCGAAAAAGGGGGCATTGTACCCTGTACGGCTGCGTTAAATACCCAAGTTAAGATGGGGCCCCATAACTCTCTGATGCTTGAAATGTATCAACTGATACCCTGTCAGGTCCTGGTGCCTTCAACCCTGCACTCTGTTCTAGAGCAAGGAGAACCTCCTCCAGGGTGATATGCACAGTAATATGGTGCCACCACAACTCCATCTCACCCATTGCTGACCAAACATCCTCCTGATTGGAATAAACGTGCATGAGAAGTGGGTGACTCAGGCTTTGTAAGAAACAAAAGGGAAGTGAGTTTGGGGAGTGAATCATTATTTAAAAATGGGGCATTTACCATGCTCCAAAACAATGTCATATCCATCGTGTCAGTAGACTGGAACAGATTTGACCAGGCTTCCCCTTCTAAGAAATTGTTCCTGGTGACAAGAACCTGGTTGTAATTCTTATGTAGATGCTTGAAACTAAGGGCCAGGTGTATGAAGCATTTTTCAAGTTGCAAACGGCAAATCAGCCCATTTGCGACTTGAAAAATGCTACTTGGGATGTACAAAGCCCAAACTGCGATGGGTTTTGCGATTCGGTATTTGGAAGGGAAGTGACAAGGGCGTCCCTTCCTAATACCAAATCCACATGGTATGTATGATTGTTTTGTGACTGTGAATGCGGTCACAAAACAATCGCAGTTAGCACCAGTTTCAAACTGGTGCTAACCCATTCGCAAATGGGAAGGAGCCCCAGGGGACCCCTTCCCCTTTGTGAATGGTAGCAAAAATATTTTTTCAGAGCAGGCAGTGGTCCCATAGACCACTGCCTGCTCTGAAAAAATGAAAAGAAAACTTTTCATGTTTGATTTTGAAATGCATCTCATTTTCCTTTAAGGAAAACGAGCTGCATTTAAGAAAAAAAACTGCTTTATTTACAAGCAGTCACAGACATGGTGGTCTGCTGTCTCCAGCAGGCCACCATCCCTGTGAGGAGGGCCATTCCCAGTGGGGCCGCAAACTGCAACCTACGCCATGAATATTCATGAGGTAGGTAATTTGCGACCCCATTGAGAATCGCAAACAGTGTCATTGACACTGTTGTACATCAGGTTTTGCGAGTCGTAAAACCTGATTTTTGTACATGTGGCCCTTAATTATCTCTAAGGGAGCTATGAACAACAGTTCTCAGAAGCTTGGACGCCTGGTACATGAATGATCAAACCACGCACAGTTCCTTGCTTTGCTTGGTCTTGAAGGTCATGTAAGTAATTTGCCCAAATTCATACAATGGCCTGTCATGATCCAGCTACTTTTAGAGACAGTACTTTAACTCAGCTGAGTTTATAGTTAACAGTTTTTGTAGCACTCTACATGGATCAGTCCCTGCCCATTCCAAACTAACAACATTGGGCCTGCCTGTGGTGACATTTGTAATAGATGTGGTTTCTTTAGCATTTTTAACCCCAGAGAGACTTTGATATGAAAAATGTGTTATGGTCACTAGCCGGTAATACTGGGTATACAAGTCAGATTACTAGAAGAGGAACAGAGCAAACTATGGTTGATAATATTATGTGCATCTCTACCAAAAAAGAAAGGAATCTGTTTGGCAGCATTCGTGCATCTACTTTCCAACGATATAAGATCATATTTAAAGATTAAGGAATTCAATACTTTCCCATGGCCATTCTGTGGGAAATGTGGAATTCCTATCCACTCTGCATTGGTTACACCATACACCCCCTTGCAAAAAGGGAACATTTCTTAATATTGAAATCACCTGCCCATAAAATGAAATATTTAGAGAGAATTGGGTACAAGAATGCTTCTAAGCCTGCATCACTGGCATGAACACCAGCACTATGGGAAGAGTCAAACATGTTGTTATAAAGGTTGACCACCGCCAAATCAAGACCATCTTTAAATGATAACCAAAGAAGTTGAGAGTGAGGGGAAATTGACACCAACTCTTTAGTGGTGACAGATAACAGTTTTGATGTTAAAATCTGAAAATCCTCTTTGACCTAATCTGCTGGAGATGGTATAGTACTTAGGAAGTAGGAAGAGAACCCTTCAACATGTATTGGGTCACACACCAGGTGTCCTGAATGAAGGTTACACCAGAAACAGGTAATGTGAAGCCAATTTGGGGAATTCTTCTTATTGTGGAGCCCACACACATTCCAGGTAGTAAAATGGCATGCTCCTTCTTATGCTTGACAATGAATATTTGGTGATAAATTAGGGGGGCTACTTGTGACTGAGTTAATGTACATAGTTGACTGATGACAATGAATAGAAACAGGATCTACAGATATAGTCATACGTGTGTAGTCAAGACTTAGCAGCCACATAACCTGTTCAGTTAATCTGCCCACATATCTGTCCATGTTACTAGAAGGAGAAAGTTCCTCAACAGTGCAAAGTCAGGCATTCTCCTACCGTGTACTCAGGACCTGAAACCTCCAAGACAAAAGAATATGGTGGAGGCTTTCTAGCTGCTTCAGGAATGCGGTCAGCAAAGTGCTGGTCCAACAACCTTGCCATATCCTCCACAGCAGATAAGGTGGAGACTGCTGCTTCTGTAGCAGTAGGACTTTCAATGATGATCAACTGAAATTCAAGGAAAGACATGAGTCTTCCCATGATGGTCTTATGATAAACACCATTTACATTATATGTTGCCATCTGGATCAGGTCAGCTTCTTATACTAAGTGCAAGCTTTATGCCTTTTGTTGTATGACTGATGAACCAAGTCATTCTTATCCATTCTGCCAATGTAATTGTTGTAATCAAGTATGCAGGTGGGTATGTGAACTTTAGCCAACTCACCCCCTACCCACTGATAGGTGGAAGTGTTTCCTCATGGATTGTAATAAGCATATCACCCCCAACAAGACAATATGACAGTAAGCAGTTTGTTGGTATGCAATGAAATGCTCTGGGATTCTTTGGAGATTCTTACAAACAAAGCTCCTCTGGGAATCCTTCACAGAGACATCAACTGTACTGCATGTCACAGTGCTGGCTTAGTATAGGTGACTGAACAGCTCTACTCTGTATAGAAGTTATCCAAACAAAGATTATAACCTTAATGCAGGTGTGGCTAGACAAGCTCTCATACAATGTTTGCTGTTACTGGGCAACCTACAGGTTCCTGAATATTCTCTCAAGCCCACTTACCTATCTTGTACAACACAATGCCATAAGAAGCTCTTTTGTTTGGTATGTACTGCCTGAACAGCAACTCTAATTGGGACAGTATCAAGGAATCATCAATGATTATATTCTTTCCAGAAGTAGCAATCTCGGGAAACCTGGCAGATAAATGTTCCATGACAGACTGGATTTTGAACAAATGCTATGGTCTGAATGGTCCTGGGGCAAAGCAGAAGAAATATAATTGAAAGGCAGCATACACTGCAACAGCAAAAAACAATACCTACTCATATACGGTGCAAAGATTGGTGTTGCCTAAATTGTGAAAGTAGGCTAGTGAGAGAGCGTAGCTTATATAATCAATATTAACATGAAATGTTTATGAACTGATGAATAATAATGTCACATAGAAACTGTATTAATATGTTTTGCTAAAACGTGCACCTGAAATGTGACCATGGGGATTGGCCGCTAATGTATACGGGAAATAATGAAACTGACTAATAATGGTGAAATGTTTATTAAAATAGTGATTTTACATTAATGTTGAAAGGCTAATTGTATTAGATTTTTCTAATAAAGCAGTAGGCCTTAGTTAGCATGATCAAGGCCTAGCTGCCTGACTCTCATATTAAATGTATTTTTTCCTATCGTGCAGTGTGCTGACTTGCTAAAGGACATGAACTCTTGTTTTTCCAAAAGTTAGAAGCTGAATGTAACCGTAGTGGATCTGTTCTCATGAAATTCACCCTGCCTATAGTAACATTTCTAACCAAATGCAACAGTGTAGATTAACAAAGTCGCCTAAAACGGTACGGACAATGTAGCCACTGACCGAAGATGTGCAAAGGACCCAAAGAAGATGAAATCATACCGGACACACCACCCACTAAAGACGTCAATCATAAGCACCAATAAAATACGTGGGGAATGTTGTGGGGTGACAAATCTGAAGACTTAATGTGATTTTAATTGGTTATAGATAGTGGGGGTGCAACCCATTGACCAATTGGATTTCAGGGGAATGTACAATGAAAAAGGGATAAAATCCCTTGACACACGGAAATGAGTTAGTTAGTTAGGGAGATGCTGATGCGATTTGATATGATCCAGAGACTTTGTCACTTTGCCTAGTGACTTTGCTGATTTTACTTAGAACCATCCTTGTCCTTAGTTTACCCTTTACACTTTACCTCCTTATGAGGGAAGTGCCCCTTTACCTGAAGCTGAATTACTGATGGCGATTCAACTGATGACCTGAAGACGAAGACAGATCTTGATTGCTGACCAAATTTGGAGGGTAACTATATGACAATGAAATTGTGATTGTCTGTTTGCTTTTCCTTTCTAGGTACCAACTGCTTTTCTTTGACAGGAGCCATAGTTAGATGTTTTCCAAATTGGTGTCACAAAATTGTTTTGCATGAAGCCCAACATGCTAATGCTAATTAGAGGTAAGGTGAGGGGTTCACTAAAACTGACGCAAACTGACAAATGACTGAATCAATGCTTTGTTTAACCATATGCTGATATACTCTGCTAATGATAGTTTATGTTCATGCCGTGCTATATTCTAATGTTTGTGACTCTTGCCTTGATGAAATCTTATCACGTTGCCATATTGTGACTATGCTATTATGTTTCTTGGTTTTGAGAATAATAAATTCGCTAGTAGTATTGTAACCAATAGGGAATAAATATCACTAAATTCATACTAAACTGGTGTGGTTATTCATGACTGCAAGGTCATGGTGGTGTTTTGAGTTTGATTAATGTCGTTGACTAAAGTAAAATACATTATTGTGATAAATATTGATGACATTATTGACATATTAATTGACATATTGATTAGCTATCTCGTCCTAAGGTGTCTCTCAACAGGGTCAAAAGATTAATTGGCCTAAAACGAGTCCTAATGTGAAATAATTTATCATAAAGGGACTCGTTAACACTAGTATTACTGCAAGCTTGGTTTGTGCTCTAACCCTATTTTGAGGGTAAGACACAAAAATGTTTTCAACTCCTTAAGTGAAGTGAGAGTGTACCGTTGTGCCCTAGACTGAGGCCCAAAAGTGTTTTTTTTTAAAATGAATATATATATATATATATATATATATATATATATATATACACACACATATATATTTTATGTTTTTTCACTGCAAAAACCAAAGGTTAGAGGGTCATAATAGTTAAAAAGTTGAATAAAAAAACCTTAGAAATAAAAAAATAAAAAAAAGGTTACATGGAAATTTTAGTTAGGTTCTGAAATTACTCATACAAAACAGTAGAAATTCTGAGGGAACCAGGAGACCCCCCTCATTTTTTGTTTAAAAAAGCCCCCTTGACTTGGCCTGCCAGGGGGCTTTAGACTAAAGAAGTGCAGGAGACTGTGATTCATTGTTTTTTTTTAATTTTATGAGCCGATTCATGGATCCACCACATCTCCACTCCCAAGATTTTAAAAAAGTGCTTTTTAACTGTGCAGGAGGTCACTTTGGAACCCCAGCACCAGAGCTAAGGGATCAAAGTGTTCGTACGCTGGACCCTTTTTTTTTTTTTTTTTTACTTTTGTTTTTGGTCGTGGCTGAAGCTGAGTCCTAGGATGGCTGACAACACTTCAACGGCTTCAGTTGTTGAAATGTTATCAGCCAATCAGATCTCAGCACGAGATCGTTAGGGGTCGCAAGTCCTTCACGTCCCTAGATATACAAATTTGTTTTCCCCTTAATTTCTCAAAAACAACTGAACGGAATTACACTAATACACTAAAACTACATTGTGCCAGTCCGGCTGTGTATTGAGCCAGTAAGGCTGTGTGTCAAATTTCCAGTTGCAAGGCAGGTGCTGCGTCGATTCTTCACTCGGAAAGTTGGGTTGCGTTATTCCTGTTCGGCTATGCGGCGATTTCTTGGTTGCACCACTGCTGTGCATCGTTTCCAGCAGGCTGTGCATTAATGTTCAGCACACAAGGAGTTCCTCGAAGAGATGAAGTCTTTTTGGCCCTGAGACTTCAGAAAACAGGAGGCAAGCTCAATTCTAGCCCTTGGAGAGCACTTCCCAGTAAAGTCAGAGGGCAGCAAGGCAGCAGGGCAACAGCAGGGCAGCAGTTCGTCTTAGCAAAGCAGTCCAGATGAGTCCTCAGATCAGCCAGACAGTGGCCCTTGACAGGTTGCAGGTTCAGGTCCAGAAGTGTCTGATTTGCTGGGGTGAAGGACCAGGTTTATCACCCAAAAATGCCTTAGAAGTGAGGGACACTTCAAAGAGTGGTTTTGAAGTGCACAAGGCCCCCTTTCAGTACAGGCCTGTCTGCCAGGGTCCCAGTAGAGGGTTAGGCATTCCATAGTGTGAGGGCAGGCCACTAGCCTTTGAAATGTAAGTGACAGGACCTCCACCCTCCCAGCCCAGGAAAACCCATTCAGTATGCAGATGAGTGCAGGTGTGACTGAGTATCCTGTGTTTGTAGTTGTCTGGATGAAATGCACAAGGGAGCTGTCAACCAGCCCAGCCAGACATGGATTGGAGACAGGCTGCAAGGCACAGTTAGATTTTAAGTGCAGAGAAATGCTCACTTTCTAAAGGTGCCATTTCTAAAATAGTAATATCAAATCCACCCTCACCAATAAGCATGATTTTCTATTACCATATTGGCCATACTAACTATGACCTGGTTACCCCCTTCTGATCAGAATCTACCACTCAATCAGTGTATGAGGGTAGCCCTAATGCTATCCTATGAAATAAGCAGACCTCACAGTAGTGGAAAATGAATCTAGGAGTTGTCTACTAGGATACAGCAGTGGGCAAACCACCCACAGAAAGGGCTTGAGAGACTGTGGCTTTGTACTCCCCAGGATACAGCAGTGGGCTCACCACCCGCTGAAAAGACTTGAGAGACTGTGGCTTTGCACTCCCCAGGATACAGCAGTGGGCAAACCACCCGCTGAAAAGACTTGAGAGACTGTGGATTTGCACTCCACAGGATAAAGCAGTGGGCAAACCACCCACTGAAAGGACTTGAGAGACTGTGGCTTTGCACTCCCCAGGATAAAGCAGTGGGCAAATCACCCATTGAAGAGACTTGAGAGACTGTGGCTTTGCACTCCCCAGGATAAAGCAGTGGGCAAACCACCCACTGAAATGTCTTGAGAGACTGTGGCTTTGCACTCCCCAGGATACAGCAATGGGCAAACCAACCACTGAAAAGACTTGAGAGACTGTGGCTTTGCACTCCCCAGGATACATCAATGGGCATGGAGCCCCCTCGTGGAGCAGTGGCATTGTGCGTTCATCAGGCTGAGGTGCCCCCCTCCCCCTGAGGTGCCTGTATATTTTCTATGTGATGACCCTCCAGTGTTCTCTTCGTTTGGAGCCAGGTATCATGTGTGGGCCTCGCCCATGCATTTTGGGCCCAGTGGTTCACTGACAATGATTGGTGCACTATCCAGACTTGTGTAGTTGGTGTACATATTTGTATATACTGGAGTTTGACTGTTGATGAATGGATTTTTATTGATTACAATCGTGACAATCATTTCCTTTTGTCCTTGCGTTAATCAAGGGGGGTGTGGGGGTGTATATGTAATGTTGCAGCATGTATTTGGGTGTATGGTGTTGTGGGTGAGGGTGAGGGTGGGGGTGTTGAGTGTTGCATGTTGCATTTGTGTCACTCTCTTTTCCCTCCCCCTCCCCTGTGTTGTAGGTACAGTACTCACCGTGGTCGCCGCCGCCGTTGTTGGAGCTCCTGATAGAGGAGCAGGAAGACCATCACCGGCAGGATCTGCAATTTGGGCTCCATGGCGTCCTGGTTCCTCGTGGGGTTTGGAGAGGTGAGTGTTTTCCCTTCTGAGTACTGTTTCCGCCGTGTTTTTATTTGTCTTGGTTCCGCCCCGGAAAAGGTGGCGGATAGCCGTGTTGTGATAGGGTGGGCGATACATTGTCTCCCGCCTGTCTGTTGGTGGTGTCCGCCGTGCTGTTTGTTTGTACCATCGTGGCGGTCGGAGTGTTAAAGTGGCTTTTTATGTTGGCAGTTGAGGGCCTATATCTCACACCCTTGTCATGACCTGCTAATGACCCCACAAATTACAGCCCTCATAACATCTTTAATAACTTCATTGATAATGTTAATGAAATATTTGTCTACCTGATGTTGACCAGTTTGTTCATATTGAGTCATCAGAGACTTGGAAAGATTTGGCCCATCCTACCAGATGCTTCAATACTTCCGGCTTGCCCCTGTTCTATGAGAGTAAAGTTCTTCTCTTAACTAAACATACTAAACATATTTAATGTTGCGTACCTAAATCTCATGATGTGGATGTTACAGTTCTCCATTGTTGTAATATTAATGATTTTGCTATTAAAGATGCAATAAAAAAAATCAGCTTTTGGCGTACCGAGAGATTTGAACAGCTGGAGATGCCAAAAAGGACCGACGAGAAGTCTGGGGCTAAACAAATCCGTAATTTGGCACTAAGCTACTGAAACACATTCTACAAAAAATATACTATTTTGGGGCAAGTACAACATATATGTAACCAATCAATCAATCAATCAATCAGTACATTTGTAGAGTGCGCTACACACCCTTGAGGATCTGAAGGCGCTGGGGGGAGCTGCAACTGCTCGAACAGCCAGATTTTGAGAAGCCTCCTGAATGTCAGAAGGTCTTTGGTCTGTCATAGGGGCAATGGTAGGGTGTTCCAGGTCTTGGCGAAGAAGTGGGAGAAAGATCTGCCTCCCATGGTCGCTCTTTGGAAGCGAGGGACGGTGGCGAGGGTGAGGTCGGCTGAGCGGAGCTGGCGGTTTAGAAGGTGAGTCATCTGTTGAGGTAGGCTGGACCGGTGTTGTGGAGTGCCTTGTGTGTGTGGGTGAGGAGCTTGAAGTTTATCCTTTTGTTGATGGGGAGCCAGTGTAGGTCTCTCAGGTAGGGAGTGATGTGGCTGTGGTGGGGTATGTCGAGGATCGAGCATTTGTATACATTGCAATCGATTTAGGAGGTTGGCCGGGGCTCCTGCTTAGAGGGCGTTTCCGTAGTCCAGTCTGCCGCTGACGAGGGCCTGGGTGACTGTTCTTCTTGTTTCTGTGGGGATTCACCAGTAGATCTTGCGGAGGGTGTTGAAGCAGGAGGAGGAGACAGCGTTGGCTTGCTTGGTCATGGAGAGTGTTGAGTAGAGGATGTTGCCCAGGTTGCGTGCATGCTTGGTGGGTGTCAGGGCTGCTCCCAGTGTGGTCAGCCACCAGGAGTTGTCCCAGGCTGAGGGGTTGGCGCCGAGGATGAGGACCTCCATCTTATCCGAGTTCAGCGTCAGTCTGCTGTTCTTCATCCATTCAGCGATGGCCTTAATTCATTCGTGGAGGTTGGATTTGGCAGGGAGGGGGTCCTTCGTGAGGGAGAGGATCAGTTGGGTGTTGTCGGTGTAGGGGATGATGTTGAGGTCGTGCAGCCGGCCGACGTGGGCGAGTGGGCTATGTAGACGTTGAATAGTGTTGGGCTGAGGGACGATCCTTGGGGTACGCCACAGATGATGTTGGAGGTTTTGGATCGGAATGGAGGGAGGCAGACGCTCTGGGTTCTGTCGGAGAGGAAGAAGGTGGTCCATTCTAGAGCTTTATTTTGGATCCCTGCATTGTGGAGGCATGCACGTAGGGTGCTGTGGCAAACGGTGTTGAAGGCAGCAGAGAGGTCCAGGAGGATGAGGGCCACGGTTTCGCCATTGTCAAGCAGGGCCCTGATGTCATCGGTGGCAGCGAGGAGGGCATTTTCGGTACTGTGGTTGCTGCGGAACCCTTACTGGGATGAGTCCAGGATGTTGTTCTCTTTGAGGTAGTGGGTCAGTTGTCTGTTGATGATCTTCTCGATGACCTTAGCCGGGAATGAGAGCAGGGAGATGGAATGGAAATTTTGTAGGTCTCTCGGGCATTGGGTTTCTTGAGTAGGGCATTGATCTCTGCGTGCTTCCAACTCTCAGGGCAGGTCCTGGTCTCCAAGGAGATGTTGATGATTTTGCAGAGGTGGGGTGCGATGGTGGCGCTGGCTTTGTTGAAGATGTGCTGTGGGCATGGGTCTAACGGAGAGCCAGAGTAGATAGAGCTCATGTTTTGATGGTGTGGTCCACGTTCACGTTGGCCCAGGTGAGCAAAGGGTCATAGTTGATGGAGTCTGAGGTGTCGGTGGTTGTCAGGGTGGTCTCGTTGTTGAAGCTGTCATGGATGTCTGTGATCTTGTGGTGAAAGAAGGTGGCAAGGGAGTCACACAGGTCTTGCGACGGTGGGATGTCATTGTTGTTAGACTACGGTAACACCCTCTGTGCCTCTGAGAGTTCCTTCACGATGTTGAAGAGCTCGTTGCTGTTGTGTGCGTTGTTGTCAAGGTGGTCTTTGAAGCAGGTCTTCTAGGCTGATCTGATGAGGTGATGGTGTTTGAGGATGGCGTTCTTGAAGGCTGCATGACTGTCCGGTGTCTGTTCACTGAGCCACTTCTTCTCCAGCTCCTTGCAGGTTTTCTTGAAGATCCGGGATGAACCAGCTGGGTTTCTTGCCAGTGCCTCTGTTGGAGGGTTTCTTTAGTGGGGTGAGGGTGTTGGCGCAGTCGTCAATCAAGTGCCTGAGGTTGCAGGCTGCGAGGTCGGGGTTGGTGGGTTCGGCGGGCGGGTTTTGAGCGAGGCCGGTGTGAAGCTGGTCTTCGCTGACTTTGCTCCAGCTGCGGCACGGATCTGTTGGGTGCAGTGGTGGGAGGTGGGTTTCGGGAAGGTGAAGTGGATGTAGTGGTGGTCGGTCCAGGAGAGTTTGGTGGTGTGGCTGAAGGTGACGTGGGAGATTGCGGAAAAGACGGGGTCCAGCGTGTGGCCGGCAGAGTGGGTTGGTGTAGTGATGAGCTGTCTGAGTCCGAGGGTGGGGAGGTTGTCAATCAGGGTGGGGGAGTTAGTGTTATTGTTGTTTTCAAGGTAATATGTTTATATCTAAAGCATTCCCCCAAAACAGAGGGAATCAAATGCTAGCTTATCCCATGCCTTAATACTGTTTAAACCTACCTACAACCCCAACATCTCAGATTCATGTAGTGACATAGAGGGATGAAATTGAGAGAAGTGTTTCTCTTCTTTAAGATGATTATACCTAGGCCACACTAGTTGGGAAAGCTTATATCTGGTGAGTTTCAGAAGCATCAGAAATTTGAGGAAGTGGGGAAGTTGTACATTATCCTCCAACAGCATTTGCTTGAGATAAAAATTATTGCTAGGTTTATGGGACATTGCTGTTGTAACAGTCCGATCTAAATATGCTGCCTTGTATCATTTTTTTAAATGCTGTAGTGCTAGGCCTCCATCATAAAACTCTAGTTGGAGTATTTCCAATGTAGTGCTTTTTTTTCCCTGCCCATATAAACTGGTGCAACGTCTGATCAATTTCCCTAAAACTAATTTGGGGAACTTAAATAACAATATTCAAAAAAACAAACAGGAACAGTGGGAGTGTCATCATTTTGATTAATGCAGTACGCCAAGTAGCTGTCAAAGGAAGCGGTTGTCATTGACAAGGAAGTTCTGTGCTTTTTTAAGTGTGGACAAGTAATTCAGATGATAACGATCTGCAAAATCATGGAAAACGTAAAAGCCCAAATATCTTGTCATGTTGTTCTCATTATTCTAATTTGGGTGGCAGAATCACTAGTACTGCGGGGGACTGAGTCTGAACCCACACCAGGTGATACCAGGTTTTGTTCCAGCTAGCTAGCAGTGCCTCATCTCCACCCAAGAGCAGGGATGATTGGGCAACCGAGCACAAGACACAAATGACTCCTCATGGAAATCATGGTCACTCAGATCTCATCCGTTTCTCTCAGTTACATTAGTCTCACATATGCAAGGACAATCAGAGGCAGAGTATAGTTCAATAAAGTTTTATTGAAGGAACTGCATCTTAGATAATAAAGCATGTATTGCAATAACTAGGATGATGAAGCATGACAAGATTAAAATTGTGACAAGGAGAGTAAAACATAAAAATAACGCTACCATATTGTCACTAAGGTTTTTCAGAATAGTTTCTACCTAGACCATGTTAGAGCACAGCATATTAAGCTCTTATTCTGCCCTTCAGGTTCCCCAGGGAAGATATCGTCCCTCATACCTGAGCAGGAGGCCTGTAGTCTACATAAGCAGCTGCAGCAAAGCACTCAGCAATCAGCATTGACTTGTGGCCATCTGGCTGGAATCTTCCTCCAACGTACATGAATCAAAGTAGTTTTTTATAATAAAACAGCTGATATTCCACGTAAGAGTGTGTATGTTTCTGTGAACATTAGAGACAAAGCGTACCACTTTTGCCGGAAACCTATCTTTCTGCAGCCTTGTGAAAAGCACAGAGTGAAAGAAATGTATTGTTTAAGAACGCAGTACTGGCCAAGGCAAAGAACAGCTAGATAGAGAAAATAAAACAAGACCGCAAATGTGGCTATTGTTAAAATGATAAAAACTAAGCTGAATAAAATATATGTATGTTAAAGTGCACAGCGGCAGGCCTAGTTTGCTAAAATAACGTGTATAAAACTATAGCTAAAATGGCTACACAACACCCTCCCCTTTCCGGTTCAAAGGTGGTTCAAAGCCTAATTATGTATAAAAGCTACTAAACTTCAACCTAAGGCATATATATCAGAATGTCAATAATGACAAGTTAAAAGACACTTGAGCATGTATTAGAAAGACAATTTAAAATGTTAAGTGTGGCATCTAGAAAAGCCAAATTTAAAAAGTCAGAGTCATTTTGGAAGTTTCCAATTGAATCAAGGATAATTGAAGCAGGTGGTAAATTATGAAGTTCCCCGCCAAGTAAAACCAGGGAGAATTTGTGTTCCAAAGCCTGAGCTCCAGCCAAGGCAGCAGCATTCCGTGGTGTGCCCAACAGCGCGTTTAGAGCTGCATAATCCACAAATGGCAACTCATAAGCATCTTCCCGTAGCAAACGCACATGTCTGGTAATGAGCCCTCAGCGAGAACATCAACAGATCAGTGTCCAATGAAAGCAAGCACTGCGTAGAAAGACAAACTTTCAGTGTATGTTCAAACGAGCACCAGAGGCACCGAAACATGGGCTGCACACAATGCAAATCTGGTCTGAATGACAGAGACCAGTCACAATCCAATTGCTCTAGGAGTGATGCTCCAAGATACTGCATCATGCGTTCACGACACAGCTGCACTGGTGGAAGCACTTTCGGTCTTGCTTGTTGTGATGGGACAGCCATTGCACAGAAAAAGTAGCAATAGCTAAATGCCACCTATTATAGCCAAAGTTATTGGAAACCCCCCAAAATACTGAAGAATATTGAGAGGATGGCTGAAGGTATTAAGCTGAATATAGAGGAGAAGGTGTGAATGAAACCAGAACCAACAGCCTTAAAGAAATTTGGGATTCCAGTAGTACTGGACGCATTAAATATTCCTCCCATAAGCTTACCAAAGTGTCTCGGAAAGTTAGTACCTAAAAGGGACTGTATCTCTGCTGATGACCTCGCAACCTGAAGCGCATAGGTCTCACGTGCAGATGTGAGTGCCACATGATTTTGAAACCATAAAGCCTTGAGTCTGCTCAACTTGTCAAAATTCACATGTGAAGTAGCGATAAGAGGTTAAATCTCAGCTACTTGTAAGTTCCTGCAGCATGTGACAATCTTAGAGACTGAGATGTTATGTTATGTTATGTTATTTTTATTTGTACCGCGCACAGCTGCCCCAGCAAAGGGGCGTCCCGGCGCTTTGAGAAGGTAAACACAACACAGCACTAAAAGCGGGCAAAAGAAGACAAAACACAACAGATAAGCTTAGACAAATAAAAAGGTCTTAATAGCCCGCCTAAACTGAAGGAGCTCATCAATGGCCCGGATTTGTGGATGGAAGAGAATTCCACCAACTCGCTGCCAGGACTCGAAAAGAGCGGCCCCCAATTCTGCTCAGCATAAAGCGCGGAACCACTGCTAAGTTCTGGCCTAACGATCTAAGAGTGCGAGAGGGAACATAAGGAATCAGCAATTTCTCCATGATTTGCGGGGAAGTACCCTTTAAGATTTTAAATGCAAAACAGAGAACCTTAAATCTAATCCTCTGCTGCACAGGGAGCCAGTGGAGAGAGCGCAGAGTATTGGACACCGAACATCGCCTGGGGAGACCAGTCACCAGTCGGGCCGCAGCGTTTTGAACCCGCTGGAGCCGCCGAAATTCTGACTGGTTTATCCCCGCCAGTAGGGAGTTGGCATAGTCCAACCTAGACAGCACTGATGCTTGAACCACCAGCTGTCTTGTAGGTGCATCAAAGAATTTGAGGATAGGTCGAAGTCCTCTGATGATGCCATAGCAAGAAGCCGCCACCTTCTTGGTATGACAGATGAAACTCAGAGAAGAATCAAACCATACCCCCAAGTTTTTTATCTCTGCCGCTGGGAGGGGAGTCACACCCAACTCCGAAGGCCACCATTTATCATCCCACAAAACCACCTGTTTACCAACCACCATAATCTCCGTCTTTTTGGTGTTTAACTGGAGACAGTTGGATTTCATCCAGTTAGCCACTTCCCGCAGACCATCACAAAACCTGGGAGCCTCCAGGTCTGAGTCCCCACTCAGTGTGACCGCCAGCTGCGTATCATCTGCGTAGGATACCATGGTTAGGCCCCACCGCTTGACGACCGCAGCCAACGGTCTCACATACAGATTGAAAAGGGTGGGACTCAGTGAAGACCCCTGTGGGACTCCCTGGTCTAACGGGTAGAGTGACGACTTACCGGGCGGGATCGCCACCTGGAATGACCTATCCATAAGGAAGGAACGAAACCAGTGCAAGGCGGAGCCAGAAACGCCCACCTCCTCAAGACGCCGAATCAGAATTCCGTGCGAGACCGTGTCGAAGGCGGCACTAAGATCTAATAACAACAGTGCCGCCGTCCGACCGGAATCCATCACGGAGCGCAGATGCTCGACCATCGAGAGGAGGGCCGTCTCCGTACTATGACCTGCGCGGAACCCGTTCTGGGTAGGATCAAGAATGTTAAACCTACCAAGGTGGTCTGTAAGAGTGGCATTCACATGGGCCTCTGCTATTTTCGTGGCCCAAGGAAGAAGGGAGATAGGGCGGTAGCTTTCAGGTTTAAGGGGGTCAAGGGTCGCCTTCTTCAGAATTGGCGTAACTACTGCCTGCTTCCATCTAACGGGAACCACTCCAGAAGAAAGAGACAGGTTGATCAAGGACAGTACCGGGGAGCGGCAAACCGGTGCCAGAGTCTTAAGTTGGGCGGGTTTCAACGGGTCAGCCGGAGAGCCAGACTTAATTTTGGCGCTGAGATAGTCAAACATCTCCAGAGATAAGGGGGGTAAGATGGAAAGACATTCCCCCTCACCTAAGGTGCGACCAACCTGCTCTAGCATCAGGGAACCCGTTGGGAAAGTGCGATAGATGGCTTGCACTTTTTCATGAAAGAAAGAGGCCAAACCCTCACAATGTGAATCCGAGCATATTTCCCCTGCAATTACTCTCTTCGCCATCAGGTCCTTTAATACTTTAAAAATAAGTTTCGATGGATTGGTAGACTTCTGAAACTGTTGAGCATAAAAGGAGGCACGAGTTTGACACACTGCCCTGTGATAAATCTTGATTTTAGCAAGATAACATATTTTCAGATCAGAGTCATATGACTTCCTCCATAATCTTTCGGCCTGTCTACAGACCCTCTTAAGAGATGCCAAGGAAGTGTCATACCAAGGGCTCGGCTCCTTCCGGTGACACTTAGACCAACACATAGGAATCAGAGAATCGAGGGCACCAGAAATCCACTCACAGAAGGAGTCGTATCCACAATCGACCTCAGTGAGCGGACCTAAAGGAGCCTTCTCGAGCTGATGATAAAAATCCTCCAGACTTAATTTGTTCCAGTGTCGTTTAAGAACAAATCTATCCTGAGATACAAAAGGAGAGTCAGACAGAGAGCATGCCATTTTCACCAGCATGTGGTCTATCCAGACCAACTGAGAGGAACCAAGAACTCTGAGACCTTCTAAATTTGTGAAGAACGGGTCAAGAATATGACCACCTTTATGTGTGGGGAAGGTAATCATCTGCGAGAGCTGTAAAGCCTCAAGATCCGCCAAAAAGCTCCTAATAGTAGGTAAGGAAGGACAGTCCAAATGGAGATTAAGATCTCCCACAACATTAAAATTTGCGCATCCTAGTGCCTCTATGCTAATATACTCAGGAAGAGTAGCCCTAAAAACAGAATCACAGCCCGGAGGCCGGTAAATTAATAACCCAGAGAAGGTAAACTGATGACTAAACGCTATTTTAAATAGGGCACCCTCACACCCCAAAAGTTCAGCAGCTTTCCACTGACAGGGATAACACCGTTTGGTGACCATCGCAATACCTCCACCTCTAGTCGTACGATTTAAAGTAAAAATAGCATATTCTGGGGGAAAAGCTAAGTTAGTTATCGAAGAGTCAGAGTCCTGGAGCCACGTTTCCGTCAGAAAAAGCACATCCGGCGAACCATCAGCAAGAAGGTCGTAAATCTCCTGATAGTGCTTTACCACAGATCTGACGTTTAAACTCCAGATACTCAAGTCCCGTTGTCCTATCCTCTTTACAGCAGGCCCTAAGGAGCGTATAAGGGAGGGGGGTTCCAATGACCATACACCGCACCTACAGTGATATGGGCCACACAACGGGCCTACAGGCGAACACTCGCAACGTGTACATTGACCCCGAAGGGCCAGTAAATCGGACCTACTATAGGTTCTCAAACGAACAGTCATGATTACCAGGTCCAGAGTTCTGCCACGAGCCGCGCTTCCTTAGCGCAGACGGGCACGACTCTGGCACGACTCTGGCATGACTCTGGCACAGCAAAGGCACGCCCGCTGTGCGTATCCGCTGCGCGTTGGGGGGAGCTTTAAATAGGCGTCCCTCCACTCAGCCGGAGCGCTAGACCGCTCGTCAGCAACCCCACCCAGAGTGATCACCACTCCAAGATGGCGCCCAAAGTGACCACCACTCCAAGATGGCGCCCAAAGTGACCACCACTCCAAGATGGCGCCCAAAATCAATACCCCAGAGACCGGACCCGCCAAACAGCGGTGGGAGAACCGATTAGAGTGCAGGTAAGGGGGTTACAATAAGTCCTATAAAATCAGGGCAATATACAACTAAAAAAGAACACAAATAGTTATAAAGGTAGCTTTTAAAATAATATCGCAGTATAGAGGCGCATAACGCGATGCAAAGCGCGAGTACCTTCTCAGGGCAGCCCCCAGGGCAGGTCGCCTTAAATAGGCGTCCCTCCACTCAGCCGGAGCGCTAGACCGCTCGTCAGCAACCCCACCCAGAGTGATCACCACTCCAAGATGGCGCCCAAAGTGACCACCACTCCAAGATGGCGCCCAAAGTGACCACCACTCCAAGATGGCACCCAAAATCAATACCCCAGAGACCGGACCCGCCAAACAGCGGTGGGAGAACCGATTAGAGTGCAGGTAAGGGGGTTACAATAAGTCCTATAAAATCAGGGCAATAAACAACTAAAAAAGAACACAAATAGTTATAAAGGTAGCTTTTAAAATAATATCGCAGTATAGAGGCGCATAACGCGATGCAAAGCGCGAGTACCTTCTCAGGGCAGCCCCCAGGGCAGGTCGCCTTAAATAGGCGTCCCTCCACTCAGCCGGAGCGCTAGACCGCTCGTCAGCAACCCCACCCAGAGTGATCACCACTCCAAGATGGCGCCCAAAGTGACCACCACTCCAAGATGGCGCCCAAAGTGACCACCACTCCAAGATGGCACCCAAAATCAATACCCCAGAGACCGGACACGCCAAACAGCAGTGGGAGAACCGATTAGAGTGCAGGTAAGGGGGTTACAATAAGTCCTATAAAATCAGGGCAATATACAACTAAAAAAGAACACAAATAGTTATAAAGGTAGCTTTTAAAATAATATCGCAGTATAGAGGCGCATAACGCGATGCAAAGCGCGAGTACCTTCTCAGGGCAGCCCCCAGGGCAGGTCGCCTTAAATAGGCGTCCCTCCACTCAGCCGGAGTGCTAGACCGCTCGTCAGCAACCCCACCCAGAGTGATCACCACTCCAAGATGGCGCCCAAAGTGACCACCACTCCAAGATGGCGCCCAAAGTGACCACCACTCCAAGATGGCACCCAAAATCAATACCCCAGAGACCGGACCCGCCAAACAGCGGTGGGAGAACCGATTAGAGTGCAGGTAAGGGGGTTACAATAAGTCCTATAAAATCAGGGCAATAAACAACTAAAAAAGAACACAAATAGTTATAAAGGTAGCTTTTAAAATAATATCGCAGTATAGAGGCGCATAACGCGATGCAAAGCGCGAGTACCTTCTCAGATGACATAAACTATTCTGGCTCGCATCCCACAACAGTTCTCACTATTGAGAAGGACATAGCTGCTATTCGAGAGCACCTGGAACGCAAGTCTAATCAAGGGGACTGGGACTCCCTTCAGATAACAAGCCAAGTTTGGTGCAGAAGTGTTGCCCGCCCCGTGCAAGGACAGCTGTTCACAAACCATTGAATGGCTGACAGAAGTCTCACATTCACTACCGCTAAGAAGACCTCTTTCATGCCACTAAGACGTATGCATGAGAAAGGTAGCTCCCACGCCTCATGGATGTAACTATCTCCTAGCCTTTCATATCTGCCCACTGGAATCTGTTTTAAGCAGGATGGGGACTGAAGTGTTGAAATAGGCATATTGATGGCCCCGTGTATTAACCACTCAACAGATTGTATTTCAGCCACAGTAAAAGGTAACTTTTCTTATTTCTCAATATTTAACATGACATAAGTCGCTTCTTTCTTAGCCATTAGTTTTTGTTGTCGTGTTAAATTAAATGTGGAAAATATGTCCCCATTGCTATTGTGTTGCCAGGGAACACAACCTGCCTTTATTGTTTGTGATGTCCAACCTAACTGCATAATTGACCTTAGTTGATTCTGTCCATGGTGTAAAGAGGACATGTCACTTTGTATTATGTCTATTGCAGAAGAAACAATGTTGTTCAAGGTGTATATCCGGTTGGACAGGGTATTCATTCTATTATCTACAACAGCTAATGCCTTCTGTAAGTTTTCCTGATTTATTTGCCTTAACCAGGCAGCAGCTTCTTGTTGAGAAGGCTTCCAAATTTCATAATAGACTGCATATAAGAAGTGCATTCTACGTTGTGTTCTGGGGCCCAACAAGAAATCCTGTAAATCAGTATTATTAGACAGAAGACTGAGGTGTTCACATCTAGTGAGGAACTCTTCAACCACTGTTTCCCTACACTGTATTTTGTTACTATACACTCATGTTCAGATGATACATAGCGAGGGTCAGACCTATTTGTTCTAAAAACCTGTGGAGTTTATAAAACGTGTATGACACCCATTGTTATATATTGGCCACAGTAACCACCCACCAGGACATGAAAATGAAGCATTAAACGTGCCATTCTGGGCCCATTGTAAAATTTTGCAGAGGCAGGAATACTGGACGTCTTCAGATCCTTAATTTTTGCTAAGCCTAAACAGCTTGTCTGTTGTACAGTTTCATTAAAAAATGTCATTTGAACAGGTATCAGGCATGCTCTAAATAAAGCTTTCTTTCCCCTTATTTACCAATTTTTTGTTCCCCGCACACTTTTGAATTTTGTATCTGTCAATAATATAGGAACATTTTCCATTAATGGCAATTTGAAATAATATGACTCAACATTTTTAACAGTTTGCCCAGAAAGATATGTAAATTTTTCAGAATATGTTTTAGACTTCCTTGTGGTGGAGTTGGACAATGTTCACATTGTGTGTAATTAAAAATAGTTTTCAGGGTACTTGCTCTGTGAATGAAATGGTGTCCATAATAATTATAGCAAAACATTTCACCATAATTCTCTTTGGATTGATAAACATCCTCACTTCAAATACAGTAAAATACTGCAGTTCAGTCAACATAGAATCAACTGGTTTCACATCCAAGTCATCAGAAACAACTCCGGGTATTATTACATTTTTGTGAGAAAGTAGCCTCTTTCTAGCCTTGTTACCCCCACTTTTGGCTGGTTTGTGAGTGTATGTCAGGGTGTTTTCACTGTCTCACTGGGATCCTGCCAGCCAGGACCCAGTGCTCATAGTGAAAACCCTATGTTTTCAGTATGTTTGTTATGTGTCACTGGGACCCTGCTAGCCAGGACCCCAGTGCTCATAAGTTTGTGACCTATATGTATGTGTTCCCGGTGTGATGCCTAACTGTCTCACTGAGGCTCTGCTAACCAGAACCTCAGTGATTATGCTCTCATTTCTTTTCAAATTGTCACTAACAGGCTAGTGACCAATTTCACCAATTTACATTGGCACACTGGAACACCCTTATAATTCCCTAGTATATGGTACTAAGGTACCCAGGGTATTGGGGTTCCAGGAGATCCCTATGGGCTGCAGCATTTCTTTTGCCACCCATAGGGAGCTCTGACAACTCTTACACAGGCCTGCCACTGCAGACTGAGTGAAATAACGTCCACGTTATTTCACAGCCATTTAGCACTGCACTTAAGTAACTTATAAATCACCTATATGTCTAACCTTTACCTAGTGAAGGTTGGGTGCTAAGTTACTTAGTGTGTGGGCACCCTGGCACTAGCCAAGGTGCCCCCACATGGTTCAGGGCAAATTCCCCGGACTTTGTGAGTGCGGGGACACCATTACACGCGTGCACTATACATAGGTCACTACCTATGTATGGCTTCACAATGGTAACTCCAAATATGGCCATGTAACATGTCTAAGATCATGGAATTGCCCCCTCTATGCCATCCTGGCATTGTTGGCACAATCCCATGATCCCATGGGTGTCTAGCACAGACCCGGGTACTGCCAAACTGCCTTTTCGGGGGTTTCACTGCAGCTGCTGCTGCTGCTGCCAACCCCTCAGACATGTTTCTGCCCTCCTGGGGTCCAGCCAGGCTTGGCCCAGGAAGGCAGAACAAAGCACTTCCTCAGAGAGAGGGTGTTACACCCTCTCCCTTTGGAAAAAGGTGTTAAGGCAGGGTAGGAGTAGCCTCCCCCAGCCTCTGGAAATGCTTTCATGGGCACAGATGGTGCCCATTTCTGCATAAGCCAGTCTACACCGGTTCAGGGACCCCTCAGCCCTGCTCTGGCGCGAAACTGGACAAAGGAACGGGGAGTGACCACTCCCCTGACCTGCACCTCCCCTGCGAGGTGCCCAGAGCTCCTCCAGTGTGCTCCAGACCTCTGCCATCTTGGAAACAGAGGTGCTTCTGGCACACTGAACTGCTCTGAGTGGCCAGGGCCAACAGGTGACGTCGGAGACTCCTTCTGATAGGCTCCTTCAGGTGTTGCTAGCCTATCCTCTCTCCTAAGTAGCCAAACCCTCTTTTCTGGCTATTTAGGGTCTCTGCTTTGGGGAATTCCTTAGATAACGAATGCAAGAGCTCATCGGAGTTCCTCTGCATCTCTCTCTTCACCTTCTGCCAAGGAATCGACTGCTGACCGCCCTGGAAGCCTGCAAAACTGCAACAAAGTAGCAAAGACGACTACTGCGACACTGTAACGCTGATCCTGCCGCCTTCTCGACTGTTTTCCTGGTGGTGCATGCTGTGGGGGTAGTCTGCCTCCTCTCTGCACTAGAAGCTCCGAAGAAATCTCCCGTGGGTCGAAGGAATCATCCCCCTGCAACCGCAGGCACCAAAGAACTGCATCACGGGTCCTCTGGGTCTCCTCTCAGCACAACGAGCGAGGTCCCTTGAATCCAGTAACTCTGTCCAAGTGACTCCAACAGTCCAGTGACTCTTCAGTCCAAGTTTGGTGGAGGTAAGTCCTTGCCTCCCCACGCAAGACTGCAATTGCTGGGAACCGCGTGTTTTGCAGCTACTCTGGCTCCTGTGCATTTTTCCAGGATTTCCTTTGTGCACAGCCAAGCCTGGGTCTACGGCACTCTAACCTGCATTGCACGACCTCCTGAGTTGTCCTCTGGCGGCGTGGGACTCTCTTGTGCAACTTTGGGTGAGCACCATTTTATGACACTTTGTAGTGCCTGTTCTGGCACTTCTCCGGGTGCTGCTTGCTTCTGAGAGGGCTCCTTGTCTTGCTGGACACCCCCTCTGTCCCCTCACGTAATTGGTGACATCCTGGTCCCTCCTGGGCCACAGCAGCATCAAAAAACCCTAACTGCAAGCTTTGCAGCTAGCAAGGCTTGTTTGCGGTCTTTCTTCAGGAAAATACTTCTGTACAACTCTTCACGACGTGGGACATCCATCCTCCAAAGGGGAAGTTTCTAGCCCTTGTCGTTCTTGCAGAATCCTCAGCTTCTACTGTCCAGTAGCAGCTTCTTTGCACCCACAGCTGGCATTTCCTGGGCATCTGCCCACTCTCGACTTGATCGTGACTTTTGGACTTGGTCCCCTTGTTCCACAGGTACTCTCGTCTGGAAATCCATTGTTGTTGCATTGCTGGTGTTGGTCTTTCCTGCAGAATTCCCCTATCACAACTTCTGTGCTCTTTGGGGAACTTCAGTGCACTTTGCACTCACTTTTCAGGGTCTTGGGGTGGGCTATTTTTTCTAATCCTCACTATTTTCTTACAGTCCCAGTGACCCTCTACAAGGTCACTTAGGTTTGGGGTCCATTCGTGGTTCGCATTCCACTTTCAGAGTATATGGTTGTGTTGCCCCTATCCCTATGTGCCCCCATTGCATCCTATTGTAACTATACATTGTTTGCACTGTTTTCTATTGCTATGCTGCATATTTTTGGTATTGTGTACATATAGCTTGTGTATATTTGCTATCCTCATACTGAGGGTACTCACTGAGATACTTTGGCATATTGCCATAAAAATAAAGTACCTTTATTTTTAGTATATCTGTGTATTGTGTTTTCTTATGATACTGTGCAAGTGACACTAGTGGTACTGTAGGAGCTTCACTTGTCTCCTAGTTCAGCCTAAGCTGCTCTGCTAAGCTACCATTTTCTATCAGCCTAAGCTGCTAGACACCCCTATACACTAATAAGGGATACCTGGGCCTGGTGCAAGGTGTAAGTACCCCTTGGTACTCACTACCTACAAGCCAGTCCAGCCTCCTACAATTGTTCATAGAAAGTTGAAACACATAAGGTATTTGAATGACCTCATTCGAGCCGTACATATCAAATTTTACTTTATCCCAAACAATCCCATCAGGAATTGGTATAGCGGAAATTTTCATGAAAGGCAAGTCTCTGCAGACTTTGTGAGAAGAAAAATGGGGTTTTAAGGCCTCATCCATCAGTTCAACCGTCGTCCTTTCAAGAATGTAATGACCATGTATTAAGAGAAAGAAAGTAATAACAAAGCCAATCTAAAGGAGGAAAGCTAATGTAGTCAAGGAAAGCCACAGATACTTCCATGGGAAAATAAAGTAATTTGTTTTAAGCCACTTTCTCAGCTTACGTGTTTTTAGCATTTCGGGTGTAGAAGAGGCAAATGAGTCCAAAAAAGTATCATTGATGTCGTCAAAGTATCCAGAAGCAGTTTGTGCAAAAACTAGAGCTGTTTCTAAAGGAGGAGAGCTGGTAGAGGTCTCCCACAGTGGTTCACTGTAAATGACACCATACATTTGTGTAGAAGTCAAGTCAAATCAATCAGCAATTTCTGCGTTGTTTGTGTAATAGATGTTAATGGAACTAATACAAGATCATTTTCCACCCTCCCCAAGATCAGAGAGGTGTCAGCCTTGCTGTTCAAAACTTTTAAAGGGACATCTTGACAACTAGTCAGAGGGATTCGGGTTCTACTTGTTGTTCCTCTATGTCTATCATATAGGATCAGCCACATGGTGTAGCTGGACATTGTCGATGGAGACACAGCAGTTTTCTTTAGAACCAGGCAGCGGTGGTAGAGTAACAATTCTGGTACTGTGTATTCCCAGGACTGGGACCGATGCACGATAAGAAGGACCAAACTCCTTTTTCACAGCAACTTTTTCACATACTAGATCCCCAACCTTTGGAATCCAGCCGGTATGTGCTATTGGTACATCCGTAATTCCTACGGTGGCAGCACTGGCAGAAGCATTGTCATCACTGAACTGTTGTAATTACTGACACGTTCATTTAATTCAAAAGATGTTTCTGCCGCCTCCATGCCAAGACCATCAAGATCTGGAACACACATTTGAGTTCCAAACAGGCACTAATATGAAGTACGACCACCACAGGGACCTTCTAGGCAGAATATTAAGTACTCTCTGGACTCCATACAGGTGATTAAGCCAACTACGACCCGTACTTAATACTCTGGCTGTTAAGGATTGCTTTAAATCTTGGTTTTGTTGCTCCACAACACTGTTTCCCTCTGGATGAAATGGAGACGAGTAATGGAGTTGGACCCTTAACAAAGCCATGGTGTCCATAAATGCCCTTGAGGTGAAAGCAGGGCCCTAGTCCGAGTGGAAAGCCGCAACTGCATATGTGCCGATGAAGACTAGCAAATCATTAATAATAGTCCGAGCGTCAGCCGAGCATTGTGGCCACACCCATAGAAATCTGGAGCAGGAGTCAGCAGTGACTAAGATGTATTTGTATGCACTGTCCGGTGTTAGGGGACCGCAATGGTCCAAGTACACACATTGTAGTGGTTTGTTAGAAATTAGGAGGGCTGTCTGCAGTGGGCTTTTGACGGGGGACCCTTTAATTTGTTGGCAGATATCAAAACAAAGGACATACTGTTTGGTCTGTTTGTTTAGACCTGGCCACCAATAATGTGCTTGCAATAATGATTTTGTAGCCACCATACCTACATGGCAGAAGCAACCCCCTCATGCGCTGCTTTGATCTTCTCTGGTCCTAGGTCTTTATTGGGAAATATTCAAACTTCTATGCCTGGTATTTTTACTTCTGCATCAAGAAAGCCTCCCATGCGGTAGGAAAATTTAGCAGGAAATGCTTTTGGTAAGGGTGTGCCTTCAGCCTTGGCTTTCACTGCAGCCCATATGTCATCGTCTGGTTTCATCCTAGAATGAGTTACTGCAGCAACAGAAGCCAAAGCTACTGCTGATTTTGCTGCTTCATCAACCAGTGTATTTCCAGCAATATGTATTCCAACGTGCTGGTGTCCAAGTGTGTGTACAACATAGACATTTGGTAGCATTTCCTTCAGATCCTCTACTTTCCCCCACAGAAGTCTATGTTTGATGGTGTTACCTTTAGAATCTCTGAACCCATTCTGGCGCCAGTAATGCAGATATTCATTGACGGACTGGACATAATATTCCGAATCACAAACAACAGTGTTAGCTGTGCAGGATCCTTGTGTTCCAATGCCATCCTCAGAGCCTTCAGCTCTGCCAGTTATGCAGTGCAATCCCCTAGGGTTTGCATGAAAGTATGTTGTTGATAGAATTTATTACCCTCCATATAGCCGCTTACGACTGTGCAAGCAGCCGATTATTAATGCTTTGTGCCTATTGCACGTTTGGCTGAGCCATTGGTGTACATTACTCTTTGATACTGATCAATAGGCAATGTATTTGCCGGAACTGGGTATTCTAGTTCACATTGCAAAAATTCTTGAGTTTGTAACTTTGGGTCAAAAATTTAGTCGACATCAGTGGCTGTCAAAGACGTTGCCCATTGAATCAATTGTGGATGTAATGCTTTAGGATTTGGAACGCTGGCTTTGGTAACAGCTTCGAGGGCTAGGATCGGAGATACAACAATAATGCGTTTCCCCTGGGCTGGTGGTCTTTCTTTAATGACGGCCATCTGAACCGAAATGAGAATTTTCTCAGTGGGGGCAAAGCGTTGTTCTGCTGCTGAATACAAATGTGATTTGTATGCAGTCGGGACCGTCTCACCTTCATTGAATGATACATAGGTGAAACCAATGGCACCAGCAATTACTCTGATGACCAGATGTTTTTTATTGTCCCTTGTGCGTAAGTATTGGGCTGCAAGCGTGTCTGTTTGCAAAGCTCTGATAATGCAAGTGTGTTCAACTGTCCAAAATTTACTGGAAAAGTCAGGTTGAATTAAGTCAAATAAGGGTTTTATGCGTGATGCGTAATCAGGAATGTAAGTTCTGCCACAATTTAGGAAACCCAATAGTGAATGGAGTTTTTTAATGGTATTTGGAGGTTGTAACTGTGCATTTTTCAAAGAATTGTGGAGCTTGGCTCTTCCTTCAATTGATAATTCATATCTGTTAGACTTTTCATCCTTGGCGTGATTTCCCTTAACTATATGCCTCTGTTTCCCAGGTTGTTGATGTATGCTGGACTCTGTTTTTGCTGTTTTTGTTACTCTGGGTACTTTACCACTGCTAACCAGTGATAAAATGCAAATGCTTCTTTACAAAATGTGTGTGTAATTGGCTTATCCATGATTGGCATATTTGATTTACTAGTAAGTCCCTAGTAAAGTGCACTAGAGGTCCTCAGGGCCTGTAAATCAAATGCTACTAGTTGTCCTGCAACACTGGTTGTGCCACCCACATTAGCAGCGCTGTAATCATGTCTCAGACCTGCCACTGCAGTGTCTGTGTGTGCAGTTTTAACTGTAGATTCAACTTGGCAAGGCTACCCACTTACCAGGCCTAAACCTTCCCTTTTCTTACATGAAAGACACCCCTAATGTAGGCCCTAGGTAGCCCCAAAGGCAGGGTGCAGTGTATGGTTAAAGTAGGACATATAGGCCCTCATTATGACATTGGCTATAAGTACCGCTTACCGTCATGCTGACTGCCGCCAACATACTGCCGTCGCAGCAGATTATCGCTACCCACATTATGACACACATAGCAATCCCCCACTATACAGCCACACACACAAGTCCGCCAGCCCAAAGGTCGGTGATAAATTGGTGGTATCCAGACCCACACTGTTACGGCAACAGAACTACGCCCACGACATTATGACCCACGAATTACCATTGCGGACATTCAATGGTGGTAAATCATTGGCGGTACATACCACATCTCTCAAAATACACACACACATACAAAACAACACTACATTGGACAATTCAAATTACACACGCCTGACACACATTCACCCACCACACCCACACACCCACACACCCACACCACTATAAAACACTCACCCACATTACCTACAACCCTTTACGACTACAAACAAGTGCCACAAGAGAGATAGCAAGATCACAGACAAGACTACAGCCGCACACCACCATCACCTATACACCATCCACGCACCTTACATCACACACCCCAACACATCACCCTACACACACTCACCCACACCACTCACACTATACCCATGGCACCACAATGACACCCCAGGTTCTCGGAGGAGGAGCTAAAGGTCATGGTGGAGGAAATCATCCAGGTAGCGCCACAGCTATTTGGATCACAGGTGCAGCAGGCATCCATTGCTAGGAAGATGGAGCTATGGCAGAGAATCGTGGATAGGGTCAATAGCATGGGACAGCACCCAAGAACAAGGGATGACATCAGGAAGAGGTGGAACGACCTACGGGGAAAGGTGCATTCCGTGGCAGCAAGAAACCACATAGCTGCACAGAGGACTGGCGGTGGACCCCCACCTCCTCCTCCATAACTAACAACATGGGAGGAGCAAGTCTTGCCAATCATGCAACCTGAGGGCCTGGCAGGAGTAGCAGGAGGACTGGACTCTGGTAAGTAAACTCTTTACTACTTCCACCCCTCTACCTGCATGCCATCACATACCCTCACCCTTACCCTCATTCCCATCACTCCACCAGCTCCCACACACTCCACCATCACAACCAACAAATCCCAATACCAAGCCATGCATGCAACACCATTGCATGGACCCCATCACAGACCTGCCTGGACACCTATCACTAAAACATGCACACTAGAGGGAAACAGCTAGCCCACCAAATAACTACTCAAACAAGGCAAAGCTGCCAGGGCAATAACAACCATAGAGGGCAACACACCCATGCACAAGGTGTCACATGGAGAAACAATAACACTGTATTTAGATCCCCACAGGTCCCCAGCCAACGTCACCGGAGAGGAGGTGCCAACAACATCCATTCCCCCCCCAGAAGAAGCCCACATTGATGACAACAGCTCTGGACGCCTGGCTCTGGATGACTAACCCGGCCCATCAGGGATCTCCAGACATTCGGTTACCCAGGCACAGTTCCATACCACCAGAGCCTCCCCCCTCAGGAAACATCAACTCAGAACCCACCTAGCGGGCCTACACCTCTGTCCCCGGGACACGTCAATCAGCAGTGTGTCAACCACTACAGGGACCCCAGGCCACCCCACAAACACAGGACGATCAGGGACCCAGGGTCAATGGCAGTGGGTACACAGTTCAGGGGACAGAAGCACAGGACAACAGGGAATCTGGGAGGACTGCTGTGCAACAGGGGGAGGACAGGCTCAGGGAACCAACTCTCCAGGAGGCACTCACCAAGATCCTGGGAGCATACCACCATTCCCAGGAGACAATGGGCCAGGTACTGGACAAGATGCAGGAGAACCAGTGGCTGCAGGAGGTACAGTACCTGGGGATCAGGGAGGACTTGAAGGACATCAACAGCACCCCGGTCACCAATGCAGGGGTGCTGGCAGACATGGCCAACACTATGAGGGAGGCAGTTACACACCACCGGGCCCATACCACTAGCCAAACCGATGAACAGCCCTCCACCTCTGCTGCCGCTAGTGGACAGGAGGCCCCGCCACAGGAACAACATGCCACCAGCACCCCTGCCCCTACAGAAGGAGAACTACCCTGCAAACATTCCCTGCGATCCACGCAGAAGCCAGAGACTATTGCCAAGACCCCTGCCAGGAAATAAGACTCTCCTGATTGTCACCCTTGTGTCCCACCCTGTCCACCTTGAACTGCCATTGCTCCCCTTCCTATGCCCACTTGGACAATGCACCTGTGATCAACAGAGACAGGGCTCTATCCTGGACTTTCCTCCTCCATCACCCCATCCCATTACACATCCCTCTCTACATATTAGCACTTAAATAAATACCATTTGAAGAAATACAAGTATGGAGTCTGTCAAATGATTGAACTATGTATTTGTTCAACAAGCTTTAAACACTGTAATACAACTGCACAGTAATGTATACATATGAATGACCTGTAGTTGGCTGCAGTTAATACACCAGAAGCGATAGTGGGTCACAAATATCATCAAATAGAGATGCCAAAGTGTACAGTTAGTGGCCATAGAAGTGTACCAGTGACAATGTCAAACACAAAACTGTCAATTAAATGTGAAGTTACACTGTTTTAGCTGTGTGTCATTGGAAGTATTGACGAATGATTGCACTTCTGTTGGCCTCATCCTCGTCCTCTGTCCACAGGGTCCACTGCTGCCACATGGCCATCTCTAGCCTCATCCTCCTGCAGAAAAGGCACCCGGCCACGTAAGGCAAGGTTGTGAAACATACAGCATGCCACGATGATCTGGCAGACCTTCTTGGGTGAGTAGCACAGGAAACTACCTGTCAGATGGAGGCAATGAAACCTAGCCTTCAGTAGGCCAAAGGTCCGCTCTATAATCCTTCTTGTTCACTCATGTCCCTCATTCTAACGTTCCTCTGCCCTTGTCCTGGGATTCCTCACAGGGGTCAGTAGCCATGAGACATTGGGGTAACCAGAGTCGCCTGCAAATATCGAGGGAAAACTGTTAGACACACACTAACCCTTAGGGCCCACGCCATACCCATACACCAACATCCACTGGGTGGGAACCAAGGCTCACCTATTAGCCACACCCGGTGCCTCTGGAGTTGAGCCATCACATATGGAATGCTGCTATTCCTCAAAATAAAGGCATCATGCACAGACCCAGGATACGTTGCATTGACATGGGAGAAGTACTGGTCCACCAGGCACACTATCTGAGCATTCATTGAGTGAAAGCTATTTCGATTTCTGAACACCTGTTCATTTCTCTGGGGGGGGGACAAATGCAATATGTGTTTCATCAACAGCCCCAATAATGTTTGGGATATGTCCCATTGCATAGAAATCAGCTTTCACTGTGGCCAAATCCTCCACCTGGAAGAAATCGCTGTGGCTGCACACATGTTTAATCAGGGTAGACAACACTCTGGTCAGCACTGTTGAGAACATTAGCTGTGACATCCCTGCTGCTAAGCCCATTTTCACTTGGAAGGAACTGTTGTCAGGAAATAGAGCACAGATAGGACTTGCACAAGAGGGAGGATCCTGGTGGGGTGACAGACAGCAGATATCAGGTCATGCTCCAAATGGGAACACAGCTCTGTGATTGTGGCCCTGTCCAGTCCATAGGTGAGGATAATGTGCCTGTCCTCCATTGTTGCCAAGTCCAGCAGGGGACTGTACACGGGGGGATGTCTCCATCTCCTATTCATCCACAGTGGTTGCAATCCATGGGGCAAAATGGTGAGCAGCTGGTCAGTATCCCATATTTCCAAACACTACACTTCATTGCATGATGTGATTGTAACAGTTTATTGTTGGATAGGCCCAAATGGTGCTTATGTGTACTGTGACGCAGTTAAGTGCCATGGTCTGCCCCCTTAGATGGCGTCCGCCTGTCCTGTTAGGAGGGACAGATAGAAATGAGGTAATTCCACTGACGTTGTGTGCTGTTGCGGGAGGTGGTCGAGAACCGCCGTGTAACTCCTCATTGGTTGACATTGGGCCCTATGGGTTACAGTGGCTAATGGTAATGTACGCCGGCGATGGCGGTACTCACCGCCACAGAGGTGACCACCATTTTCTATCTGTTCACTCACTTTCTACCTGACTTCAACAGGAGAGAACCTACACTGCATGTGAAGCTGTGACCTGTGTCTGGAACTGGCCATAGCTCATGTCACTGGGGAAAGGGCCCCTGTCTTTATCGCAGCGGAGTTGGAGAGACTGGTGGATGGGGTCCTACATCAGTACCGAATGAGGTATGGGCCTCCGGACCAACAGGTGAGTACACTGTGAGCACGATGCATGGGGCATGAATGCATGGAGTGGTGTGTGTGAAGGTCTCATGTAGGGGGAGTTGGTGGATGGGCCCTGGGCAGCGTGCTGCATGTATGCTGGGACATGTCTGTGCGTAAGGGGATGTGAAGGGCTATGGTGGGCAATGAGTGTAACAGGCAGGACGGTCTGTCTGATACCTTTGCCTACATGTATTTCTCTGCAGGTCAGCACCCATCAGAAAAAGGGTATATGGTGTGCCATTGCCAAGGACGTGCGGACCCTGGGGGTCTAGGCGGAGCACCCACTGTTGCAAACAGTGGGAGGATCTGAGACGCTGGGCCCAGAAGACGGCGGAGGGATGGCCTCCCAAAGAGGAAGGGGTGCCTGTTGAACCCTGACCCTCCTGATGGCCCGCATACTGGCAGTGGCCTATCCGGAGCTGGACAGGCGCTTGAGGGCATCACAGCAGCCACAAGGGGGTGAGTACAGTGCCCCAATATACTCCTTGCGCATGGTGGGATAGCATCCAGGGGGGATGTGGGCCTGTTGGTGCCTGTAGGCCAGGCCAGACATTGCAGGGTAGGTCCCATGTTGGGCAGAGTCTGATGTAAACATCCTCCAACCAAGCTAGTAGGCATCAACTACTGGCCAGGGGTCTGTGGGTCTCAGGTATGCTGCAATTGGCGTTAGGTGTCCCTGTCCATGGGCAGGTGACAAGCATTGTGACGGTTAGTGCATTGCCTAGTGCGTAGGGCTGTTCCCTGTGTGTGTGTGTCGACAGCCATTGTCCCTGTTTCTAGCCTCCCCCTCCAACTTCCTCTACCCAATCCCATTCCCCTCAAACCCAACCTATCCCAAGCACACAGGCAGACCAGCATGCACACAAGACAACACACAGGAGTGGTTCAGGCAAACACAAGCACCACACATCATCCCACAGGCTCTCACAAAAACACCATCTAGATGCAGACAAACCAACATCCACTGCCTCCACTATGTCCCCCTCCTCCTTGTCGTGCACCTCCATCCCAGTAGCATCTACACTCACACCTGCATGTACTACATTCTCATCCACTACCACCATCACGCCTATCACTACACGCCCCTCACTGGCAGTCACCACCCCCACATCCATGCACACGTCCCCTGTGTCCTCTCCCACTGTGTCTGTGCCCCCTCCTCCCAAAGTACACAAACGCAAGCACTCAGACACCCAACAGCCATCCACCTCACAACAGCATCCAGCCCATGCACCAGCACCCAAAATTAGCAGACACACACCTCCTACAACCACTTCCTCTTCCTCCACTCCCAAACCTTCACCCTCTTCCCACCCCAATGTCTCTAAGAAGCTTTTCCTCTCCACCGTTGACCTCTTCCCCACCACTCCCCCCGGCCTTCACATCAGGCCAGGGTGGTCACAACTCAGACAAGCACCTCAGCCACCCAGTCCATGGCCATAGCAGTGTTGACAGCTATTGCAGGTGGGAGAGGATCCTGGGCACCAGGCAGCAACACTGAAAGGGTGCCTGCACCAGGTGTTTCAAGGAAGGGCAAGGAGGTACCACCAGCTGCATTTAGGAAGGGCAAGGAGGCACAGCCAGCTGCGTCTAAGAATGCATGGAGGCACCCCCAGCTGCTACTGGGAAGGGCAAGGAGGCACCACCAGCTGCTACAGGGAAGGGCAAAGGTCAATCCCGGGCTGCTGACAGGAAGGGCAAGGGGCCTGTACCCGCAAGCAGGAAGGACAGGAGGCCTGGTGCTGGGACTCATTCAGAGCCCCCACCGCCAACCATGGGAGTTCAGCCACCCGAGGCTGCAGGGGAAGGGCTGGAGCCTCCCTCCACCACTGCCAGCACTGCCACCAGCACCACTCTCATCAGCAACAGCCCCAGCGGGCAGCCGTCGGAGGCTGCAGGGGAAGGGCTGAAGCCTCTCTCACCACTTCCAGCACTGCCACCAGCATCGCCACCAGCACTGCTACCAGCACCACTGCCAGCAGAAGCAGCCCCAGTAGGCAGCTGTCTGAGGCTGCAGGGGATAGGCTGGAGCCTCTCCCCACCACTGCCAGCACCACCACCAGCACCACTGCCAGCAAAAGCAATCCCAGTGGGCAGCCATCCGAGGCTGCAGGAGATGGGCTGGAGCCTCCTCCCACCACTGCCAGCACTGCCACCAGCACTGCTACTGCCATCACTGAGCAGCCATCACCACCGGCGGGCAGTGGGTAGTCCTACATCCATGGGCTGTTGTGCGTCCTGGCCCCTGCAAATCCTGTGGGTCTGACACCCAGGTGAGAAACTGCGTCCTTGCACTTCCCAAGATCTGCATTACTGGGCACAATGCCCCCCTCAGAACCAGTGGAAGAAGCCATCCACTCACCACATCCTACCCAGGCTGAAGCTAACTGGGCACTATGCCCCCTCCAGGACCAGTGGAAGACACCATCCACTCACCGCATCCTTCCCAGAATGAAGCACACTGGTCACAATGCCCCCTCCAGAACCAGTGGAAGAAGCAGTCCACGAGAGAGACTGTTGCCTTACACTCCCCAGGACCAAGCAGTGGGCAACCCACCCACTAGAGATACAGAGACCTTGCACTCCCCAGGACCAAGCAGTAGGCTCCCTACCCACTTGAGAGACTGTGGCCTTGCACTCCCAAGGACCAAGCAGTGGGCAACCCACCCACTTGAGAGACTGTGGCCTTGCATCCCCAGCACAGCGCACAGGGTATGTTTCCCCCTCCAGGACCAGTGGTGTTGTACCGTCTTCCGGCTGAGGTGCCTCCCCATTCCCCGTCCCCCTGAAGTGCCTGTGTATTTTTGACCTGATGTCCCTGTAGTGTTCTCTCCATGTTGTTGCAGGAGTGAGGTGGGGCCTTGGCCTATGTGTTGTGACCCTGTGGCCCACAGACATTGAGGACTGGGCAGTGTCCCTACATTTGTAATTATGTATATACGTTTGGATTTTGATGCACTTATTCCTAGTATTTTGTTGTATTACACTCACTTTCTTCAAATCATTTTGTCCTTGCATTATTCCTGAGTGGTACGGGTGAATATGTGATGTTACGACATCTGGTTGTGTGTATGATGTTGGGGGTGTGGGCGTTGTGTGTTGCGTGTGTGTGTCACTCTCTTTTTCCTCCCCCCTCCCTTGTGTGCTAGGCAGCAGTACTAACTGTGGTCGTCTTCCCCGGTGTGGGTGTTCATAATGCAGCAGAAGGTAGACAAGCAAGGGGAAAACTTGCAGCTCGGGCTCCATGGTATTGTGGTTGTTCCCTGAATCTCCACAGGTGAGTCCTTTTACTTCTGTGCAGTGTTTCCGCCAGGGTTTTGATATCATTGGTACCGCCCAGGAAAAGGTGGCAGATACGTCAGTCATAATAGTGTGGGTGGTGCATTGTATTCCACCTGGCTGTTGGCGGTTACCGTCGTGGTGCTTGTTGATTCCACCCTGGCGGTCCGTGTGTTAAAGTGGCTATCTGTCTGAGTGTTTTCCGCCGTGGTCATAATTCCATTTCTGTTGGCGGTATTACCGCCGCTTTTTACTGACCACCAGGGTTGTAATGAGGGACATAGTAATGTGTTTTATATGTCCTTACAGTGAAATATTACTAAAGTCATTTTTCACTGTTGCAAGGCCTGTCCCTCTCATAGGTTAGCATGGGGACTATCTTTAAATCTGATTAAAGTGTAGATTCCCTTTGAGAGTGGATAGACATGTGGAGTTTGGGGTCTCTGAGCGCACAATTTAAAAATACATCTTTTAGTAAATTTGATTTTAAGATTGTGTGTTTGAAAATACCACTTTTAGAAAGTGAGCATTTTCTTGCTTAAACCTGCCTGTTTGTGGATTTCCTGTCTGCGTCAGTTTGACAGTTGTGCTGGTTGCACCTCTCACTAGACAGTGACACAAATAGAGCTGTGGTATAGTCTGCATTTCCTGTTGGGCCATCTGTGCTAGGAGGTAGGGGAGGAGTTGTCACTCACACCTGAAAGGGCTGTGCCTGTCTTCACACAATGCAGTCTCCAACCCCCTAGTGTGTCTCTGGGGTCTGGCCTGAGTAAGGCAGGATTTCACAAACAAGAAAGACTTTTCTTTGAAGTAGGCACCCAAAACCACAGACTTAAGAATACTTCTGGAAACCAAAAGGAACCTCTGCCAGGAGAAGAAATGAAGAGCTGAGGAAGAAGAGCTGCCCTGACTGTGACTGTGCTTTGTGGAGCTATCCCGCAGTTGCTGCTTCTGCCTGTGATAGAGGACAAAGACTGGACTTTGTGTTGCCTTCCTTCTTGTGAAGAACTCTCTAAGGGCTTGATTTAGAGCTAGCCTCTGTTGTTTGAAGTCTCAGGGACAGCAAAGACTTCTCTCTGCCAGCACCTGGAGCCTCTGCCGAGACTCCTACTCTTCCAAGTTGTACCCATTCAGTTCCTGGGACCCTAAAAGGAGAAGCTGGCAGCCCAAGAGTGAGAAATCCATGCACCGACTGCCGTGTGGTGAAAAGATCAACGCAACTCCGATCTGCGGCTGCAAAATTGACACTCTGCTGGCTTCGTGGCTAAAAATCGACGCTCACCTGCAACACGATAGGAAGATCGACGCCCGAGGTTTGAGAAACGATGCGCAGCATTGCTGACAGAGGCTGGTGAGATCGCAACCCGTGCTGAGTGGTTTTCGGATCATCGTGCGGCTGAATTTCTGATCCAAACACCGATGTGCGTGTAAAAATTACGCAAGAGTGCTGATCGAATCAACGCATTGCTCTCCTGCAGAGAAAATAAACAATGCACGCCGACCCGACTAAAGGAGAAAACGACGCAAGGTCTCGCTCATGAGTGAAATCAATGCATCACAAGCCCTTTTTGACGCACACTCACCCATGCAGGGTTATTTTTGATGCACCCAAGGTACATTTTCACTCTAACAGCATTAGAGTTCTGTTAAAAATTACATGAAGACTCTTTTTGCTTTTAATTTATGACTTGACGTGTGTATTGTAGATGTTTGTCATTTTGGTCTTGTTTTGTTTAGATAAATATTTACTATTTTTCTAAACCTGTGTTGTGCCATTTTGTTGTGTTTTCATTAAGTTACTCTGTGCGTTGGTACAAATACTTTGCACCTAGCACTCTGAAGTTAAGGCTGTCTGCTTGTGCCAAGTTATTAATGGGGTGAGCGGGGGTGAGCTGAGGATGATTCTCCTTTACCCTGACTAGACTGAGGGTCTTGCTTTGACAGGGGGTAACCTGACGGCCAACTAAAGACCCCATTTCTAACAGTATCCCAGAAACAGGACACTAAGGAAGGCTATCTTTGTTTTTTGTTTTTCATTGAATATATAGCCGAATTTGGCAAATCCCACAACAATGCGGGCTACCCGTCTTAGATGCTGCAGTAATTCATCATCCGTGAGATAGATATTATCTACATAGGACAATGCTTCAGGGTCAACGTCATGCAATATTGAAGTTACAGGAACCATGAACAGTCCTGGACTGTTCTTGTACTCATGTGGTAAACTACAGATTTATTTCTGAGAGCCTAGTTCACTGAAACTTCTTAAGTCTCTACTCTCAGGGGCTATAATTTGGCAGAGAAAAACATGGAAATTTCCAGCGTTGTTTTGTATTTTTTGCGCACTATGTTGTTCAGAAGTGCTGTGAGAATTTTGTATAGCATATATGCGTGTATGACTGGTAAAGTGTCTGTAGTCTAAGACTATTCTATACGAATGGTCCGGTTTAGCTACTGGAAATAAAGCATTATTTATTGGTGAGACACAGGGTTCGATTACGCTCTGGTACTCTAGTTGTGTGAGGATTTCCCTCACAGGTGCTTTAGCATCATGTTTTATTGGGCATTGGGTTTGAGGTTGGGGTTGATTTTTAATAGGAATTACGTGATAGTGGGAATCTTTATCCCACCCTACGTGGTTGCAATATAACACAGATTCCTGCACTAATGCCCAATCAATGGCATAAGATTCTGCAAGCTCATTTGGAACAAGGGGTGAGAAAGAAGGCTTGATAACCTCTTCCCCATATGGGCAAGTACGGACAAATTCAGGTGGTCAATCCCTTTCGGCCAGTAGAATATCATAAGTGTTTACGACGTGGTCCCAAAAGATTGCGTTGATTAAGCGTTCAGTGTCTCCTTCTAACTGTAAAGTTACTTTGTACAACCTGTCAGGCGTGGAGACACGTATGTCCGCAGTTTCATCTTGTAGGAAGTGATTAGTTGCTTTCACCTCCAGATGCTCTTGAAGATTCCAGCGAACTATCGTGACCTCTGCTGTGCTGTCTGGCAGAGCTAGTGCCCACGTCTTGTTCTTCAATAGAGCCCCCTTCTTGAGTGGCATGACAACTCACAACTGCTGCCACTTTCTTCTTTTTAAATGTTTTTTTTTGTTGGGGAAGTTTCTCTTCTTTTGTAACAGAAACTTCTGTAGAGAGTTGTGATTCCTGTCTTGGTTTCACATACTCAGTTCTTCGCTCAGACCGCCCACCTCTTTCACTGCGTTTTTCTGGTGAGTCCTAAAAGGTACAAGATTGGCGTGTATCAGTATGTTGATATCTGTCAGGCATTTTAAGATTATCTCTATTTCAGAGATAATATTTATTCTGTGGGGTCTCCGCATGGGGGATTCAACCCTTTCTTTTTTGTTTGTTGTTTTTTATCCCAGTGTTTTTTAGAATCCTCAGGTGCTTGCTTGGTATAATCTTTAATAGATTTACCGTGAAATTGTTGTTTAATGGGTCTGGCCCCCAGACTATCTTGACCAATACTAGAGAAGGTCTCCGCGATAATCTTTGGCAGCTCACGTTCTTGATCCTGTGGAGGAACGTCCTGGAGCTGCAGGTGCACTACTAGTGCAACTGCTTCCTCTTTAGGGTTACTTAACATAATTGAAAATACAGTGGCAAAATTGCCCAAGAGTTGCATCCCCAAGTCTTGAATTTGTTTTAACACTTCCGGTAAATTGGCAAGTGTTGGTGTACCGTGTGCGGTAGTATAGAGCGTGGCAAATACCGTACCCCAATTGTTGCAAGTATCTACTGTGGGAACCATCCCAAATGGCAAGCACATGGTTAATATTCTATGCTTATCCTGAGGTCCTGTATTGGGACATACTGCTTCCACTGCATTTATTTTTTGAGCTAACCAAAATGGAATCTATTCTCGTTTGGTGGGTACTTTACCCATAATCGAATGTGCAGTCGCAGGATTAATGCCTGGTGTTACTGCATGTTGTTGCAACGGGGCAACATGTGCTGGGTTTGTATTTAATGTTTGCATTACAAACAGTACTAACCATCTGTATATTTCCATAAGCTCAGTATATAAGCAGCGGACCTCAGCTACTGTCAAGGTTGCTGCATCAGGGTGTGGCCAATAAAGGCCAGGTAGGAGCATCATTACTTAGAGGACCATCAAGCAGATTATTATGTTCTTTATAAGTTAGAGGTATTTCTAGAAATGCATATGCTCTATATTGTGCAGGTATGTTTGTAGGTGTATAGTGGTGGAATGTATTTGTGTTCCCATCAGCTGCTGGAAATGTGATAAAAGAATAGAAAATGTCTGTTCTATGGGCTGGATGAGCCTTAACAACAAATATACCAGGTCCCCCGGGCTGTTAGGCCATGTGCCAATAAATGTGCGTTAAGGGGTGGTCGCATATTGACTGCAATTGCTACCCGTTGCGGGCTCGCCATGATCAATGGTAAATTTTGTTCATAGATACGCACACCAAATGGGGATTATCTTTTAAAAGTTCAAGCTTGAACAACCTACAGCATTAGTTAGGTAGTCCCTACTTAGCTGAGGAGGAAAATCCTCAATACCACGGTCGTCTCCATATATAGTACTGAGGTGTCTGCATGTAGTGAAACTGATATACTCGGGAGGACCTGAAAATTAGTGCCTTACCAAATGTTGGGTGCCCTGTCGCAGAGGTTCTCATTATTCTAATGAGACTACTAGATTTGAGCGGCAGAATTACTTGTACTGCGGGGACTGAGTCTGTACCCACACCAGGTGACACCTGTCGGCCTAATCCGGGTTCTGTTCCAGCTAGCTAGCAGTACCTCATCTCCACCCGAGAGCAGTGATGATTGGGCAACCGAGTGCATGACGCAAATGACTCCTCATGGAGATTGTGGTCACTCAGATCTCATTAGTCTCACATATGCAAGGACAATCAGAGGCAGAGTATAGTTCAATAAAGTTTTATTGAAGTAACTGTATCTTAGATAATAAAGCATGTATTGTAATAACTCGGGCGATGAAGCATGACAGGGTTAAAATTGTGAAAAGGAGAGTAAAACATAAAATTAACTCAACCATTTTGTCTCTACGGTTTTTTATAATAGTTCCTACCTAGACTATGTTAGAGCACAGCATGTTAAGCTCTTATTCTGCCCTTTAGGTTCCCCTGGGTAGACATCATCCCTCATACCTGAGCAAGGGGCCTGTAATCTACATAAGCAGCTGCAACAAATCACTCAGCAATCAGCATACAGTCGTGGTCATCTGGCTGAAATCTCCCTCTAACGTACATGGGTCAAAGTAGTGTTTTATAATAAAACAGCTGATGTTCCAAGAAAGGATCCCCACGTAAGACTGTGTATGTTTCTGTGAACATTATAGACATAGCATACCACTTTTGCTGGCAACCTATCTTACTGCAGTCATTAGAAAAGCATAGAGTGAAAGAAATGTATTTTTTAAGAACGCAGTGCTGTCCTAGGCAAAGAACAGCTAGCTAGAGAAAATAAAACAAAATCACAAATGTGGCTACTGTTAAAACAATAAAAACAAAGCTGAATAAAATATATCTAGGTTAAAGTGCACAGCGACAGGCCTAGTTTGCTAAAATAATGTGTATAAAATTATAGTTAAAATGGCTACACAACAATCTCATGGGGTGTGAGACTTGGAAGTGTACCCGCATGTCAAAAGGCAAGACTTATTTGGTGCTGTTAAACAAGAGTTAAATCTATACCCTCAAAGTCAGTGAATATTTTAATTTTAGCCAAATCTCTATCCACAATATGCTCTTCTGCTGCTAGCTAGAGATTAATGTTATCTGCAAACGGTTTGACTTTGATCGCATCCTGCAGAGGTGCCTTGATCTCGTGATCTTGTCGTAATGCAGCCACCAGGGGCTCTATAAAGAGTATAAATAGCACAGGGGAAATAAGACATCCTTGATGATTCACTCGACAAATTGAGACAGTGCCAGCTATACCGATATTTACTATGATTTTGGCTACTGCTTTCTGATACAAATATTGAAGTAGCCTCAGCAATTTCTGAGGAAAATTAAACCTGTGAAAATAGCAAACAGAAGTTCCCACTGGACTAAATCAAAGGCTTTTTGCCAACCATTATAATTCTATATTATTTTGAAAGCAATCTATAGCCTGTAATAAAAAGTTGGTATTAGTCAAGATTTTTCTCTCTGGGAGAAACCCACCCTGGTCTCTACGAACCACTGCTTGGACTAAAGGTGTAATTCTGGCAGCCACAACCCTCGTAAGTAATTTTTTATCACTATTTAAAAGACTAATAGGAAGATACAAGCCTGGCTTATCGGCTGGATGATCCTTCTTCAAGAAGCTAACATTTACCAACTCAGTTAATGAGCTGTGCACCTCGCCCAAGTTGAGTACTTTGTTCAATATAATAACTAAGAATTCAGCAATCTGTTCCATCAGGACTTTATCTACTTCAGTGGGTAATCCATCACGCCTTCCCACTGGGGGAATTCTTAATAGACTCTTTGACTTCAGTCAGCCCAATTGGTGCCACTGCAGATACCTGGAGCCCTCTACTAAGAGTAAGCAGATTGATTTTCCCCAGATACTGATTTACTTGATCTGAGGTGACTTAGGATGTGGACATATAAATTCTAGAAAGGTGTGCTAAAAACACCCTATCTATGTCCTCAGGTGGTTGAACTGTGCAATCTCGGACCTCATCAAAAATAGATTTAATGACTGCATTGTTTCTTCTCTTCTTGCCCAACCAAGTCAAGATCCTCCCAACATGTTTATTCTCTTCATAGTATTGCTGGAAGTATGTACTCTGAATTACTATTTCCTGGGACATATAATACTCGTTCAATTTTTTTCGAGGTTCTGTCAATACTAGCCCCAGAGGCCTGAGTTTGAGCTAGCTGATGAGCCCTTGTTGCTTGATCTAATTGCTGTTACAGGGCTATAGATTTCATCCTTCTCAGTTTGGATAGTTGTGCCTTATAGGCTTCCCCTCAAATAAAGGCCTTTATGGCTCACATATAGAGAATGTGGATGCCAAGCCTGCATTCCTGATCAGAAATGTGGTGACTGAAGACCGTAAGATCACTTCCCACCCATCAACAGTCAATTTGGACTTATCTAACGTCCATGGCAGATATTCTGTTCCTCTTGCTGGTATTTTATCTCAATCAGGGGGGTCAAATGGCCTGAGAAGGGTTTTGGCACAATGAGAGAATTTCCTTAAGCTCATTGATGCGAAACTAGAAAGAAATCAATCCCAGGGGCAGAATTAAACCTTTTGGAGAAACAAGTAAATTCTTGCCTCTGGGGATGATCTGTCTTCGAATTATCTATTAAAGCCAGATCACTAATGATTTTGGCAAGGAAGCAAGAGGCTCTAGGTTTGTTCTGAGACTTATTCTTATGCGATGAATCCAGCCTTACAGCTTGCATAATATTAAAATCACCCCCTACCACCAAGAGACCTGGAAGTGAAATAAAAAAAATGTATAATTCAAATAAGGAAGTTGTCTCATCTTCTAAGGGGCCATAGAAGCTAATGAGGTGTACTAACTGACCTTCAGCTTTTACACTGACTACTATCCACCTTGCTTGGGGATCTCTAAAGACCTGATAGACCTCCTGCCAGACCTCTTATGTAATCAAAACTGCCACCTCTCAAACTGTAGTTGTTAGCCTTGATGGTGTGTGATAGAATTTGCTCTTTGATTCTAAAGTCACCAAAGTTCACCAGAATAATGTGTGGGAATTTTGCATTTGGAAGTCTGTCAACTGGAACTTGATGTGACTCTATGATTGTTAAATCAGTGCCCTCTGAAGCTTTATCCGGGAGTACTATTTATGGATGAGGTCTGAGGTCACTTTAGTTACTATAGATCCTGCTTTGTGACCCTCTGGTACTCCCTCAAAACTTAGATTAGAGTGTTGGGACCTATTCTCAGTATCATCTAGTTTTAGCTGAAGTCTTCAAACTCTATTTGCATTCTGGAAATTCCTGTTTTGCGCTTGCTATGGGAGTCTTCCAGATCCAACACCCTTTGCTTAACCTGGGACATGTGAAAGGAGAGCTGTGGGATGCCAGCATTAATTTGTCCCAGCTGTTCATTGGATTTTCTAAGGTCATCTTCTTGAGATAATTTCAGCTCACAAAGCTCCTTTAAGATCTGATTGAGTGTTGCTTCGATCAGTGGTGTTGCCGGGAAATATTCAGGTGACACTTGAGCTGCTTCTCTCCCTTGGGATGAGGCACACTGTACTGTTGTTGGTGCAACTAGAATTGACTTGATTGTTTCCTCTGGTACCTTAGATAATAAGGTGCCTGACCTGTCAGGGACGTTTTCCAAACTTGCATTCGGGTTACCCCACTGGCCTAGGGCTTAATCTACTGGTCCTTCTGCCACTCTTTCTCTTGACAGTCCAATAAAGTTGCCCATTGTAAGCAAAGGATATGCTGGCTTCTCCTTGGAAATGTCATGCATTGTTGGAGTAGTAATTAGGGGGAATCCCAATGCCCCATTGCGACTTTGAATAGTGTTTTGGGAAGGAAACGCCACCTCCAATCCAGAGGTACGCTGGGCCAGGGGTTGCTCTAGCATAATGGAGTGGGATGGATCTAGTTCTTCCTGAGCCACAGGGGAAACTGTGGTAGACCTGCCCTGCTGAGACGTATCTTGCCCCAACTCCCCCAGTGAGTCAGATAACAGGGTATCCATACTTGCAGAAGCTCGAAGATCTGTACATGATGCAGGTTGTTTCTGACTCTTGGGTTTAGAGGGTTTGACAACAACTTCTGACTTCATTGACCCGTCTTTGGAGATGCGGTTCATTGCACTGCAATTCGAACATTTGATATGTCACAAGAAAGCTGCAAGCAGCATCTGTGCTACACAGACTGCTTCTGCTGTACCTCTTGATCCTCTCCATCTATGGCATGACCTAGTGCCCCCCACAGGCTGCTTTCAACTCCTTTTCAGATGCTGTTGCAATGTTAGTCTCTGCAGAGTAGCTAGTTAAGGGCTGTATTGCCATTGCTGCTTAGTGATGCTTCATGTTACCTTCAACCAGTACTTGTGCTATAAAATAATACTGAGATAGTCCCCTCACAATTAGTTGCCTTAAAGATAGAGCAGTTTAGTTGATGGGGGCTAAATGGGCGCACACTTTCTCTTATAAAAGGTGGATCCCCCACAAGGTCCCCCAAACAGATTCTGCTCATCTGGGTAGTCATAAAATGCTGCAGATGTAGCTGTCACAGTGGGGTCACTGTATACTGCTGTGACCTGTGCACCATAAACCATGTACTGTACTTTCCCCCCCACCGGTCACATTTCCACTTGTGTTGGGCACTGTGGAGGTTATGCTCCTGTCCATGCAATTTCTCCTCCTCCCTGCCTCCTTCAGTGACCTCTGTCCACCCGTTACCTGCCACATAGCATGCATAGCATGTGCCGGTGAGGAGCCTGTCCTGCCACATCGTCTTCTCTGTCTCCTGCCACGAGCCCCATTATGGCCTTCATTCGACGAGGGACCGTTTCTGCAGCACATATAGAAAGAGCAAAACTCCATTAATAATTATTTATATGCAGGAAGGTGTCCCTTCCTACACATAAACAATCATTATATAATGACAGCTTGCTACTTCTATGTGTGCTGAATACTGCAGCACACATAGAAGTAACAAATCACCATTGTTGAAGGGACACATTCCTGAACATAAACAATCATTTCCTTTAATGCAGGTACCCTTGCACTAGGGTACCTGCGATGGCACTAGGTAACTAACTTTAGCACCAGTGTCCGGGGAGAGGAGAGAAATGTACAGTATATTGTAGATACAGCACATTTTTACCCTTTCTGGATTACACTAAGCAGCACAGCAAGACACTTGCTGCGCCGTCCTGCACCATAGGGGCTTGTAAATTAGCCCCTTAGGTTTGACAGGATGCAATTTTCATTCTTACTCCTGTGGGTTATGAGAATTGTCCTGGCTTATTGTCAGTGTACATCTTGGAGAACTTACAACCAGATCCTGAGGTATTATCATACATTGATGCTATGTATCTCACTGATGTTGATTTAGGTGTACAACTAACTAGGATCGATAAAATAGAAATATTAACATCACAGGGTTGCAAAGTCTAACATTGCCTACTTTAAGGTGACATTTCTTGGATGCTAGTTATCTAATGGAGGCAAAAGTACAGAGTAGGGACAGTAAGTCAAACATAGTTCTCAGAGTCAGACCAAGCCAGTTAGGTTATACTTACGTAGCCTACAATGAGGAACTGACAAGTCCTATAGCAGACAAGTCTCCCTTGTAATCTCAAGCCGAAGCATGTTTTGCTTTCATTGAAAAAGTTCTTGCAGCTGTGAAGACAATTATTTTGAAGGAACACACTTTAGCACATGAAATACTCATGAATGTGGTTTCTTCCATAAAACCAGTTCAGGCAGCCACTAAGATAAGCATTCCTAATACTCCAGCCCTACACCTGATATGGGTGAGGTGGGCCTCTTCCTTAAGAGCAGTAGATGACAAGCTTTAATATGATCCCACTCTTCTTACATAAGCTTTTCTGCAATATGAACATAATGTTGCTCCAACTCCAAATGCTATACCCATAAAGTTTTATCAGAGCATGTTCTATATGGATGACTCTGCTCAACCAACAGTAGAAACAAGATATAAGCACTTCACAGCTTGTGCAGCAGGGCAAGGTGTAGTGAAAGATGATGGAATTTTTCCACAGTACACCCACACTAAAATCAAAGGTGACGGTACAGCCCAACATGCCTAACTTCATGCTGTGGTAGTTGCATTACAGAAGGCTAACCCACCAGTTCCCAAACATATTATTTTCATTTCTTTATGGATATTACAATAGAAAACTGTAACATTCTGAGGGCTTAGACCTATTTCCTTAACAGAAAAATTGGAATGACATACAATGATATTTTAGTGTTTATTGGCATAATTTGATAAATGTGATTCATGCAACACTGCTTGACTGTAAAATACAATTTGGTGGTTTGTGTTTCAACTGAAAGCACCTTGGTGTGAGCAGGTTCTATTCGGTTACTTTGTGGCCCATGCCATCCGACTCTCTCTGTGTAACAGATTAGGGGGGTGTGGATAGATATCTGTGGTTTTCTCGATGCTTGGGGACTAAGTATATGGTTTTCTTTGAGGACCCCCTTCTGAGAGAGATGCCAAGGCTGCTGTAATTGCCTCCTATTCACTCAGAAGCATGGAGCTTGACTTTAGGAACAACTAGGGGGCAATAAACAACGCTACCCCATTCTGTGGTAGTACCCTCAGGTCTGGTTGGTAGTTTACCCACATGGTGTGAGTGGAGCCAAGGCAGGTTCATGGTGGTTTAATGTCACTTTCAGCTTCCAGAATCCTAATGAATCCATCCCATATCATCACTCGTGTTTTCCCTCGACTCTGGACCTGAGCCATGTTGAGGATATCGAGCTCAGGCAATGCCCACTGTTATACAATGGTGAGCGAACCCAGCATATTGAGAGCTGCCTGGGATTTCAGGACCTTGTTATTTGTCCCTTGAATAACACATAGGCTAAATCAATCAATATGTGTATGTATATATCCTCTTTATCTTTGGGTCTGATGATCATCAGGCATGATTCCAGAGGGCCCTGCACTTTGTGCTTGACTAGGGCAGAGGTAACACCATTAACCTCTGCCCTAAGGTGCGCTGTATCACCAGACACTACCACATCAGATGAAAGAATCCCACATTGGCTAGTCTGTATCTGGAGCTTTCAGGTGACATCTTGGTGTAGGTAATTGAATTGTGTATAACATAACCGTGGGTTATGTGAGGTCTCTTTCATGTGTTGCAGGATTCGGATCCATTGTTTGTATATTAATTTTATCTGAAGATCCGCCACCCATCGGTCTTTAGCTCCTGTGTCTAGTATGTGATGCTGAACCAACAAATCTGAGTATAGGTCTGTTATCATTTTTCATGTGCCACCATGTGTAGTGGTGGTGATGTGGGTGGTTCAGTTCACCCTTTCCCCAGTGCATGGGTACTGTGTGTTGTTTAGCACTGTATGTCATCAAGTGCCCCACTGCTAACTCATAAGTGTCCCTATTTTCCTGAAAGATTTGAAGTATACCCTTTGCAAAGAGGTCTACAGCAAATTCTGCCCTTGCCTCCCTCCAACCATGATGCAGAGAGGCCTCTCACAGTACCAACAGATGACAAATGGGATTGGTAGGGAGTACAGAGATGTGGACTGCTTTCAGGAAGGTACTTATGTCAATTACGGCATGCTTCTCTCATCTAATGGTTTTTGTGCTGTGGGTGTGCCTGGGGGTTCAACAACCAGGAGTACTTGTGCCCCCGATTGAGTCCTCATTAGATGATCAATCATTCTGAACAGTTGTCCACTTCCATTCAGTGAAGTCATCACTGTAGTTGGGCTGCAGCATAGTATAATTCATATTTAGGGGCCCTAAGTTCCCCTCTAACAGCGGCCTTGCAGTTTGCAGAGAGCCACCTGCTTCTTTCCTGACCCCCATATTAGCTGTGACAGGAGTCTATGCAAGTCTCCAAAAAAATGTGCAGGAAGTATAAGTGGCAGAGCTGCAAAAAGTATAGTAATCTGTCAGGACAGGGCCACTCACCTGAAAAGAAGGATGTCTGCTGGGGCGATGGTATTCTCCCCGACCTCCTGGAAAACCTCTCGGCACTTCCTGGTGGACACAGAAACCCTGGCAGGTGTCTCAAAAGGAAAGGGGGATTGGAAGAGAAAGGGATAAAACACTGCCACGTCTTGCTGGTCCAGCAGGGCACAATGTAGCTTCAGGGGCAGGTTGTCGTTGACAGAGTGATAGTAGAGTTAGTGCACTCAACTTCCTTGAAACTGAATCTCTCTTCCTGATATGGGCACGGGAGCGATAAAAGAACACTGGGATGCTCCAGGACTTTTCTTGGATAATAATAACTGTTGCCACAATTACTAACACTGCATTACCAAAAACCCAAACTGAGAACCATAACAATAAGTACTGTGACACCAGGGCTGGCTTTACAGAAGTTCCCTGTTGCACACACAATTAGAACTGTGGTTGCACTTATCATGCACAAGAAAGACAAACACGGGCATTAATTATATCACATATAACTTTCCTGCATGCATAGGGTTAAACTAAATGGAACAAAAACAATCCAAGAAATACAAATGTCCACTCTGGGTTTAAACAGGTAGGGTGGTACAGTTTGGTTTAGTTTCACAGTGTGTGTGAAAAACCCTTCAAAATAAAATTCCTCAAACCTGAAACACAGGCATGAATGACACAATTTAAATCCAAGAGTTATGCTATTAGAGAAAGAAAAATCATGTAAATACTCTTTTAAAATTGCACTGTCACTTTTTGTAGTACTTGAGCTCAAGCAGATTTCCTGAAGCACATTTCAGCAAGTAACTACAATAATAATGTAGAATGTTCAGAAATGCAATTGTCTCTTCAAGATAAGCACTCTGCCAAAATATGAGATCTGAAATACACCAGCTGTTTAGGAAAGCGCAGCGCTCAAAGAACAAACTCCCTGGAGAATACTTGTCACTTAGCCGCAGTCTTTTCCGGAGTGCTGGAGGAGTGCTTGGTGTCAGCTGGTACAGGAACAAAGAAAAGAATTGCCTCAAAAGTCCTGAATACGAGGATGACAGCAGGGGCTGGACGGCCTAATCAGATGCTGAGATCAAGAGCGAAAACAAAGCCAAGCAGGGAGGCATGTTTCACTCTGCTATTTATAGCCAATCAGGAAAGCAGTTGAGTTTCCACACGTGGATGAGTCACCATACCCAATTAGAGGCACATGTCTACACCTGCTCACATTAGCAAACAAGCATTGGTAAAACAAGCATTGATAAAACCAATTGTGTAACACAGCACATTATGTTTAATTAGAAACATGAAGGTTTAACCAAGAACAGAGATATGATTTAACCCTAATTCCTGGGGATGCTGACAGATAACCCAGGAGGCACCTTGGGGATTCCTGACATAATCTTTGCAGAATCAGCATCTTGGATCACCACACACACCAAAGTGGACAACAGAGGAGATGTCCAAAATGGTAGGGACTTATAGATCAAGCCTATCACCTTATACAAATGTGTATGACCAGGTATTTAAAAATGTCAAAGCACCACTCTAACCTAGTTTGTGTTTGTGCAATCTACAGTTTTCCGGGACAGAGTACAGGGGAAACAAGCAAGATTTAGACCTGTTCACCCTAAGGTCTGACATAGCCCTAAATTCAATAATGTGCTATGGGTGTCATAATATTGTACATGGAGACCCTCCTTGCCAGAAGCTTTATTTTGAGCTTTTTGATTAATAGCTACTCAGATTTCTTAGTTCTATAGTGGGTCCAGGAGGGGCAGGGGAAGTGCTCAGTGGTATTTCCGTATTCGGTCAGTGTTGCGGCTGGTAATCTCTAAGTATAGAGATCAGTAGTAGCCAACAAAGGCAGTATTAATATCTCTTCGCATATTATGTATGGTGCCATAATCTGATGTAATCACCCATATCGGAGGGCAATTAAAGTCACATGTGCCAGATGTAGCAAAGGGTTTTACCCATTCTGTCCTTATGGGAAAATGTGTTCATACATATGGCCCCTTGTATCAACCACGCCAATTCCTCACCTGCCCAGTCACCCCTGTCATTTAGGTTGGAATTCATTTTCTGTAGTCAAGCTTCCCTAGACGTGTCTCCAGTTGTCTGTGTTCATTTCTCAGCTTTCATAACTACCCTACCTTGTGCAGTTGTAATGATGTCACAGTATCAAGATGGTCTCAATAGGCCTCAAGTTCTATTCTAGCATCTCTCCACCTCGGGTCTGCAATCCATTATGAGCTGAGTCCAACGGATTAGTTGAGCGTATTGGGGCATGATTAAATAAGCCTTGACTACTGGGTGCCAAGTTCACGTGGTTCACTAAAGTTAGAGATCGTTCTCATGAAAAAATCTCTAACAAGCAAGCTTTTGAACCATCTAGCAGGCCACCCATTACAGTCCTTTGGGTAAAAGGAAAGCAACTGCTGTCCTGTCTCCTATGTGTAGATCAAGGAGAAACAGACAGGTGTCCCATCAACCATGTGAAGAAGCCATTTGTGAAATTCCTACAGCTGACCATCCCAGACACCAAAAAGTATTCAGAGTAAAACCTCTCAGTCTCTCCTTACTCTGAATGAACTACACTTTGAATAGAGTAATAACATCCCTAGCTTGAGTTCACAGCCGGGGGTAGAGGAACACAGCACTTCTCCAACTTTACACAGAGCAATGAGTTTTACAGATGATAAGGATGCTGCATCACTACAGTAGCAAGTATTCAATGCAACACTATGATAAATTATGAACTTCTACCAGAGCCAACATCAAATGAGATGCTTTTTTGAGAAAAAAACTATTTATGAGGATGATTCTGACTTTTCCACAGAGGACTTTTCATCACACTCCAAATTCATTCTATACCATTGATTTCACCTTGGTCCTATGTTTGGATTACACTATGAGTTTCTTTTCATCAAGTGGCTATCAACGATCATTGTCATTCTACTGCTTTTAAATGAAGATTTTGTCCCAGAAAGAACAATTGCACAAACTGTGGTTTGTGAACAGCAACCACATCATTCATCCCATAAAGTGCAGAGAGATCGATACGCTGCAAACATCACAGCTTATCCTGTACCCGAAGGCATAGCTTCAGAAATACTGCCTCATGAGATAATGGGACTAACTGAGACATTGCAATTACCATATGTTTTAAAAGTTAATGTTTCACTGAAGGATGTGATTATTCATGATTCCTTTTCAGATGACTGGAGTACAGAGATCATAAAATGTATGATGTCTGATTTACAGGTATATGCCACATTGAGCAATGAAGGCCCTTATTTAAAATCAGTGATTTGTAAACAAATGTATGTTGTCATCACTATGCACACTATTACTTACAAAGAACTAGCTATCCTAGGGAAACATACAACTACACAAAATGAGAACATTGTGAAACTCATCCTCCTAATATTTACCCACATTTCTTGAAGAAATGTCCTTATTTTCAGAGTGAGAACATGTCATATCTCTCAGTTTTCTGTTTTTCACAACACATTTAGAAAAATGAAGTCACAACCAACCAGCTAATTTATTCAAGCAAATGTAGCCAGAATTTGGCTATACATGTATATGAGCGATGGAAAGAATATATGGCTGAGAAAAGCATTTGGGAGACAAAAGTTTGGTGAATTTAAGGCAAAAAGGCCTTATTTTGTGAACGTTTTATACCAAAAGAAAATATTTGCCTGAATAAAACCATCCAGAATACCACCTGTCTGGGATTTGGTACAATGAAAGACCTTAAACACCTTCCATACCAAAAGTGAACCAAACCTGGGTAATATGACAATTACAAATAAACATTTCATGTTACGAAATATATAATATGATCCAAAATGGAACCTATAGTTCTTCTCAGTTCCCATCTGAAGATTTAGCCTTGCGTCCCTGTGACTCCAGGACCTGCACATGTCCTTTTCTTTCTCTTTCCAACACCCCTGGTCATCAATATAACTGCCCTGATCTGCAATACAACACACATACACCTGTAGTAGTTACCACATACTATGTAAGCAAACCCTGTCAGCTTTAGTTAGTACACTCCAGTCTTTTAGCTGTGACAGAACAGTTATGTTCAATCAAAAAATGTATAGATTTTTAGGTTTCCTTCTAAGACCACAGCCCACTAGAAATAATTGTTCCATACTTATAAGAATGTATGCCTTTCAAAATGAGTAGAATAAATACTCAGGAAAATAAGCTGCAAAAAGATAGAGTCAGGTAGATCAAGAAAAATTGCAATTTTATTTTAAAGTTATTAACAATGGTATGCACATGATTTCTAAAAGAGAATTCTCACTAAACAACATCATGTCATTTGCCTTGTATCTTCGTGAAGAAGATGTAGCTCAGTTAAGAGCTAATATACAACTAAGGGCCTGATTATAACCTTGGCAGAGGGGATTACCCCATCACAAATGTGACGGATAGCACACCTGCCATTTTACAAGTTCCATTATATCCTATGGAACTTGTAATACAACAGGCAGGATATCCATCATGTTTGTCATGGAGTAATCCCCTCCACCAAGATCATAATCAAGCCCTAAATCTGGTCTAAAAAACCACGTAGATCAGGTTTTGTACCATGGCAATTTCTGAGTGAGACACCTATTTTGAGCCTTTTAATTTGTCATTAACATAGAAAACAATGGCTAAAATTATCTCCATATAATTTGTTGAGTATCAAACAAATGGAAGAAGTACCATGTTCAGTTAGTGACAATCCACCTGTGGCATGGCTGATACACAGCATTATTCCCTCACCCATTACAACTTTTTATTTTTATGACTGTCAATAAAACAAATCTTTAGGCTGCTATGAAACAAAGCACATTTCAAATGTGCTCCATTCATATATGCTTTCTTTTCTTACATGTGCGTAAATAAAGATGACTCTGTGTTTATTAGTACCTCCAGATGCAGATATGCTCTGGCACACTCTCTTCTGTGTGAAGCAATTTCCTTGCATGGAATGTGTAGTGTTTTGATACCAGGCTTAAGATGTGTTTTATCCATTACTCTTCATCCATCCCCACACACCATGAGGTATTGTACAATGGTTAATCAATGTTACTAGTTGTGGGTTGAAACCTGGACAACTTTATGTTATTATGGTATCTAAAATAACACAGTTCTGTGAAATACCCTTGTATCCACTACCTTGATATGTAATTAAAAATGCCCCTTAGCCTAGCATTGATGTGAGAGCCATGCATTTTAACAAAATTAATTAATTACTGTGTTGCTACAAAAAGAGGTTGTTTTGACATCTGCAGCAGAAATTTATAATTTGCAGCCAGCCCAAACTGCATTGGAATCATGGCTGTTACAGGCGCAATACCGAAATCACTTTGCTGAGATCATACATATGATCTTCAATTAATTAACAACAACTGGTATTGTTCAGCTTTTTAGGAACATTAAATCTCATCTAGAGACTTGATTTAAAACAGTTTTCAGACAGATGCCATTATTTTTCCACTGTAGATTCTCTAGTCTTTTTGGAGGATTTTCACCATTCCTAATGCTTAGCAGCGTTGGTATTGTCATCTGTTTCCTGATCCAACAAGGAATTCAACAACATGGAGTAGACATATCTAGCTGCCCAGAGGTGCAGAGAAACACTAGTGTGCTATTTGGGACATGCTTGTCTTTTCAAACTTAGCGAAAACGGGGTTGCATCAATGTGCAAAATAGATACTACACAAGTAAAATCTGAGTTTTGGTGAATGAACTTTCCAGCACAAATCACATTGGATCTACATCAAGGGCATCCCACAGTGGCTTTTCTAGATGTGATAGTGCTCCTGCAACCATTGCAATCACAATGATACCAAGCAACATATCTGCTCCTATTGCAAGATGCTAATTATAATGGATCAATTTCATCAGCGTCATTCCTTGGTGGGTTGTCTGAAGGCTGGCTTGAGCCACTGATGTTATTTAATTCTCAAAATGGAGTACTCTTATGATCACTGTGCACTTTGGAATTGCCAAGGATGTGCGGACCCTGGGGGTCTATCATAGACGGAGCACCCACTGCCGCAAGAGATGGGAGGACCTGTGCCGCTGGAGCTAGAAGACAGCGGACGCCCAGATGGGGATGACCTTCCAACGTAGAAGGGGTGCCTGTTGCACCATGACCCCCCTGATGTTCTGGATCCTGTCAATCGCATATCTGGAGTTGGATGGGCGCTTGAGGGCATCACAGTAGCCACAAGGGGGTAACTACAGTCACATTCAGCTGACTGTGTGCTTTGCGAGGAGTCTGGGTGTGGGAAGTGGACTGTGGGTTCTCCTAGGCCAGGGTGAACTTGGTAGGGTAGGTCCCTTGTTAGGCAGGTTCTATGGCACTCCAACCCCAATAGTGGTAGTGGCCATCTACACCTAGTCAGGCTCTTGTGGGTTCCAGGTGTGCAGCAAATGGGCTTAGGCATCGTCTCCCATGGGCAGGTGATTATCCTAAGAACTGTTAGTGCATGGCCTAGTGCATAGGGCTGCTCCCTGTGTGTTGTGTCCGCCAACGGTGGTGTTGTTGCTGACATTGACCATGTATCTCCTCTGTCCTTTCCCCCCTTTTTGTTTTGTCACCCTGTCCTTGTGTGCATTAGCATCATCTGGCGGAGGAGCAGTGACACCGGAGCTGGAGGGAGCTGCAACCCACATGGCCCAGGAGGGTGAATGTACGGAGTCTGAAGGCACCAGTGGGACGGAGTGCGAGGGGAGCTCCACGACGCGGACAGGAGGGGACACCAGCGACCTTGACCCCTCCTCTGATGGGAGCTCCCTTGCGGTGGTGGGCACCTCTGTGCCCCCCGCAACAACAGGAACAGCTGCCACCCCCTATCAGCACCACCCTCCCAGCGGCCCCTCAGCGTGTTTCCTGTTCCCGCTCATCCAGGAGGGTGGGCATCTCCTTCGCCCCAGGCACCTCAGGCCCCAGGCACCTCAGGCCCTGCCCCAGTCATCCCTGCTGCCCTCAGTGAGGAGGTTATTGACCTCCTGAGATCCCTCACTGTTGGGCAGCCAACCGTTCTGAATGCCATCCAGGCTGTTGAGAAGCATTTGCAACAAACAAATGCATACCTGGTGGGCATTCATTCTGGCATGGCGGCCCAACAGAGAGCATTTCAGGCTCTGGCCTCAGCACTGATGGCAGCCATTGTCCATGTGTCCAGCCTCCCCCCCTCCAACCTCCACTACCCCAACTCAATCCCCTCTATCTCAGCCTATCCCAAGCACACCATCAGACCAGCATGCACACTCATCAACACACAAAAGTGGCTCAGGCAAACATAAGCACCACACATCCCACAGGTACTCACACAAGCACCATACCCATGCAGACACAGTAACATCCACTGCCTCCACTGTGTCCCCCTCCTCCATGTCCTCCACTTCCCTCCCTGTCTCATCTCCACTCACACCTGCATGCACTACATCCTCATCCACTACCTCCATCACCAGCACGCCCATCACCACACACCGCTCATGTGCAATCACCAGCCCCACTACCATGCACACGCCCCCTGTGTCTTCTCCCAGTGTGTCTTTGAGCCCTCCTCCCAAAGTACACAAACTCAGGCACACACCCACTCAACAGCCATCCACCTTACAACAGCCTCCAGCCCATGCATTCTCACCCAAACTCTGCAGACGTACACCTCCCTGCGATGTGCCCAGCCAGTGCCACTACAGCGGACATCAGCATCATCCCCAGTGGACAGCCATCCAAGGCTGCAGGAGACGTCTGGACCCTGCACACACTACAAGAGGCACCACAACCAGCACTGGCACTACCAGCAGTTGGCAGGCTAAGTCGCCGCAGGGTGGAGTGTGGCTCTGCCTCCATCGAGTATCATGCTGCCTGTTCCCTGGAAATCTCATGGCTCAGACACCTAGGTGAGGGAATGGGAACTGCCACACCCCAGGTGCAACATTACTGGGCACCAAGCCCCCTCCAGAACCAAAGGAGAACAGCATCCACTACCCCAGTCCTTGGCAGGACGAAGCACTCTGGGCACCAAGCCCCCTCCAGAACCAGTGGAGAACAGCATCCACTACTTCAGTCCTTGGCAGGATTAAGCACTCTGGGCACAAAGCCCCCTCCAGAACCAGTGGGCAACCCACCCACTTGAGAGACTGGTTTTGCACTCCCCAGGACCAAGCAGTGGGCAACCCACCCACTTGAGAGACTGTGGCTTTGCACTCTCCAGGACCAAGCAGTGAGCAAACCACCCACTTGAGAGACTGTGGCTTTGTACTCCCAAGGAGCAAGCAGTGGGCATGGAGCCCCCTCGAGGAGCAGTGGCGTTGTCCCATCATCCGGCTGAGGTGCGCTCCCTTCCCCCTGAGGTGCCTGTGTTTTTTTTTACCTGATGCACCTGCAGTGTTCTCTCTATTCTCGCCCTTGTTTTTTGGGACCACTGGTCCACGGACATTTGATGGAACAGTATGCAGATTTGTGTACTTGCTGTAAATATTTGTGTATACTGATCATTTAAAGTTATCTTGGCCTATCTGAATTTGTGTTTATTACACTCATTAAAATCATTTCATTTGGTCCTTGCGTTCTTCCAGTGGGTGACGGGGTGTATCTGTGATGTAATTGGATGTGTTTGTGTGTATGGTGTCGTGGGTGAGGGTGGAGGTGGGGGTGTTGCGTATTGCGTGTGTTTGTCACTCACTTTTTCCTACCCCTCCCCTGTGTACTAGGTGCAGTACTCACCGTGGTTGCCGCCGCCGTCTTTGATGTTCCTGGTAGATGAGGAGGTAAAACAACATGGCCAGGACCTGTAACTCAGGCTCCATGGTGTCCTGGTTCCTCGTTGGATGTCATGAGGTGAGTGGTTTCCGCTCCAAGTACTGTTTCCGCCATGCATTTGATGGTGTTGGTACCGTCCCGGAAAAGCTGGTGGATTGGTGCCTTGTAATAGTGTGGGCGGTACATTGTCTTCCACCTGTCTGCTGGCGGTTAACGCAGCGGTGTTTGTTGCTACCGCCGTGACGGTTGGAATGTTAAAGTGGCTGTCTGTGTTGGAGGTTTCCGCCATGGTCGTGATTCCATTTTTTTACTGCCAGCCTGTTGGCGGTATTACCGCTGCTTTATCACCGACCGCCGTGGTTGTAATGAGGGCCAATGTCTTTTAAAATGCCTTTCATTTATCCTGCAAGGATTAACAAAGTGTTTATGTGCAGCGTATCACATTATCTACTACTATGTTCTCTTATCAAGTCTTTTTTCGAAGTTACATTATGTATACTCTTTTCATGCTTTAAATATGCATGACAAAATTTATAAAATTGTCCTCTAGGATTTTATATCTTATTGTTCTAATGGCATAGAAAAGATGTATAAGCTGGGGATGACTTTAAGTCCTAAAGAACCAAATCCAACTTAAGCAGGTTGAGACTCCATTTTCTCTATTTTTGAAGACTCACTGACAGTCTGCCTTTGAATCAGATGTTGTCTGTCCTTATCTTTCCAAGAACCTGTGAAAGTGCCAAGTCACTCAAGCAACGACATTGATAAGAACACCTGATGTGACATCAGTTTGAAACAAGTACCTAGTTATCTCTATTTCAAGATCAGACAAGAAAAAAAAAACTAAAACAGCGAGTCTGAATTGATCTGTTTTTACCTAATTTGTTTATAAGAATGCATCTAAGGATCACATCTTGATGCAGATAGGTCATGTCAGATATTCTTGAAGTTATGTTAGAAATTCCTATCTGAGATAACATACAGTATAAAAGGGTTTCCACTTGACTACTTGTTAGGAGAGGTCCTTTGTCCCAGATTATCATGCAAGATACTGCCAAAGAAGATCTTGACTGCCAGAGATGCTACTGTATAGTGCTTTACCTACCCATGTCTGGCATGAGAGTAGCTGACATGACGCCTACCTGCCTTTCTCAGGGAACATTGCCTCCCATGATAACTGCAGTGTTTTCCAGTAAAGTAGTATACATTGCTTTGATTCTCTATAAGAAACTCTGGCTACAAGTTATGCTACTCCATACTCTCCTAATGTAGTGCATGAATGTAGGTTTTAGGATGTTAGGTTGTTAGATGACATGTAACTATGGTAGAAATGTTCATTTTATTCTTGTTGTTCGCAACTTGCTTTGTGCTGTTTTAATGATATTCTGTGGTTATTTTAGATGTGCTAAGCAACAGGTTCAGACTATTGAAATAAATACTTGTAGTTAAGGTGTTTTTGTCTTACTGCAATTTGTGTGTGGGATATTGAAAAGAACAAAATTGGTTCTTCAAATTGCCACAGCATCCATGAATCCAGTTTGGAAAGAAATTACTAAACCAAATGTATTGAGGCCATTTCAACTATGTTTTGTGTGAGGTTCTGCAGGTATGCAACAACCTGTTTTTCACATTCACTCATTGGTGCATCAAACTAAGTTCACTCGTGTTCACTTGTTGAGCTAAACCAGAGTCTTAGGGGCATATTTATGAAAAAATGATGCATAACTGTGCTAGCAGCTATGCAATGCCGTAAGGAAAAATTACGTTAATGCTGCAAAAATGGTGCAACACCGTTCTGCGGCACGTAGCACCACTTTAACACTGCATTAGCACCAAAATAAAATAAAAAAGCAGGAAAGAGTGCAATTGTAACAGAAGATGGAACCAAAAGCCAGGAGAGACCCCCAGGGACACCCCAAACACCCAAGTACCAGCCAGAAGGGGACAGAAAAATCACAGGAGAAGAGAAAGCACAAGGGCTGCTTTAGTGAGGAGGAGCATGACATCCTGGTCAGAGAGGTGATGGAGCACCAACATCAGCTATTCGTCACCTCCCAATTGTCAGTTGGGAGGAGAGACGCAACATGGCAGTAAATAGTGGACTAAATCACAACTGAGAGTACGGGGTTCTTGTAACGAAGGTGGGTCGGTAGTGTATCAATTGTAACACTGGAACACTTGTGACCCTCAACTAGAGGCGAAGTGTGGGTGAACTGTGGTGTAGTGTGTGGTCTGAAGGGGGAAATTCCTTTACGGACTAGGTGGTCTCACACACTATATAGTGTCATGATTCATCATATGACCACCTAGCCCCACCCAGGTAGGACAGTGCCACCTGGATTTCCCTGATGACATGGATGACCAGCTGCCAACCCTCAATGAACAGACCGTCCAGAATGTCCTAGGAGTACTCCAAACACCAATTCTAGTTGCAGGGATGACACATAGCATTGGAGAGTCTCCACATGAACCACCCTGCCACCAACACACGCCACCAGCCAGTACTCACACAGCCCTGGACTCCGAGGACACAGAAATCAGCTTTTAGAAGACTGGTAGGATTCCAGCGGGAGCTGGCAAAGCAGGTTCAGGTTGGGATGGAGACCATGGCAGGCAGCCTAGAGGGAGTGAGGACGTGCCTCAGTCCAAACAAGGACAACTCAGATGCCATCAGAGTCACCCACACCCTGATACGTGGAGTCCAGCAATCTCTGACAGACATAGCTGCTGTCATGAAGGAGAGGATATGAAAAATTCCTTCCCAAAATGCCAGCAGCATGCAGAAAACCCTGGAGTCCATACAGTGGGAAGTGTCCTCCCTCAGGGAGAACCTGGCTGCCTACCACTGTGATGTTGTTGCGGTCTTGACGAATCAGCAGTTCCTCTGTGTGCAGTGACGCCTTATGTGTTGCCACAAATGACAGCTGCTGGGTCCTCTGACTCTGCATCTTTATCCCCTGAAGTGTGTGTGACCCCCTTTACCTCTAAAAAAGCATCAGCCATGGCACCAGAGGAACCACACAAATTAGTGGGTGAAGATGTGAAAGGAATACCATTCACTAGGAAAAGCACCCAGTAGCACCAGTCTGTGCCACATGGACAGTTTCTCCTTAGTTCTGGGCTTAGGATCATGCCAGTGTTATGACAGTATGAAATGTGCCCTCCACCTAACCATTATAGAAATGTCTGCTATGTGCTGTCATTGTCTCTACCATACCAAATGGCAATGTTATGCACTCTTCACTAATTCACACTACTCCTAACCAGGTCTCATGACATGTCCCTGGACTCCGATTGTGCTACCTATGACAAACTTTCACTCATGGGATCTGTGAAATTGATATAGTACAGAAATCACAATAACAACTGCACCTGTAAATAAAGCACTGTGTACACATGTAACATTTCTACATTCACTATGATCTATCTACTCAGCTAAAAGTTTTCATTGTGTCAATTCATGTCAATGTGTACAGAATATCAGCCACACACTAGGATCCAAACATGAGAAAGCTGAATGATAGTGTTGTGGTCTACAAGCAACTGAATGTTTACTAAATGCTTTGGAACCCATATCCTTTGAAGTAGACATATGGCATATGAGATCATTACCCAATCAATTATAATTTACCCAGATGGGAGTACCAGTAAAACGGATTTGTGTGGAACAGGAAATGCTAACCTAACCCAGTGATGGCCACCTGTCAGTTTTGCAGAATACAGTTCCTAAATCGGGAGCTGTCAGATATACCACACTTACCAACATTGTTCTAGCAGGAGCCCCCCAATTACAGGTGAGGTGCCATGTTTACTTGTCCAAGATAAATATTACATGCACATTGAGAATGGCTGGAACACGGGATGGCAAATGTATGTACTAGTATGTAGCTGCAATTCTGATAGCTCCTATTGTCATGAGGATGCAGATAGGAAACCTGGAAAATCAAGACAGTAAGCATACCCTAGGCCATTCCCCTAAATTTGCAAATGTACTCATGGCAAGCCCTAGACACAATCAATTATAAAACTAATTAGGCTACGATAAACAGAATTTCATTTTAAAACCATCAAGCAAATGAAAACCTAAAAACTACCCTAATCTAAACTAACGGATACTAACTATCCTTAAATTTAAACTGCACCTATCTAACCTATTCTAAACGTATCTTACATGTGTAAACCCACACTCTAAACATTGTCCCCCCACCCCCATTAAGAGATGAGATACTAATTGGACAACATATACTATGACTACACATGTACTGTCTTAATTTATGGCCTAAACAAATCTGTATTTGTTTGGTATTTTTTTATTTTATTTTAGATTTGTATTACACAATTACCCCCAACATAACCCCCACCCAACCCCCCAACCATGAACACATGTAGAAAAAAAACACCCCCACTACCCTTAACCTAATTTATGCCTACTCTACACTAACCTAACACTACACATCTAAAACCCCATATAAAACCATACAAATCAGTAAGAGGGAGGGGAATGATTTGGGATATTGTACAACACTGCAACTGTTCACTTCTTGTTTTTTAAAACTTTTTCTTAATGTATCGCAACAACTGCTGATCCTCTGCGGCTTCCTCCTCCAATTTGGTCAGTCTGGCCAAAATCTGGCCAATGTCCCTCCTCATGTCCTGCTCAAATTGACTAGGTACTACTGCTACAGGTGGCTGTGGTGGTGGCTGCGTTATCACTGGTATAGCTGATGTTGACGGCTGCAGTCCAGCTGTGGCCCCCTGCTCCCCTGATGGTTTGTCTCCAGTGTCCTTTTGTGGCTGTCTTGGAGGTCCCATTGGGGAAAGCACGTCATCACCCTGATGATTTTTCCCTTCAGAATCTCCTGACCATTCAGTGGTAGGCATCATCAACCTCCATTATGTGGCGGTATCGTTCGGCCCTGTCCCTCAGTCATGTTGGCGCTGAAACATGAGGAGAAGCAAGCACCAGTATCAGCATTGGGTGGAGGGTGTACAGACATATAGGCCCTCATAATGAACATGGTGGTCTGGACCATGCCGGCGTTGGCGGTAATTGCCACCAATGGCAAGGCGGGCCAGACCGCCATATAACTAACATGGCTGAACCGCCACAGCTGAAATGCGCCCACTGCCAGGCTCCCACCACCAGGCAGGTGGCGGCATTTCAGATCCAACAGGGCAGCGCTGCCCTCCTGATAATGAGTCATATTCCACAGCCTTTCCCTGGCAGTTTACACCGCCAGGGAAAGACTGGCGGAATGAATGACTTGGGCCCCACTGGGGGCCCCTGCACTGCTCCATCATGCATTTCACTGCCCGAATTACGGGCAGTAAAATGCCCGATTGGTGCTGCTGCACCTGCCCCACTGCCACATTGCCACCGGCTCCATTTGGAGCTGACGTCAATGTTCAGGCCCTGTTTCCAGCTGGGCTGGTGAGCGGAAACACTGTTTCCACCTGCCAGCCCAGCTGGATGTTCTTTACGTGGCCGGCGGGGGTTCTTTGCACTGGCGGTCTTCTGTCGACTGTCAGCGCAGATCTCGGTGGGGAAACCCACCAAGATCGTAATGACCCCCTTAATGTTCACTGCACCTGCAGATAACACATACAGTCCAACACACATTCCTGGACTTTACATCCCCACAGGACCCCCACTCAACGTCACCGGAGAGGAGGTGCCACCAACATCTAGTCCCCCAAAGAAGAGGCCCACAGTGATGACAGCAGCTCTGCACACCTGGATCACGATGACCAACCTGGCCCATCAGGTACCTCCGGACAGTTTGTTAGCCTGCCACAGTCCCATACCATAACAGACCCTCCCCCCTAAGGAAATACCAGCACAGTACCCACCCAGCAGGCCCATACCTCCGAAGAACAGCCCTCCACCGCCGGCGCTAGTGGACAGGAGCCCTCGCCACTGGAACAACAGGCCACCAGCACCCCTCCCCCTGAAGAAGGAGAACCACCCCGCAAACGGTCCCTGTGATCCAGGCAGATGCCAGAGAACATTGCCACCAGGAAACAAAACTCTCCTGATTGTCACCCTTGTGTCCCACTATGTTACCCTGTCCACCTTCAATGGCCATTGCTCCCCTTCCTATGCCCCATTGGACAATGCACCTGTGATACAAAGAGACTGGACTCAAAATGTACATTCCTCCACCATCACCCCAACCCATTGCACATCCCCCTCAACCTCTTACCACTGAAATAAACACCCTTGGAACAAATACAACTCTGGAGTCTGTCAATTGATTGAAATATGTATTAGTTCCACAATCTGTAAACATTGCAATTCATATGTACAGTTATATGTACATTTGTATGACCTGTAGTGGGCAGCAGTAAACACACCAGGAGCCAGAGTGGGGCACAGAGATCTGAAAATAGAGATGCCAAACGGTACAGTAAGTGGCCATGGACATAGGGAAATCATGCTGCCATGTCCAATGTCCAATACAAAACTGCAATGTAAAGTGAAGTTACGGTGTCTTACCTGTGTGTCACTGGAAGTACTGCTGTATGAGAGAATGTCTTTTGTCAACATCTTCTTCCTCTGCCTCCTCTTCCTCACTGTCCACAGGCTCCACCGCTGCCACAAGACCATCTCCAGGCTCATCCTCCTGCAGAAAAGGCACCTGGCATCTCAAGGCCAGGTTGTGCAACATGCAATATGCAACGATGATGTGGCAGACCTTCTTGGGTGAATAGTACAGGGATCCACCAGTCAGATGGAGGCACCTGAACCTGGTCTTCAGGATGCCGAAGGTTCTCTCAATTATCCTCCTTGTTCACCCATGTGCCTCATTGTAATATTCCTCTGCCCTTGTCCTGGCATTCCTCACTGTGGTCAGTAGCCATGAGAGGTTGGGGTAACCAGAGTCACCTGTAGATATCAGGGGATACCTGCTAGCCACACACTCACCCTTAGGGACAACCCCATACCCATACACCAACATACACTGGGTCGGGACCTTGTGCTCACCTATTAGCCACACCCGGTGCCTCTGGAGCTGAGCCATCACATATGCAATGCTGCTATTCCTCAAGATAAAGGCATTATGCACAGAGCCAGAATACTTGGCATTCACATGGGAGATGTACTGCTCTGCCAAACACACCATCTGCACATTCAGAGAGTGATAGCTTTTTCTATTCCTGAACACTTGTTCATTTCTCCGGGGGGGAGGTACAAATGCTACATGTGTACCATCAGTGGCACCAATGATGTTGGGGATATGTCTCAGTGCATAAAAGTCAGCTTTCACTGTGGCCAAATCCTCCACCTGGGGGAATACGATGTAGCTGTGCATGTGTTTCAGCAGGGCAGACAACACTCTGGTCAACACATTGGAGAACATTGGCTGAGACATCCCTGATGCCATGGCTACTGTTGTTTGGAAGGAACTACTTGCCAGGAAATGGAGCACTGACAGGACCTGCACTAGAGGGGGGATACCTGTGGGGTGGTGGATAGCTGAAATCAGGTCTGGCTCCAATTGGGAACACAGTTCTTGGATTGTGGCCTGATCAAGTCTGTAGGTAAGGATAATGTGCCTGTCCTCCATAGTCACGTAGTCCACAAGGGGTCTGTACACGGGGGGATGTATCCATCTCCTATTCATCCTCAGCGGTTGAACTCTAGAGTGGAAAATGGTGAGCAGAGGGTTATATTCACACATATGTTGAAACAAAAATGCATTTCTTCCTTTACAGGAACTGTATGTGAATTTGAAAATCTGTGGATGTGCCAATGTCTGCTTTGACTCCTTTAGGTGTCATGGCCTGTGCCCCCCTGAAATGGAGGCTGCCTGACCTCTGAGGAGAGACAAGTGGAAATGAGGTAATTCCGCTGGTGTTGTGTGCCGTTGTGTTCGGCGGTCGCCGAACGCCACGCAACTTTGCATTGGTTATCATTGAGCCCTATGGGTTCCAGGAGCCAATGGCGATGTACGCCGGCGGTGACGGTACACACCGGCGCGGACTTGAGCACCATTTTCTAACTGTTCAATCACTTGCTACCTGACCTTCAACAGTAGAGGACCTATACTGCAAGTGCTGCTGTTACCTGTGTCTGGAAGCGACAATGGATCGAGTGTCTGGTGAAAGGGACCTCGCTGTCACTTCGGAGGAGTTCGAGAGACTGGTGGATGGGGTCCTACCCCAGTATACTTCACTCTATGGTCCTCCAGACAAACAGGTGAGTACACTGTGAGCATGGTGCATGGGCCATGAATGTATGGAGTGCTGTGTGTATGCCTCATGTGGGGGAGCTGAGGGGTCCTAGGTAGAGTGCTGCATGTGTGGTGGTCAATGTCTGTGCATAAGGGGATGGGAGGGATATTGTGGGGCTTGAGTGTAACAGTTTGGACGGTATTACTAATCCCTTTTTTCTATGCATATTTCCCTGCAGATCAGCGCCCATCAGAAAAAGGGTATTTGGCGTGCCATCGTCAAGGAGGTGCGGACCCTGGGGGTCTTTGACAGGCGGAGCACCCACTGCCGCAAACGGTGGGAGGACCTGCGCTGCTGGACAAGGAAGACGGCAGAGGCCCAACTGGGGCTGGCCTCCCAACGAAGAAGGGGTACCTGTCGTACCCTGATGGCCCTGATGTTCCTCTTCCTGGCGGTGGCCTATCCGGTGATGGATGGGCACTTGAAGCCATCATAGCAGCCACAAGAGGGTGAGTACAGATTCAGAATCATGACTTTGCACACGTTAAGGTTGTAACTGGGTGGAGGATGTGGGCTGTGGGTGCCCCTAGGCCAAGATGAACTTGCACGGTAGGTACCTTGTTGGGCAGGCTGTGAAGCACTCCAACCCCAATAGTGTTAGTGGGCATCTACTACTAGGCAGAGTCCTGTGGGTTTCAGGTGTGCAGCTCATGGCGTTAGGCATTGTACCCCATGGGCTGGTGACTAGCTGTGTAACTGGTAGTGCATTGCCTAGTGCAGAGGGAAGTTCCCTATGTGTTGTGTACACCAATGGTAGTGGTGTTGCTGGCACTGACCAAGTGTATCCTATGTCTCCCCCCCCACTTTTTGTTTTGTCACCCTGTCCTTGTGTGCATTAGCATCATCTGGCAGAGGAGCGGAGGCACCGGTGACAGAGGGAGCTGCATCCCACAGGGCCTGGAGGCCAATCCACTGACGGTGAGGGCACCAGTGGGAAGGAGGGCGAGGGGAGCACGGCGACGGAGAAAGGAGGGGACACTACAGACAGCGACTGTGATGGAAGCTCCCTGGCGGTGGCGGACACCTCTGTGCCCACCCCAACAACAGGTACAGCAGCCACCCCCCTACCAGCACCGCCCTCCCAGCATCCCCTCAGCGTGTTTCCTGTGCCTGCTCACCCAGGAGGGTGGGTAGCTCGTACGCCCCAGGCACCTCAGGCCCTCTCCCAGTCAGCCCTGCTGCCCTGAGTGAGGAGGCTATTGATCTCCTGAGATCCCTCACTGTTGGGCAGTCAACCATTCTGAATGCCATCCAGAGTGTTGAGAGGCATTTGCAACAAACAAATGCATACCTGGAGGGCATTCACTCTGGAGTGACAGCCCAACAGAGAGCATTTCAGGCTCTGGCCTCCGCACTGATGGCAGCCATTGTCCCTGTCTCCAGCCTCCCCTCAACCCCAAACTATCCCAAGCACACCTTCAGACCAGCATTCACCCAAATCAACACACAGAAGTGGCTCAGGCAAACACAAGCAGCACACATCATCCCACATGCACTCACACAAGCACCATCCAGAAGCAGACACTTCAACATCCACTGCCTCCACTGTGTCCCCCTCCATCTCCTCGTCCACCTCCCTCCCAGTGGCATCTCCACACCTGCATGCACTACATCCTCATCCACTATCTCCATCACCAGTATGCCTATCACTACACGCCCCTCACTGGCAGTCACCACCCCCACATCCATGCACATCTCCCCTGTGTCCTCTCGCACTGTGTCTGTGACCCCTCCTCCCAAAGTACACAAACGCAAACACATACCCACTCAACAACCATCCACCTAACAACAGCATCCAGCTCATGCACTTGCACCCAGAAACAGCAGACTGACACCTCCTACAATCACTCCCTCTTCCTCCACTCCCAAATCTTCACCATCTTCCCGCCCCAGTGTCCCTACAAAGCTTTTCCTCACCAACAATGACCTCTTTCGTACCCCTTTTCCCCGTCCTTCACCTCGGGCTAGGGTGGCCCAACCCAGCCCAGCACCTCAGCCACCAAGTCCACGTCCGCTGTGGTTTCCGGAGCTCTGAGAGGCTCTAAGGAGGCACCCGTCAGCTCAGCCAGTGTACCACCAACACCTGCCAAGGACAAGAAGGTTCCGCCACCAGGGAAGGGCAAAAAGGGGAGCACAGCTAGCCAGCAAGGCCAAGGCAAAGACTCCAGCTGGCAGAAGCAAGGAGGCACCACCATCTGCCAAGGGCAGGAAGGGGCACAGAACACCAGCCAGGGCACCTCAGCCGTCCGAGGCTGCAGGGGAGGGGCTGGAGCCTCCCCCTCCACTGGCAGCACCACCTTCCTGCACAGCCACCTGCACCGTGGCCAGCACCGCCACCTGCACCACGGCCACCACCGCCAACTGCCCCACAGCCAGCACCGCCACCTGCACCGCAGACAGCAATACCGCCACCAGCAGCCCCACTGGGCAGCCGTCCGAGGCTGCAGGGGAAGGGATGGAGCCTCCCCCCTCCACTGGCAGCACAGCCAGCTGCACTGTGGCCAGCACCGCAGCCACCACTGCCAGCTGCCCCGTGGCCAGAACCGCCACCTGCACTGCGGACAGCAGCACTGCCACCAGCTGCAGCAGCCCCAGTGGGCAGCCATCCGAGGCTGCGGGGCTGGAGCCTCCCCCTCCACTGGAGACAAACATCCACTGCCTCAGTCCTTGGCAGGATGAAGCACTCTGGGCACAAAGCCCCCTCCAGAACCAGTGGAGTATCACATCCACTACCTCTGTCCTTGGCAGGATGAAGCACTCTGGGCACAAAGCCCCCTCCAGAACCAGTGGAGACAAACATCCACTACCTCTGTCCTTGGCAGGATGAAGCACTCTGAGCACAAAGCCCCCTCCAGAACCATTGGAGACTGTTATCCACTTGTGAGACTGTGGCTTTGGGCAAACCACCCACTGTAGAGACTTGAGAGACTGTGGCTTTGCACTCCCCAGGATGGAACAGTGGGCAAACCACCCACTGTAGAGACTTAGGAGACTGAGGCTTTGCACTCCCCAGGATGGAACAGTGGGCAAACCACCCACTGTAGAAACTTGAGAGACTGTGGCTTAGCACTCCCCATGATGGAACAGTGGGCAAACCACCCACTGTATAGACTTGAGCGACTCTGGCTTTGCACTCCCCAGGATGGAACAGTGGGCAAACCACCCACTGTAGAGACTTGAGAGACTGTGGCTTTGCAGTCCCCAAGATGGAACAGTGGGCATGTGGCCCCCTCGTGGATTTGGCGTCGTGCACTCAACCGGCTGAGTTGCCCCCCTTTCCCGTCCCCCTTAGGTGCCTGTTTTATTGCTATCTGATGCCCCTGCAGTGTTCTCTCCGTCATTTCAGGGATTGAGTGTGGGCCTTGCCCATACCGTGTGGGCCCAGTGTTCCACGGACTTCAATAGAGCACTACCTGGACTACTAATCTTGGTGTATATTTTGTTTATAGTGTATACATATATTTTTGCGTACTAGAGTTCAATATATTACAATGATTTCACTTATTTCCTTTTGTCTTTGCATTCTTCCGGGGGGGTTGAGGGGTGTAACTGTAATGTATCAGGCTGTATTGGTGTGTGTGTTGTCGTGGGTGAGAGTGGGGGTGGGGATGTTTGGTGTTGCGTGTGTGTGTGTCCCTGTTTTTTCCCTCCCGCCTCCCCTGTGTCGTAGGTGCAGTACTCACCGTGGTCTTTGCCGCCGGCGTTCGGGCTCCTGGTAGAGGAGCAAGAAGATAAGGGCTGGCAGGATGTGGAGTTCGGGTTCCATGGCGTCCGGATTCCTCGTGGGGTGTGTAGAGGTGAGAGTTTTTCCTTCGAAGTCCTGTTTCCGCCGTGTTTTTGTCCACGGTGAATCCGCCCCGGAAAAGGTGGCGGATTGGTAGGTTGTGATAATGTGGGCGGTACATTGTCCTCCACCTGTCTGTTGGCAGTGACTGCCAAGCTGTTTGTTTGTACCGCCGTGGCGGTCGGAGTGTTAAAGTGGCTGTCTATGTTGGCTGTTTCCGCCACGGTCATAATTCCCAGTTTTTTACCGCCGGCCTGTTGGCGGTCTTACCGCCGCTTTAACACTGACCGCTAGGGTTGTAATGACCACCATAATGCCTACAAGTAAGGATGATATGTGCATCCTACCCCTTATAGTATTTATTGTCTTGAACATTTAGTTACACACATTTAAAATGTATATTCTCTCAGTGTTTGATGTATAGTGATTTGACATTCAATACTGGAATGAGTAACACCATAAAAGAACTTGAAAAGAAATTAGATATTTGTGCAATTCATCATACAATATATACATCTGTCATTTACATGAGGAGTTGAACAAAGTTAAAAACCTTCCTACATATCATAGTTTCTCTTACGTAAAATGATGATTGTCTGGTGGCTTTGTTCCTCTAAATCACATTGACATCAAGATGCAACGCTACAGATGGATCCAACAACAGAAGGGCTGATGGCCTTTTAAATCAAGTCTTTGTTTTGGGTTCTGCAAGAAGTGAAATTAACCCCCCCAATCACGTGCAGGTTGTTGGTTCACATAGCAAACAGGTAACCAGTAGGTATTGTTGAATTTTCTCTCTGTGTCAGAAATCAACACTGGCACAAATTCATCAGAATTCATTGGGTCAGCAGGGTTCTAGATCTGGCTCAGAAATATCTGCTGGATTTAAGATCTGTAGTTATCCCTCTGATCTCCTGCACTGCATGTCAGCACCAAGCAAAGAAAATAAACAAACAAGGGAGATGATTAGCTTCATTATGTATGCCAGCTTGGATGTCATGTGAGCCGCCTGGTCAGTGCTAAATTTGTAAGGCATGCAGCATGTATTCAATGTACTCTTGACTTCATTAACTCAAACCTCCTTATGAACGCGGGAAAGAGTAAGATTGTACATTCTGAACACCAAGTGGAGGGTTTTGTAGGGCCCTATAACTTGGTAAGATAGGACTAACAGTACATGTAACTATATTAACTCTACTCCAGTCTCATGAACATGGGAAAGGGGAAGGTTGTACACCCTTAATACCAGCTCTAGAGCTTTGTAGGACCACACGTTTTTGTAACAGAGCTCTCCACAGTGTGATTTCTTGAAAACCTCATTAGACTGAAAGTTAAGAATCCCTGAATTTCAGTCCCAATCACCAAAACAAGATTTGCAAACAAACGCTCTCACCATATGCACAACAATCCATTTAGTTAGGCACATGATTTCCTCCATTGCAATGTGACTTACTATGTAAAATATGGTCTTGTCTATATTTTCCTCCAATCTCCCTTTTGTGAGTTCATGACTGACAAACACATTTGTACAAAAAAAAGCTTCAAATTTGGCAAGACATTCACAAACACTGAAACAAAATGCGTCTATCCATTCTCCCTCCAGGAACTTGCTGACCTTCAAAGTACATTCTTGTAACACTAATACCAAAATGATTACTTCCTTTACATAAATGTTGGTGTGAATCAGCATGCCTATATATAAATACATGCATCCATGTGCTCTGGTGGCAATCATCTTAGGTCAGATGACTGATAAGAGTGATTTTTGTGTGATGTCACAATAGCGGTTTCTCTAACACCAGCAGATAGGTGTAAATGTGCTGATGAGTAAGATGACCAAAGAAAGCCAATGGAGGAAGGCAACTATAGGAAAATAATGAAAGCCAGAAACAGTGCCTCAGCAAAACCTGCTTTACACATAGACTCAAACGAATGAACAAAGAAATGCTCAGATTGCTTACCAGTAATCTTCATTACTCCATTCGTCTTACTCATTTAATTCTTTACTCCTTGAGGGAGTCCATTCACTCTCCAGCAGTCCCTGCATAGCTTTTCATCCTTTCCATGAAAGGTCAAAGCATTTTCTGTAAAATCACTCCCCTTCTTCAGTACAAACCTGTTTCCATACTAAGCCCTAAAAAAGAGCTGATAGAAGAGCATAGTGTGATGGGAGGGTTGTAAGTAATGGGACGAGTAAGGACAAATCAGAGTAATAAAGCTTACCAGTAAGTAATCTGACCATTATCCCCTCTTCTTCCAACCCCATGCCATTCATTACTCCTAGAGGAATGCCAAAGCAAAAATCCAATCAAAAGCCCTAGGAAGAAAACACTAGATCACAGCAATTTGCACCTCCTTTAATTTCCGATAAAGTTAACAAAGGAACATAAATAAACATCCCATCAGAGTAGAAAGAAAGGAAACAAAATAAAAATAACAAAATTAAGCCTTATGCAACCATAGAACCATTTAATATTTGCGAGCTGAAAAGATAGTTCAGATCCTTAAGAAATATATAGTCTGAAATGAGAGATAAAAGTGGATGGAGAAAACCATGTAGTGGCTCTGCATATATATCCCTAATACAACCTCCAGCCCACTTAGCCCATAAATTTGCCATGCCTCTGGTAGAGTGGCCATTTATTTCTCCTGGCATGTCTTTACTTTCTGTGAGATACCATCGAAAAGATGACCATCTTCACCAACTGTGCTACAGTGCAAGAACAAGGGGCCAGATCCACAAGAAACTGGTGCAGTGTGGTGCTATGCCAAAAAAAGCTGTGCCACCCTGCCTCAGTTTTGAAATGCAGGGATGTGCTGTATTTACAAGAATACAGCGCCCCCCTGTGTTTCTCCCTACACCGGTGCTAAATTAAGCTGCCTGTGCCAAGGCAGGCATCCTTGCACCATAGTGCAAGGGTGTCTACGTTGAGGGAAGTGATTGTTTACATGCAGGAATGTCTCCCTTCCTGCACATAAACGATCTACAATGGCGATTTAGCACTCTTATGTCTGCTACACAATGCAGCACACATAGAAGTACAAATCATCATTTTTGTATGATTGTTTATGTGCATGAAGGTACACCTTCTTGCACATAAACAACAATTCATGGCCTTTTGCGCGTTCTATGTGTGCTGCCGAATGCAGCACACATAGAAAAAGCAAAAAATGAGAAGGGATAAATGTATTCCTCCTTGTTGTGCCATGCTAACGCCACCTCGGGGTGGCATTAGTTTTTGGCGCTGCCACAGATTTACGCCTTCTTGTAAATCTGTGGCAGGGTCAATAGCAATGTGTATTGCGGTGGAACACCCACAGCAACACCCATTGCATGCCCCTCCGACCCAGAAAACTGCATTGGAGGGGCCTATATTTACAAGGCGGTGTAAATGTGGTGCACTGCAGAGCGCCACCAGAGCATCATTAAAAGTGACCCTCCGGTGGCGCTAGGGCCTTGTAAATCTGGTCCTAAGAGTTTTCACTTGGGCGACATCTGCAGTGGAAGAACAGGGAACCTCAAAGTAGATGAACTTAGCAGAAGCAGCCCCTCCCCTCCTACAGACAGGAGCTTGAGCAGAGGAAGCCAAGGTCTCCAAACCCAAAAGCAAAGAATTGTGATTAACCCTGTCGGCTCCCTCATGAGTCTTGCCAAGACTCTTGGGATTAAAGATATGGCAGGAAAGGCATCAGAAGTCCTACTAGCCAAGGGCTTACCAGGGCATCCATCCCAAACGCCACTGGAATCTGGAAACTTGAGAAGCATAGTGGCACCTGAGAGTTCAATTGAGCCGCAAATGGATCCACCATTGCAACCCACCACCTTTTGCAGAACTGTTTGAGAACCTGAGCATCTCAGAAAAACTTCTGAGAGGATGAAAAGGCCTGACTTAAATATCCACCCTGAGAATTTAGAACCCCTTGAATGTGTTTAGTTCTCAGTGTCTATAAATTGGGTTCCAAATATGAGCAAATGAGGTGTCCAGACTAATTGAGGGAAGGAGTATGTGTGCCAAACATACATCATTGCCACCTGATTGTCTATGAGAACCATCCCAGAATATCCCTTCATGTGGGTTGTAAAGAATTGTAGAGCATTCTAAATTCTGCTAACTTGTTTCCAGTTTGATGAATTTCTGCTCTCCGAAATATTCCAGAGACCTTGAGCTGCCTGGCCCTCTAAAACTGCTCCCCAAGCTCGACTGCTGCCATAGGTTGTTAGAATTCTTGGGTTTGGATAAGAAAGGGAGTTCCTTACTCAAGAAATGGAGGCGTCAACCACCAATAAAAATCCTGTTGAACCTAAGGGCATACTGGAGACTGGTGATCATAATCTTTTTGAGCTTAATGCCAATTGTTCAGGCCCAGGTGGAGACAAAACAATGGTATTGCGGGCAATGTTGTGACCTAAGAAAAAAGAGAAAATGAAAAACAAAACAACAAAAATTAACCTCAGAATTCTAAGCAAGGATCCTTAAAAAAAAGTTAAAGGAACATCTTACCATATTCCCTTGGAACCATAACCAGTCCCTCAACGACTTTTCTCAGCCTGGTGCATCTGGCTTCAGGAATCAAAGCTTCAGCAACTTACTTTTCAAAGAGTAAATACTTCCATGATTACTAAATGTGCATGGTAAACATTTCCAGAAGGGAACTTGAGGTGTTGTGAGAAATTGGGTTCTTGGATAAGGGGCATTTAATCCTACTCCAGAAACAGCCACAATCACTAAATTAACTTATGCTTGACTGTCTCATGGTTTGGCACAAACGTAGTCAGGCTTACATTAGAGGCAATGTGTAAAGTATTTATGCAGCACTTAAAAGGTAATAAACTGAAAACACAACAATCCCAGACCAATTTAGAAGAAAATAGAGCAAATAAAAAAAAAAAACATTTGACACCAAAACAACAAAAACCTCATCAGTAGAACTAGAGTTTTACATGTTTAACATAAAAAGTAGTGCATCAAGATCAATGTGCCAATGCAGACATCTGGTTGAGAGAAACTGGTACAAAATCGCAGGTTATGGCTGACACAGTTGAGATACATAAAGTGGATTTGGCTTGCCTTCTGCCTAACTTTGGACTTCAGTTTTATCGACAGGAAGCTGCTGGATGAAGTTGCAGTGAAAATTTGGACTTAGGCTCTGACTTAGGTTTCGGTGAAGTGGTCAAAAAATGGTGGAAAGCTTGCTTTGCCCCATTTTTTAATGCCTGGGTCAGGACAGGCATTAGGGGACTTGTGGACCTATTTCCATGGTGGAACGCCATGGAATAGGCCCATACGTGCCCTCCCCAGGCTCCAGGGACTCCCCCACCCACAAAAGGGGGGCAGCGGAGGATGGGGACCCCATCCCAGTTAAGTACAGGTAAGTACAGGTAAGTATTTTATTTTCTTTATTAAAGTGCCATAGTGATCCCTGAAATAGGCCACCATACATGGCACAGGGTGCAATGGCCATGCCCAGGGGACCCCGGTCCCCTGTGCTGGCCATTGGGGTGGTGAGCATGACTCCTGTCTTTTCTAAGACAGGAGTCATGTGGTATGGATGGTTTTGCGTCAGAAAATGACTCTAGGCAGGTGAGAGTCATTTGTTTTTTTACTCTAACCTGCCTAACCTAATTTTTTGGTGCAACACCCCCTTATTCCATACCGCCAGCCCCACCCTACACTAGCCTACCCTTCGCACCAGCTTGCACCATTCCATAAATATGGTGCCCGACTGGTGCGCAGAAATGGTGCATGCAGGTGCTAAACCTTTCGGTGCAAAACTGTGTTAGTGAAGTTTTGCCCCAAAAAGTATAAATCAGGGCCTTAGAGAGCTTTAGCGCTAAATGTAGAGCTGGAATGGGAAAGGCAGTGAAAATGTGATGATGGCAGGTGTTACCTCCAAATAGGAGTAGTGGTAAGTGACAACAGGGCACTGAGGTAAAAACTGGGAAAGGTGGAGTTTTTAAAATTACATATTTATTTATAGAGGATTAGAGGAAATAGAAATCTGGAAGATGGATTTCAAAGAATGGTTGTGGTAGACGTGAAGTATATGGGAAGCTGATAACGATATGCAGGTGAGAATATTAGGGAGATAGAGATAGAGGTAAATGTTGAATTGACATTGTTCAGTGATGCTTGGAGCATGAAACGGCTAAACTGGAACTGTTCTGGAAACCTGCTGATCCTTTTTATCAGAAATAGGGCTGAAGATGAAATGATGATTGGATGAAAATGAGGTGAGAAAATAGAGGCTCTGCAGGAGAAAGAGAAATGGTGAATAGAGGAGAGGAAGGTGGAGGTGGGATGGAAACTGGAAGGCACATAGGTGAGGGACACCCTGATGAAGATGATAGAATGAGAGTGATAGAGCTAGAAGATGGGAAGAGCAGAAGAGTGAAGTAAGGAAGAGATAGAGATGAGTGTGACAGAGTTAGAGTTGACCTTAAAGGAAAACTGTGAGGGAAGGAAATAAAATATCAGCGTTAGAGGTGATTAAGGACAGGCGGTGCCGAAATGTTTAGAAATGATGAAAGAATAAGAGATATGTACATCATTAGCTTTCATTGTTTAGTAAGAGCCAGAAGCAGCTCTGTGCAACATGTCACAATTATTAGGATCAACAAACAGTCTGCACTTACATAGAACCATGTCTGCTATATATCGACTTTATATAGATAGAACCTCATGATGCACCTTGTTAAATCGCACTTGGGACTAAAATACATGTGTGGATGTTTTAGTAACAATGATCATTTATTATCCTTGCTATTATTGTAGAGTTTACTGATTTAATTTCTGAAATGCATCAGGGTCAGATGTCATGCAACATCACGCCCCCGGGAAACATGCGGTCATATGATGTAATTTGTTGTGATGTTATTCGATGGTAGGGGTCAAAGTTAAGATAGGGTCACTTCTGTAACCCCTTGCATTTTCCTTAATCGACCTTCATGGAGGTTCAACTCCTGAACAGAATCTAAATTGCATGCGGTGATGTGCCAGTTTAACTAACATTTTGGTTTACCTAACGGGAAAATCAATGGTTTATGTGGTTGTTCTGGAGACAACAGGCATTCAAATAGATAAGAGCCAGCAGAAATCAGCGTAGGCATAAAAGAGTCAAAGAAAACCTCAAAGCAAGCATACCTTACATGGAAAAGTTATATTTCTGCTGACAAAAGGGACACATGAGCTACCAACTCATCAGCAACTGATTAAACGTCATTGCCATTGCTGCTCCAACACAGCATATGTGGTGTGATGTATCTGAACCTCACAACCTTGATGCCAGTAAAAACAAGCAAGTGGTGGTCATTTGTTTCTATATGTTCTGTTATCAACTTGTTTCCCCCAACAAAAGTACTGCATTATAGGCAGAGTTTTTTTATTACTTTTTATTTGCATTATTAAACTTGGTAGCTGTGCTTTGGACTGAACATGTGAATAGGAAAAATTGCTAATGCTCTAAAATGTGCCAAAAACGTAAATATTTTTCAGGCAATTCTCGTAAGGCTATTTGGCATGCCAGCACCGATATACATTAAAGTTGTTGTAACGGATTTACAATCAGCTGTTACATACTTTGCTACCTCCCATTTGCACATTCTCCACTTATATTTCCTCACTGCCATCTACAAGGTCATTACTTACAACCAGTTTTATTTCATAAGTAAGGGTAAATGGAGTCTATTTTCCAGCCACATTGTACAAAATACAGCACAAATAATGCTAAAAAATAATGATTTAACAGATCTATTTCAGATTGTACATAAGGTCCCAATCAAACAAATACAACAGAAAAATTGACAATTTAGTAATCCAAAAGTTATTTGTATTCCTAATCTTTATCTGTGCTCTGTATTTGTTTTCCTCCCCACTGTCTTTTGGATGCAGTACGCCAGATAGCAGCTATATGTAGACACAGTGACCTGCATTGCAAAGACAGTAATACTTAACCAGGTACAACTGCATTGTCAAAGTATGATAGTAATTCCAATGATCCATGACATGCTCCACTATGTGAATGGAATGTTACAAACATAGATACAATGTTACATCTGTTGTAATAACGTCTGTTGTATGACAGAACATTCATGTTAACACCTCAACATGATACACATGAAAGTGCATGTAGTACCTACCCAGGAGACAACTGTTCTTCTGCTGCCTGTCCAACACAAACCGTGTAATGCTACTGCTTGGTAGGAAATATGGTCAAGTGATGACCTAAGAAAGTTTGAGAAGTGTGTGATGATTAAATCTGCATAACAGATGATTTGAACATGACACATCTTACTTCACAATGTATCTGCATTTATTTTAGGTACCTTATAGTGGTAATAAACACATTGCATCAACAAAGGGATGATTGGCACTAACGGCTAAGATGGATGAGTAGTGGTATTTTGGTGAACAAATATAAGGAAGTGACACTGTCACAACATTTACATGTGTTTCCGATTGTACTCACTTGATCTGTGTAGGTTAATGCAACACACGTGTAGATTATTAAATCCACAAACGCCATCAAAATATTCAACCGATCACCATATTAGTATGGAAGTAACATGTGTCCACACACCCAGATGTCTGAAGCCTGTTAAAAGATCCATGAATCAAGCAGTGGTTACTCTGCCCAACCAAGGTGGATGAGGCCTTGTCTTCCGGATATACCAGAGCAAACCCCACAATGGTCCCTGCTAGAATGGGTCAAACACCCCCTTCGGCACCTGAATCTCAACTGGGCAATGTAGCACAAACAGCAAAGCTTCCCTTGGAGGAAATGGAAGTTACAGGCTGTAGGAAAGTGCCATCTTTCTTGGCATGTTACCCCCAATTTTACATGTATGTCAGTATGTTTTTGCCTGTCTCACTGTGATCCTGCTAGTCAGGACCCCAGTGCTTATAGTTTGTGGCCTAAATGTGTATGCCTGTGTAGTGCCTAACTGTGTCACTGAGGATCTGCTAATTAGAATCTCAGTGCTCATGCTCTCTCTGCCTTTAAATTTGTCACTATAGGCTAGTAACGACATTTACCAATTCTAATTGGCATATTGGACCCCCCTTATAAGTTCCTGGTATATGGTACCTAGGTACCCAGGGCATTGGGGTTCCAGGCGATCCATATGGGCTGCAGCATTTCTTTTGCCACCCATAGGGAGCTCAGACAAACCCTTACACAGGACTGCCATTGCAACCAGCGTGAAATAACACACATGTTCTTTCACAGCCATTTTTCACTGCACTTAAGTAACTTATAAGTCACATATATGTCTAACATTCACTTGCTGAAGGTTAGGTTACTAAGTGTGTCGGCACCCTTGCACTAGCAAAGGTACCCCCACATAGTTCAGGGCCATTTCCCCGGACTTTGTGAGTGCGGGGACACCATTACACGTGTGCACTACATATAGGTCAATAACTATATGTAGCTTCACAATGGTAACTCCGAATGTGGCCATGTAACATGTTTAAGATCATGGAATTGTCCACCCATTCCAAATCTGGTGTTCAGGAGCCAATTCCATGCATCCTGGGGGCTCCACTATGGACCCCCAGTACTGCCAAACCAGCTCTCTGATTCTTGCACTGCAGCTACAGCTGCTGCCACCTCACAGACAGGGTTCTGCCCTCCTGGGATCTGGGCAGCCCAGTCCCAGGAAGGCAGAGCAAAGCATTTCCTCTGAGAGCAGGGTGATACACCCTCTCTCTTTGGAAACAGTGGTTACAGGGGGGGAGGGGTAGCCTCCCCCAGCCTCTGGAAATGCTTTGAAGGGCACAGATGGTGCCCTCCTTGCACAAGCCAGTCTACACCGGTTTAGGGAACCCCAGTCACTGCTCTGGCACAAAACAGGACAAATGAAAAGGGAGTGACCACTCCCCTCTCCATCACCACACCAGGGGTGGTGCCCAGAGCTCCTCCACTGTGTCTCAGACCTCTGACATCTTGTTTTCAGAGGTGTGGGGACACTCTGCAGGCTTCCGAGTGGCCAGTGCCAACAGGTGATGTCAGAGACCCCTCCTAATAGGTGCATACCTGGGTAGGTAGCCAATCCTCCTCTCAGGGCTATTTAGGGTCTCTCCTGTGGGCTTCTCTTCAGATTACGTCTTTCAAGAATCCACCAGGACTCCTCTGCACTTCTCTCTTCAACTTCTGCCAAGGATCGACAGCTGACTGCTCCAGGATGCCTGCAAAACTGCAACAAAGTAGCCAGAAGACTACCAGCGACATTGTAACGCCTAATCCTGCCAGCTTTCTCGACTGTTTCCTGGTGGTGCATGCTCTGGGGGCTACCTGCCTTCACCCTCCACTGGAAGCCACAAAGAAATCTCCTGTGGGTTGACGGAGTCTTCTCCCTGCTTCAGCAGGCACCAAACTACAGCCTCACTGGTACTCTGGGTCCCCTCTCATTCTGACGATCGTGGACCCTAGATCACAAGTGGTGGACCCAAGTGACCCGGAATGTCCATTGGTCCAACTGTCCGAATTTGGAGGAGGTAAGTCCTTGCCTCCCCTCCCCAGACAGTAATCCTGTGCACCATGTGATCTGCAGTTACAAGGGCTTTTGTGCACATTTCCAAGAAATCCTGCATGCACAGCCGAGCCTAGGTCCCCAGCACTCTGTCCTGCGATGCTCAGCTCCCTGAGTTGACCTCCAGTGTTGTGGAACATCTCTTTGCAGTGCTGAGATGACCGCCGTGTTCAGTCTTCTTGAACCCGTGTTCAAGAACTCCTACGGGCGCTTCCCCCTATCCAGTGGTCTCTCTATGTTGCCAAGGGCCCCCTCTGTCTCCCCTCCCCAGTGGCAACATCCTGGTCCTTCCTGAGCCTGAGCAACACCCTTTTTCTTCAACCGCGACTATTGCAGGTAGCAAGGCTTGGTTGCGGTATTTTGCAGAGGAAACAACTCTGCATCCACCAGCACATCGTGGGACACCTTCTGCACAAAGCAGAACCCCCTACCTCCTTTTGTTGGTAAAAAACTAGCATCTTCTTCCAACTGGAGGCAGTCATTTTGCACCTTCATCCGGGGTTTAGTGGGCTCCTGCCCCCTCTGGACACTTTAGCGACTCTTGGACTTGGTCCCCTTCCGTTACAGGTCTTCAGGTCCAGGAATCCGTCTTCAGTGCTTTGCAGGCTATTGTGATCCTTGCAAAATCCTTTATCACGACTTTAGTGTGTTTTGGGGGAAATAGTAGTACTTTACTCCTGCTTTCCTGGGGTGGGGTCTCCTTTACACCCTTAGTGTTTTCTCACACTCCCAGCAACTCTCTACACACTGCACTTGACCAGGCGGCGCATTCGTGGTTCGCATCCCACTTACTTAGCATATGGTTTGTGTTGCCCCTAGGCCTATTGCATTCTATTGTGTTTTACAGTGTTTGCACTACTTTCTGTCTGTTTTTCTTACCTGATTTGGTTATTTGCCTATATTTTGTGTATGTTCCTAACCTCCTAAGGGAGTGTATCCAGTGAGATATTTTTGGCACATTGTCACTAAAATAAAGTACCTTTACTTTTAGTAACTATGAGTATTGTCTTTCTTATGACATAGTACCTATATGATATAGTGGTATTGCAGGAGCTTTGCATGTCTCCTAGTTCAGGTTTGGCTGCTCTGCTATAGCTACCTCTATCAGCCTAAGCTGCTAGAACACTACTACACTCTACTAATAAGGGATACCTGGACCTGGTATATGGTGTAAGTACCATTGGTACCCACTACAAACCAGGCCAGCCTCCTATACAGGTCAGTAAACAAGACTCACTCAATGTGTAAGCACATGTTTTGTTTCACTCACACAATTCCAAATTAAACTGGTGCTGGGCAGGGTTGAGTAGAACACACAGCAGCAGAAATTTAGAAGGCTTAGTGAGCCTGTAGACCACACTCCACTGACCAAGTATAGAATGGCCATGTTTCTGACCACTAATCACTGCATTGTACGTTGAAACCACCACTCTAGCACTGTTTTGCTCCTGGCAAAGGCAGTCACTTAAACAACTATGAGTGCAGCTATTATGATGCCCCTCCTAGTCCCACAAGACCACAAGCCATGACTCTGGCCTATTTCATGGCACACAGGCACATTGCATGTTCCCTCACAGGAAGATACTAGCATTAGGGATCCAGACTACAATGCAGTTGAGCATGCAGGGCAGGGATATACAACTCTTACCATGTGAAGCACAAATCCAAAATCACACCACCATTCTCCATTGTATAAGTCATGAGAAGAGTGTTAACACCAAGAGTTCAACAAATACTTAATGTAATAGGTTTCTTCTCTTTGGGATATGATGAATAGTATCTATTTTGTTGTGTTTCATGTTTTAATTACGTACCACTGACTTAGTTAAGTTAGACTTGCTCCCACCCTCCTTTGGAGGTGAATATCCCTCGCCTATTCTTTAGACATAAAAATACTTATATTTTTTCTGCACAATGAATTTTTCTCTTGAGCAAGCACATCTTCTTTTCCTCAAGCAAAGTGAACACTTTTTCCAGGACTGGTTTTATGTTTGATAAAGCAGTAGATTGCACCGATTTGACTACTGGATACTTTGTGTGGCTGTCAACAATCACCGCTGTAATCCGGCCACCTGGTAAGCTCCCAAAGTCCATGCTGACCTAGGTCTAGGTTTGAAGAACAACTCCTATGTGATCACTGGTGCAGATTGTGGTTCCCCACTGGTGATTGTGCATGAGTGGCAGCCTTGCACCTTTCCCGTCACCAATGTGTCCATTCCGGGGAACCACAGTTTGTCTCGTAGTCTTTGGTTTCCACTACACCTTGGTGGCCTTGATGATCCAGGTTGAAAACTCTGGCCGAGAGATATTGGGCATCATGATGCATCTCCTTCTCAGCAGCAGTCCCTCACTATTAGTACTCAGCTCATCTCTGATCCTTCAGGGCTTGTCTATTATTGTTTGCTTGATGGATGTTAGTGACTTGGCTCCATCTAGGAAGTTTCAACATTCCTTCCTGAGAAGTATTTCCTTTGGACTTGGACATTCTAGCATCTGTCATAATTGCCTCCTGGATCTCCTCCATTGAAAGGGTCCAGGGACATGTTTCAGGGCCCGGCCAAGCAGATGCACTCCTCAGCTACTTCATCTTCATCTTCCTCTGCCTCACCGTGACCATGCTTCTGGGTGACGTGAAAGGCAGTCCGCCAGATTGTTCACTCCAGGGTGATTTACTACCTTGAAGGAATATGGCTGCAGTTGGACTGCCCACCACTCGATGTAGGGAGGTGCATGTTGAGATATGCCCATGAAGAGCAGGATAAGTGACTTGTGATCTGTGATGACCCTGAATTTCTGTCCACTCAAGTGAAGTGGCAACACTACCAACTGATTGCCAGTGTATTTTGTCCAATCTAAGCATATCAAGCCTCAGTATCTGACAACGCTCTCTTTGTTAAAGTGAATGGGGCCCACAACCCTCACACCTCTCCTGCAAGAGAGCAGCTCCTAGCCCTTAGGGGCTAGCATCGGCCAAAAGTTCTGTCTTGTGCCTTGGGTTAAAGTAGGCCATGGTGGCATCCACCAGCAGTGAATCCTTTACTTGGTAAAATGCCATGTCTGTTTGTGCGTCCCACTCCCATGTGATATCAGCCTTAGTTACGTTTTTTAGTAGCTCAGATAGGGTAGGCAGATTCAGAATTTACCAGCTGAAGTAGGCCACCATCCGGAGGAAGCTCTTTGCCTTGGTGACGTTTAAGGGGGGTCAAAGCCTTCCTTATTGCTCACTTTTTTCTCAGGTGCTCCATCAGTCCTTCTCTTAAGAACACATATCCAAAGCATTCTATCAAGGTCTCAGAAAATGAGCACTTCTGCTTCTGTAGCGTCAATCCACAGTGTCATCAATGTGCAACCCCACCTTGGCGTCCTTCAGCCACCTAACCCTTTGAAAAGTTGAGAGACACTTTCAGGATGGAGACAGTATGCAATTCATGTATTTGCTTTGCAAATAAGGCAAGCTCCCCCCCTCCAGGTCCTCCACTGTGTGGCCGCCTAGGAAAGTGCCTCCTTTTGTGACATGGAACCTGGCTTGTGTGGACCGTCACTCACTCACCACTACAACTCCACTACTACCACCAATGTCAGCAGTTCCATACCAAAATAGGTATAAATCCTTGCTCGGGTAGGAGCCAGCTTGGAGTGTGGAATTATCCTGTTGAATTATGCGGAGTTGATAACATTGACCAAAGATCCAGTGTCTCTTAGTGCTCTCACAAAGGTGTCTTTAATCACCACTGTGCACATGGGTGGTGGACGTTTCCAATTGCCTTCTTTACCTGCAAAGGAGATGGCGAACACCTCACTGTCATGGTCAAGCTTAGTATATACTGACGGTTTGCCCCCTGTTGAGGGGCCTTCAGGCTCTTCTTCCTTGATCAACAGCAGTTGCAGGCCTGCCCTCACCTTGCCCTGACTCTGCTCTTGACCACTGCCCTCAACTCCGGCACACTTTGGCAAAATGGGCCATTGTGCACATGTCCTCTAGTGTGACAGACATTTGGGGGCAGATTTAAGAGCCCCTAGCGCCACCTTAACACCGCCATTACATCATTTGTTTTACGCTACGGTGATGTTAAAGTGGATTTTTTCCTGCGCTTATTTACAAAGTGGTGCAATGCATGCATTGCGCCACTTTGTAAACACTTGCCTCACATTATGCCTATGCCAGGCATAATATGCGCAAGGAGGGGTGTTTCCCCGCTAGCGGGAGGGGGTGAATAAATGGTGACAGGAAATGTAAAGATTTCCTTACGCCAATTCTTTTGGCACTTTTACTACCTGTTCAGAGCAAGAGTTAAAATAGGGCATGTAGGAAAGTACCATCTTTCTTGGCATGTTATCCCCATTTTTACCTGTATGTCAGTATGTTTTTGCCTGTCTCACTGGGATCCTGCTGGTCAGGACCCCAGTGGTCATAGTGTATGGCCTAATGTGTGTGTGTGTATAGTGTTTAACTGTGTCACTGAGGCTCTGCTAATCAGAACCTCAGTGATTATGCTCTCTCTGCTTTTAAATTGGTCACTGTGACTTCATTTATCAATTTCCATTGGCACACTGCACCCCCCTTATAAGTCCCTAGTATATGGTACCTAGGTACCCAGGGCATTGGGGTTCCAGGAAATCCTGATGGGCTGCAGCATTTCATTTGCCACCCATAAGGAGCTCAGACAACCCCTACTGCAGCCTGCGCAACATAGTGCACACATTATTTCACAGCCATTTTCACTGCACTTAAGTAAGTTATGAGTCACCTATATGTCTAACCTTCATTTAATGAAGGGTAGGTGCAAAGTTACTAAGTGTGAGGGCACCCTTGCACTAGCAAAGGTTTTTCCATATAGTTCAGGGCCAATTCCCGGAACTTTGTGAGTGCGGGGACGCCATTACACGCGTGCACTACATATAGGTCAATACCTATATGTAGCTTCACAATGGTAACCCCGAATATGGCCATGTAAGGTGTCTAAGATCATGGAATTGTCCCCCCATTCGAAATCTGGTATTGGAGAGCCAATTCCATGCATCCTGGGGGCTCCACCATGGACCCCAAGTACTGCCAAACCAGCTCTCTGAGGCTTGCACTGCATCTACAGCTGATGCCACCTCACAGACAGAGTTCTGCCCTCCTGGGGTCTGAGCAGCTCAGTCGCAAGAAGGCAGAACAAAGCATTTCATTTGGGAGCAGGGTGTTACACCCTCTCCCTTTGGAAATAGGTGTTACAGGCTGGGGAGGGTTAGCCTCTCCCAGCCACTGGAAATGCTTTGAAGGGCACAGATGGTGCCCTCCTTGCATAAACCAGTCTACACTGGTGCAGGGACACCTTGTCCCTGCTCTGGCACGAAACTGGACAAAGGAAAGGGGAGTGACCACTTCCCTGCCCATCACCACCCTAGGGGTGGTGCCCAGAGCTCCTCCAGTGTGTCCCAGATTCCAGCCATTTTGCTTTACAAGATTTTGGGACATTCTGGAGGCCTGCGAGTGGCCAATGCAGCAGGTGACGTCAAGGACCCCTCATGATAGGTGCATACCTGATTAGGTAGCCAATCAACCGCAGACTGCTCCAGGAACCGCTGTAACAGCAACAAAGTATCCAGAAGGGATACTTTTCCTCTACAACTTCAGCTCCAGCCAGAAACTGCAACAGTTTCCATGGTGTGCATTCTCCGAGGACTCCCTGCCTTCGCCTGCACCAGAAGAACCGAAAGAAATCTCCAGTGGAGTAACAGAGTCACTCCCCTGCTGAAGCAGGCACCTTCTAAGTCAACAACTGGTTCTCTTGGACTCCTCTACTGGTGACAAGCATGCTTCTTAGAACACAGAGGTTGGACCCCATCGAAACAGACTGTCCTTCGGTCCTGCTGTCTTATTTTGGAGGAAGTAAGACCTTGCCTTCCCCGAGAACGACAGTACCCCTGTGAACCAGGCCTTCTTCACCTCCTAAGGCCTCTGTGCACTATTTGCAAAATTCCTTTGTGCACAACCTGGCCCAGGTCCCCAGCACTCTATCCTGCGATGCTGAACTCACTGAGTTGTTCTCCTGTAGCGTGGGACCTGCCTTTGTAGTGCTGCACCAACCACATTTTGCACCTCCTTTATCCCCATGTCCTGGGACTCCACTTGGTGCTTTTTGGTGCTCTGAGGGCTCTCTGAAGTGCTCAGAGCCCCCTCTTCCTCCTCACACAGAGTTGAGGCCCCCACGTCCCTCCTGGATTCAGATAGCGCCAACTTGATGCAAAACGTGACTTTGACAGAACCAAGGCTTGTTGGAGAAATCCACCACCAAAACTCAGCTGCATCCAACTTCTCTCCGTGGGACATCCAGTGCATCATGCAGTAACCCGCTAACATCTTCCTAGGGTGCATTTATGCAGTCTTCATCCAACCAGGGACTCTTCTTTTGTACCCTCCTCTGGGTTGGCAGGGGCTCCTGTCCTTCCCGGAACTTCTTTCGACTTCTGGACTTGGTCTCCTTCCTTTGCAGGTCTTCAGGTCCAGGAATCCACCATTTGTTGTTTACTGTCTTGCTTGGTTCTTGCAATAATTCTAATGACAACTTGTAGTGTGTCCTAAGAACCTTGCAGTACTTTACTCCTGCTTTTCTGGGCTCTGTGGTGAGGTAATTTACTTACCTTTACTGTATTCTTACTATCCCAGTGATTCTGCACACACTACACTTGTCTAGGGGGGAATGCGTCATTCGCATTCCACTTTCTTAGTATATGGTTTGTGTTGCCCCTAGACCTATTTTCTCCCATTGCATTCTATAGCATTTCCTATTGTTTGCACTATTCTATGTCTAATTACTTACTTTATTTTGGTGTCTAGTGTATATATTGTGTATAATACTTACCTCCAGAAGGAGTATTGCCTCTAAGATATTTGTGGTACTGTGTCAGCCAAATAAACTATCTTTATTTTTGTAAACACTGAGTATTGTCTTTACTTGTGTATAAGTACTGTGTAAGTATAAGTGGTATTGCATGAGTTTTGCATGTCTCCTAGTTCAGTCTAAGCTGCTCTTCTATAGCTACCTCTATCAGCCTAAGATGCTAGAACACTCCTACATTTCACTAATAAGGAATAACTGGACCTGGTGTAAGTACCCAAGGTACCCACTACAAACCAGGCCAGCCTCCTACAGGGCATACAATTATTTATAATGGGCCTCTATTACTCAGCAGGAGTAGCACCAACATTTTGGAGCTACTCCTACAGCGTACATCAATAACATAAAAGAATGACACTATTGCCCCCTAACCTGCACCATAGTGGCACACACATAGTGGTGGTAAAGGGGCTCTAAGGGGCACCAGGAAAGTAATGCTGCACTAGGTGCAGTGTCACTTTTCTTAAATCTGCCCCTAGGTGTTTTGTGTTCAAATGCAATTGCCATATCTGCTTTCCAGTTGTATTGGTGCATTGTAGGCATGTGGGTGAGAGGGCCATCTCTGAATGGCATCCACCTTCTTCACATTCATGGTCTGAGCTGACACAGGCCAGGCTGCTGCTCTCCTCAGAGGCATCTCCATGTTCTTGGCATGGCTATTCGCCAGTTACTGATCCATGGCAGGGTCTGTATTGCATCCAGGGAGGTACCTAGTTGGTGTAGGTTGAGCTGCTACAGGTCTGCCAGACGGCTTTTTGCAGCTTAAACCGCGCATAGTCTGGTTTAGTCTGAGAGTTAAAATGTTGGTTCAGAGCTGCCGCAGCAGCTTTAAAGTCTGTGTCACCACCCATGTTGGGTAGGTTTTCAAACAGGTTAAACAGTTCCAACAAAAGTGACCTCTTCATCATCCAATTAGTTTCACGAGTGGTGGAGAGGTAATGTTGTGGTTCACAAACCCAGGAGTGCAACCATAGTGCAGCTGTCATTGGGTCTACCAGCTCACTAAATGGCAGCAGCAACTGACAAGTGGGCATAGGGAATGGGCAGCAGCAGAGCAGAGTTCTGCTTCTTCTTGGACATTGTGCGAGCTTCAGCTCGTGGGCAAAGGGTTACCCCAAATTTCTGGTGCTTGGGTCACTGCACAGGGAGTAACAATGCTGGCGCTTGGCAGAAGTGTCAATACTGAAGGCCCTTCACCCCCTCTCATGGGACATCCAAGGTGTAGCTTCACAGCTTGCTGGTTGAGCACCCTCCAAGCAGACACCAGTATGTTGCCTCTGGCAGTTAAACAGTGTGTGCACTTTCCAACCCACTGAGCACACAGGCAGATGTCATTTCCTACCACACTTGGGGCCAACATACCCGCTTGTCCTCACACACTCCTCTGGGCAAACGTTGCCTCTAAAACAGAAGGAAATGGTGCTGTGTGCCCATTTGTCAGCAGTTGATAAGCTTTAGCAGTCTTGCAGGCTTTTGTTTAAAAAAAAAAGGTAAGGCAAACTATACATACATAGAAGGGCTCGGCAGTCATATTTTGATTCCATCCAAACACAGCATAACACATGGAGCAATGGGTCAGACCACTGGTTCCCATTATTTTCAGAGGCTTCACAATATCTGCGCACATTGCTCACTTATGATTAAAAATATATTTCTCTTTAGTGACATACAGCATAGCAATTTAAAGTGTGCTTTTTAAACTTTATTTCTGTATATTATCTTTTAGAAACTACTTCTTATTTTGCCTGCACTTCAGAGGCCTAGTTTTAGGGCAATTTATTTCTGCCTTTCTTTTTTAAAGCTGATTGTTAAAAGGGATTAGGTGACATTGTACATGCCTTCAATTTAAGGGTTTGGTTGGTTGATAATGTCTTCTTGTCGCCTTCACAATATTAGGGAAATGCACAGCATAGCTAAAAGGCTTGAAGTGATTCTAAACAACACTATTAAAACTGCCTTACTAGCCTTATCGGTGATTTTCTTTTATATTAACATTTTTATTGCAAGTTTATGGTAGTGGCCTGTAGTCCCACCGCCTGTTTTTAGTTTTCTTTTTATGACATATGCTTGCAATAAAATGTAAAATAATAACCAGAACAATAGCATGTTAAAGCCAGACACGTTGGCTTTGCCAGTGTTGTTGGTGATTGTTAGCAATGAAGGACTGGATACAGAGAAACGTTAATCAATCACTCAACTAATAAACGTTATTTTGATTGTTAATAAATAATCCTGAAAGTACATACAATTAAAGTAGTTTACAATATAAATTACATAAGTAGAAACATTTCCTCAATGTACAATGGATTTTAAAAAGCACCCACAGTAAAATAGACGATATCGTCATTTATCATCTGTAAAAAAAAAAAAAAAAAAAAAAACAATTACAAACACGTACCAAGCAGGGAAAATCTATTAGAATATACTTAGTGGAGGTGAAATGTAAGGGCGGGCAGATTTCACAGAGTTTCACTCCGTGGAATTCTGCAGACTTCTGTAAAAACTCTGCCAGATTTTGGGGAGTTCCGTAAACTGCAGAAATCAGCACATCGTGATAGCTGCACTGATTTTTAGTGCCGGGAGCTTGTTCTGTGCTGAGAAACCGGCACAAATGGCACCACGCGGAGCGCGAGAGGGCACTGCTGCTTGAGTTGGTTCCGCTGCCTTGAGTAGATTTTCTACTTCAGCGGCAGCTATCCCAACACGAATGGTGACGACCACCTGCAGTGGGAAAAACTCACCGAGTGCCCTCCTAGCACCCAAAAGTCACACTAGGGGATGACAATTCTCTTTTGCACTCATCTACTTACCATTGATGAGCCGCTTATGTGAAAATACTCTGCAGCTAAATTTGGCTGGAACTTCACGTTACATGCATAATGTGGAGTGGCAAAACTCTGCAAACTCTGTAGGTGGAGTGGAATTGATCACCCATGCCTAGTAAAATGCAGAAGTGATTGAGCTGAAGGGCCATCATAAGGCCAATTTACCCTTTACATTAAGTAAATATGGCTCAAAATAGTCTTCAGACCTACTCAGATCTCACCTATGGTTTACTTATTTCATGACCATCTCCAGTAAAGCACCTAGGGCCAGATGTAGGAAACGTTTAGCGACTCGCAAACGGCAAAAATTGCTGTTTGCGAGTCGCTAAACGCGTTTCCCAATGCAGAAATGCATATTGCGAGTCGCTACCGACTCGCAATATGCATTTCTGAATCGCAAATAGGAAGGGGTGTTCCCTTCCTATTTGCGATTCTGAGTGGTATTCAATACCATTTGCGACAATGGTGTTGCAGTTACCATCCACTTCAAGTGGATGGTAACCCACTCGCAAATTGGAAGGGGTCCCCATGGGACCCCTTCCACTTTGTGAATGGACCCAAAAATATTTTTTCAGGGGAGGTAGTGGTCCAAGGGACCACTACCTGCCCTGAAAAAAAAAACGAAACTAAAGGTTTCGTTTTTTTTTTTAAGTGCAGCTCGTTTTCCTTTAAGGAAAACGGGCTACACTTAAAAAAAAAAAAACTGCTTTATTGAAAGCAGTCACGAACATGGAGGTCTGCTGACGACAGCAGGCCTCCATGTTTGCGAGTGCCTATACTCGCTATGGGGCCGCAATTTGCGACCCACCTCATGAATATTGATGAGGTGGGTCATTGCGACCCCATAGCGACTCGCAGACGGTGGCTGAGACACCGTACTGCATACCAATTTGCGAGTTGCAAATTGCGAGTCGCATGGACTCGCACTTTGCAACTCGCGAATTTTTTATTTGCTACATCTGGCCCCAATTGTCCTGAAACATAAGTTTGATCCTCAATCTGTCATGCTTACATATGGTACGAAGGAATGACAAAACCAAAAGTGTCCCTAAACCCTCCGGCATCTGTCAAACATAATGTAAATATTCAAGTTTTAAGGCATTACCACTGTTTAAACAGTCGCTGGTCAAGGCTAGTCTTCTGAGAGGGTGGGGCCTCTTTTGTTACTAGGGGCAGTGTAGCAGTTTTAAGAGTACTGCAGAGTTCCTTGTATATCCAACTGTTTTCAGGCAACAATTAAAGTGCCATGATAACTCTGGTGATTAATGCACCTGCTGAAGAGAGATTAGAATTTTGTCTTGTGGCAGATTTGACGCATCTAAGGTAGCACAGAGGGTTAATATGCCTACTGCAAAGAACTTGTACTATGCAGATTATAGAACAGCATTTTCTGTGCATGGCTCAGTGGGATACTGCTTTTGTCACTGAGATCTGTTTGTTAGTGTGGAGTGCATAAATTATACTTATAACCTAGCACAGGTGGCTATGAATTGCCATCAAAGAGTTGCATGCGAACTGCATTGTGCAGTTTAGAAAGTTATATATTTTTCCCTAGTCTTTGATTATTCTAATTTTGCTAAAAAGTGTTTGTTTGGGTAGAAATAGATTTTTACTAGTAAAGTTAACCTTAACTACTGTGCTACGTTCTGAGTGCTGAGTTAATGCTCCCTCAGATCAGGCACTCTTAACAAATGCCTACCTGTATGTACGATATGTGAATCCAATACATTCTAGTCTCCTTTGTCTTATAAAACATTTTCTATACACTGATTTACTTGCGTATGATTAATTGACTCTGTAGGTGTGCGTGAGGTAAAGTGCTCCAACATCCTATGCTGGTAAGAGAGACACTATAAAACTAATAAAATACATGTGAGAAAGGTTGAAAGAAGAGTGGCCAGGGCACACCAATAGCATGAATCCTGATCCTGATAATGTTCAAGAATAAATAGAAAGTTCGTTCTTGGAAGATGATGTGTAGATATTTATTATAAGTGCAGGTAGAAAGTAGAAATCTCAATCAAAAGACTGCGTTGTACAAAATGACCATGTGTCCAGAGCAGCCAGATGGTGATAAATGGCTAAAGTTACTCTGCCAAAACCCCGACACGCACGGCACAGGTTTATTCACTCCACAAATACTTGAGGCTTATCATGGCCATCATTTGCCTATACTATTTGATTTCTCCCAAGGACTCATGACTACCAGCAGCTTGATCTATATACCTTTCATGTTTACATATAATGTTTTATATACATCTGAAGCCTTGACAAAGTCTTGAAGACGAAACACATGTTGGCTGTTTTGCTGTATGGACTTATTGTTACATTCGAACATTCTATTGTAACTTTGACCAGGGGAGGGAGACGAGGAGGAGGGGGACACAGTGGAGGCAGTAGCTGTTGGTATGTCTGCATGTGTATGATGCTTGCGTGAGTGCCTGTGGGATGTGTGGTGCTTATGTTTGCCTGAGCTTCCCTTGTGTGTTGACATGAGTGCATGCTGGTCTGATGGTGTGCTTGGGATAGGCAGAGGTACAGGGGTTTGGGTCTGGGAGGAGGAAGTTGGAGGGGGGAGGCTAGAGACAGGGACAATGGCTGCCATCAGTGCTGAGGCCAGAGTCTGAAAAGCTCGCTGATGGGCTGCCTGACCAGAGTGAATGCCCTCCAGGTATGCTTTGTTCTGTTGCAACTGCCTCTCTACACCCTGGATGGCATTCAAAATGGTAGACTGCCCAAAAGTGAGGGACCTGAGGAGGTCAATGGCCTCCTCAATGAGGGCAGCAGGGGTGACAGGGGCAGGAGCTGAGGTGCCTGGGGAGAAAGAGATGCCCACCCTCCTGGGTGAGCGGCCACGGGGCAAACGCTGAGGGGCTGCTGGGAGGTCGGTGCTGGTAGGGGGGGTGGCAGCTGTACCTGTCGATGCGGTGGGCACAGAGGGGCCCGCCACCACAAGGGAGCTCCCATCAGAGGATGAGTCAGTTTCCTGGTGTCTGCTCCTGTCCCCACTGTGGAGCTCCCCTCGCCCTCCGTCCCAGTGGTTGCTTCAGACTCTGTGGTGTCGCCCCCCAGGGCCATGTGGGATGCAGCTCCCTCCTGCTCCGGTGCCACTGCTCCTCCGCCTGATGATGCTAATGCACACAAGCACAGGGAGACCACAAAAAAGGGGGGGGGGAGACAGAAGAAAGATATGTTGAGTGCATGTAATACCGCTACAGTTGGCGGACACTACAGACACAGAAGCCCCCTGCCCTACTCCATGCACTTGGAGTCCCCTAATCAATCACAGGGACATGAGTTACAAGGCTACAAGGCTATGGCCGATTGCTGTACACATGGAAGTCACAGGAGCCTGACTAGGTGTAGTTGGCTCTGTACACAGGTGTGGTGGGGTGCCACAGGGCCTGCCTTAAGAAGGGGCCTTGCCTACTAAACTCGCCCTGGCCTAGTGGAACCCACAGCCTACCTCCCCCACCCAGACACCTACAATGCATGCTGAATCAGCTGAATGAGAGTGTACTCACCCCCTTGTGGCTGCTGTGATGCCCTCAAGCGCCCATCCAACTCTGGGTACGCCATCGCCAGGATCCGGAACATCAGGGCGGTCATGGTGCGACGGGCACCCCTCCCATGTTGGGAGGCCATCCTTAGCTCGGCCTACCCCGTCTTCTTGCTCCAGCGACGAATGTCCTCCCATCTTTTACGGCAGTGGGTGCTCCGTCTGTGGTAGACCCCCAGTGTCCGGACTTCCTTGGCGATGGCATGCCAAATATCCTTCTTCTGGTGGGCGCTGACCTACAGGAATAGTACAGGGGAAAAGGAGAAGATATAGCCGTCTGCACCCTCACAGTCATTGGCCCGTATCCCTATCCTTGCCATGATGCACATGCACTCACCGTTGTTTCATGAACGCCTCATTCTCCCCCATCTGTCACCACTCCAAGCAGCCATTGCCCATACAGCATGCTCACAGTGTACTCACCTGTTTGTCTGGAGGACCGTAGAGTAGCATGTACTGGGGGAGTACCCCATCCACTAGTTTCTCCAACTCCTCCGTGCTGAAGGCAGGGGCCCTTTCCCCAGACACACAAGCCATTGTCTCTTCCAGACTGAGGTCACAGCAGCACTTGTAGTGTAGGTCCTATCCTGTGGTAGATCAGGTATCAAGTGAATGAACAGAGACAAAATGTCGGTGACATTTGCGGCGGTATGTACTGTCACAGCCGGCGTACATCGTCATTGGCTCCTGGGACCCACATGGTCCAATGTTAACCAATGCAGGATTGCGCCGCGGTCTTCGACCTCCTACCACGACGGTGTACAACGCCAGCGCAGTTACCTCAGATCCCCTTATCCCATATCACAGGTCAGGCAGACGCCATTTCAGGGGGCCACATGGCATTAATTTTGACTGTGTCACACATGTCTAGGCCTTTCTTAAATACTAATCCAGCCATATGTCGATTTGAAAACATTTTATGATTAAGTTGCGTTTACATACATCAGAGTTGGTTGACTCTCTGCTCTCTGTTCTCCTCCATAGAGCACGTCTGCTGGGGCAGGTTAGGAGATGGCGGCATCCTCCGGTGTACAGAGCGCTAGTGGACCTGTCTACAATGGAGGAGCGACATGTAATCATCACCTACAGACTTAATCGTACCACAATCCTGGACCTGTGTGCCCAGTTGGAGCCAGACCTGATGTCAGCTATCCGCCATCCCACAGGAATCCCCCCTCAAGTGCAGGTGCAGGGAGTACTCTTTTTCCTAGCAAGTGGGTCTTTTCAAACAACAGTGGCCATAGCATCAGGGATGTCCCAGCCTATGTTTTCCAACGTGTTGTCCAGAGTGTTGTCTGCCCTGCTGAAACACATGCAGAGCTACATCATTTTCCCTCAGGTGGAGGATTTGCCTACAGTGAAAGGTGACTTATATGCCCTGGGACATATCCCCAACATCATAGGTGCCATTGATGGGACACATGGGGCCTTGGTCCCACCCGTAGGAGTGCACAGGTGTACAGAAACCGGAAGAGTCACCATTCGATGAATATGCAGATGGTGTGTTTGGCAGACAAGTACATCTCCCATGTGAATACCAAATTTCCTGGCTCAGTACATGACGCTTACATTCTGAGGAATAGCAGCATCCCTTATGTGATGGGGCAACTCCAGAGCCACCGTGTGTGGCTATTAGGTGAGGACATGGACCCAATACAGTGTGACTAGGTGTCTGGGTCTGGGGATGTCACTAAGAGTTAGTGTGTGTCTAACAGTTGTCCCTCGCCATTTGCAGGTGATTCTGGTTACCCCACCCTGTCTTGGCTACTGACCCCAGTGAGGAATCCCAGGACTAGGACAGAGGAAGGCTACAATGAGGCCCATGTGGGCGAACTAGGAGGGTTATAGAGAGGACCTTCGGCCTCCTGAAGGCCAGGTTCAGGTGCCTCCCTATTCTACTCACCAAAGAAGGTGTGCCAGATCATTGTGGCCTGCTGTATGCTTCACAACTTGGCTCTGCGATGACAGGTGCCTTTTCTGCAGGAGGATGGTCCAGATGGATGTGTTGTGGCAACTGTGGAGCCTGTGGACAGTGAAGATGAGGAAGCAGAAGAAGACATAGACAACAGGAACATGGTGATCCTGCAATACCTCCAGTGAGACAGAGGTAAGAAGACAACACTGCCTGCAACATCTGATCTAATTGTTCTAACTCTCATCTGTCTGTCACTTTCACCCAGTGTATGGACCCTGAGTTGTCACTTTCCCTTTCACTTAACACATATGTGGGTCCCACTGTGTGACCTCTGCTATATTACGTAATGGACTAGAGCTGTGTGACATAGGTATGTTGAGAATAGAATGGACATTGCTATTTTCCTCAGTTATTGCAAATACACATTTGTGAAAGCACAGACTGACTCCAGATTGTTTTGAGATTCAAGGGTGTTTATTCAAGTGCTTAATATTGGAGGGAGTTGTAAAATGGTCAGGGGTGATGGTGGAGGAATGTCCATGGCAGAGTCCAGTCTATTTGTCTCACAGGTGCATTGTCCGAAGGGACATAGGAAGTGGAGCTGGGGCAGTTTAAATATGGACAGGGTGACAAAGTGGGACAAAAGGATGACAATCAGGGTGGTCTCATTTCTTGGCAGGGGTCTTTGCATGGTTCTTTGTCTTTGTCCTGGATTTCAGGGACCGTTTGCGGGGTGTTTCTCCATCTACGGGGGTGGGGTGTTGTGGTCCTGTGATGGTGCCTCCTGTCCACTAGCGCCGGCGGAGATGGTGGGCAGTTCATCATCCAGGCTAGTGTCAGGGGCCCCTTGTGGTGCCACAGTGTCCCTCCTGGTGTTGAAAAGTTCCTTCAGCACCCCTACAATGGTGCCCAGGGTGGAATTGATGGATCTGAGTTCCTCCCTGAACCCTAAATACTGTTCCTCCTGCAGCCGCTGGGTCTCCTGAAACCTGGCCAGTACCGTTGCCATCGTCTCCTAGGAATGGTGGTATGCTCCCATGATGTTGAAAATGGCCTGGTCGAGAGTGGGTTCCCTGGGCCTGTCCTCCCCCTGTTGCACAGCAGCCCTCCCAGTTCCCCTGTTTTCCCTGGGCCTCTGTCCCCTGAACCGTGTGCCCACTACCACCGCCCCCAGGTCCCTGGTGTTGTTGTGGTGGTGGGTTAGCCTGGGTTCCCTGTAGTGGTGGACACACTGCTGCTTGACGTGTCCTGGGGACAGAGGTATAGGCCCGCTGGGTGGGTGCTGTGCTGGTGTTTCCAGAGGGGGGAAGCTCTGTAGTGGCCTGTGCCAGTGTGAGGGGAACCGACTGTCCCGAGGTCCCAGATGAGCCAGGCTGGTCATCTAGATCCAGTTGGACAGAGCTGCTGTCATCACTGTGGGCCTCTTCTGTGGGTGGAGTGGACATGTCTGGACCATCCTGTCCAGTGACGTTGGGTAGGGGTCCTGCAGGGGTGTAAAAGCATGATTATTGCATCTGTGTGTGCCATGGTATACAATGGGTGGGTGACCCTATAGCCTAGTGCTTGCATTCTTGATTGGGACCTTGTGTGATAATGGTTTAGGGGGGTGTATGGGTATGTGCAGTGAACATGCTTTGGTGATGGGTGTCCATGCTTTGGTGTTACATGCACGGCTTGGGTTTGGGATGTGTGGTTTGTGATATTGGGACATATGTGAGGAGTTGGAGTGATGGGGGTGAGGGTGGGGGTATGTGATAGCATGCAGGTAGGGTGGGGGATGTAATAGTTAAGAGTTGACTTACCAGAGTCCATTCCTCGTGAGGGTTTGTGGGTGATGTGGGTGTGTGTTTTATATTGTATTGGATGTGTGGGAGTGGTGTGTGTATGTGTATCAGGTGTGTGTATTTGGAATTGTCCAATGTGGATGTGTTTTGTAAGAGTGTGTGTATTTTGAGTGTGGTGGTTTGTACCACCAATGGAATACCGCGGTTGAAAGACCGCTGCGTGGATTCGTGGGTCGTAATTGTGTGGGCGTAGTCCTGTTGGCGTGACGGTGTCGGTTTTGTTATCGCCAGTTTATCACTGACCTTTGGTGTGGCGGACTTGTGTGGGTGTCTGGATTTTGGCAGATTCTGAGCTGTGGGTCATAATAGCTGTGGCGGATTCCCGCGGCTGCGGCGGTGTGTTGGCTGTCTTCTGCACAGCAGTAAGCAGCATTTACTGCCAATGTTGTAATGGCCCCCTATGTGATGAAGCAAGAGGGCCACGTGCCGTAATGCCAGCAAGGCATGGGACCCTGCACGTGGTTTGAGTAGCAAAACACAGCAACAACCTTCGTTCAGTGAGCACCTCAGGCCTAGACCACGGTCCCACTGCGCCTGCTGGACCATTTATTAATACAACTCTGGATTCACTTACATAGATTAAATGGCTTCCCTGGCATTTCTAAAGCCTTTATAAAGTTTGAAAGACTAATCCGCAAAATCTTAACACGTTTTTCATTTGGAGGATTTGACATATTTTTCCTGAAAGAAGGAACAAGCAGAGACATGACACCACTGAGCTATTTTACAGCACTGCTGACCTAACTGAAATACCAGGTTTTATTTGCTAGGTCACATAACCTCCTGTGTGCCACTAATTCAAACTAATGTTGTATTTGGCATCCTTTTTACATACTGAGCCGGTGCAATCGCGTCACATTTCTTTTTATGGTGATTGTCTCTAATTTGTGGAAACAATAATAATGGTTTGAATTGTTACCTCCTAAGCAAATAACGGGCATTGATTTTTGTTGCAAAAGAACATTGCTAGCACTGCGGCCTCTTCCAGTATGTCACATTTTAAAAAAAAGAATCACATTCTTACAGATTCAGGGCCAGAGTTACTAAAAAGTGGCACAGCACAGTCCTTCGCCAAAATTTGCAGTGCTGCACTGTGTCTCTTTAGGAACCCAGGGATTGCGCTGTATTTACTAAAATATAGCACACCCCTCTGTTTTCCCAATGCACCAGCACTAAATTTAGCTGCCAATGCAGGCATCCTTGCACCATAGTACAAGGGTGTCTGTGTTGAGGGGATTGATTGATTGTTTATGTGCAAGAAGGTGTCCCTCCCTGCATATAATCAATCTACAATGGTGATGTGTGCTGCATAATACACATAAAAGTACCAAATCTTCATTTTTGAATGATCGTTTATGTTCAGGAAGAGACACATTCCTGCACATAAACAATCATAAACAATCATTCATGGCCTTTTGCTCTTTCTGTGTGCAGAATGCAGCACACATGGAAAAATAAAAAACGAGGAGGAATAAAAGTGTTCCTCTTTGTTGCGCCATGCTAATGCCACTCCTGGGGTGGTGTTAGTCATTGGCACTGCCACAGGCTTACAACTTGTTGTAAATGTGGGGGAGTGTCAAAAGCGATTGGTAAGCGTTTGAAATGGTCCAACACTCCGTCCATCTTTGTACATTGTGGTTTTGCGAAACCCAGAGGAGTTGTATTTTTTCTCCACAAATATACAGATCTTCTTACAGTTCTTACAGTTGTCTAAACAAAAAAAAAAAACCTCCTAGTCCAAAAATACTTTATATTATATTTAATATTTGTCACAGGAGTTTGCAAATAGCACAACTGATAAACACAAATAATTTATGAGCATGAGACCAGCTCTTCAGTCTTCATTGTGAGAACTGGACTCTTCCAATCATTTTATTTTTAAATACAACCTACAAAGATCCAGCGAAGTTAAAAGTGTAACAGGAAAACTGCAGAGTCAAAGAAAATGACACATCTAGATCCATTGCCAGCTATACTTGCTACTTATATTGAGATGCAATTGTACTCTAGATTCATCTAGACCTGTGCAGAACTTTTGGCGTTTTGCCTACCTAATTCCACAGAGTGCCCAAAAAATCAGTGAGAACATCACTCCGCAGGCCACATGGGCCCAGCCATTTTGTTTTACATTCTCTGAATGGTGCTGTGCCTGACTATTCTATCCAATTCAATACCCCTCCTTCCAGTCATCCACCCATCATTTACCTTTTTTTAATCAATGTGCGTCTTTGTATTTATGCATTTTATCTTTTTTCTTTTTTGTGACTTTTTGTACTTTTGTACTTTTTTGTTTTCTCTTTCTTTCACCTTCTTTTTCTCTCTCTTCTCTTACCTCCTTCCTACCTTTTTTTTCTTTTCCTTTTTTACCCAGCACCATGTAATAGAAGCAGTGCCAGCCAGGAATTAGTGGCACCAGTTCAGCCGGACCCATTTTTTATGAGGTGGGCCGCACTTAGGAGCACATTTAAGAAAAGTGGTGCTGCACTGTGTGCAGCGCCACTTTTCTTGCACCCCTTAGCGCCCCCTAACGCACCATGTGTGCGCTGTATTTAAAATAACGTGCACCATGGCGGTAGTTAGGGGACTAGCATCAGAATTTTTGACACAGGATTAGCGCCCAAAATTCAGATGCTAATCCTGTAATGCACCCAGAGGCCCATTGTATGCAATGGATGCACCCTTTTAACGCCTGCTCTCAAAAGGCATTAAAAGTGCCGAAAACAATGCTCAAGGAAATCTCTTAGATTTGGCCCCATAAGGGGGGATCACCCCCTTTGCATACATTATGCCTGGCGCAGGCATAATGTAGCGCAAAGGGTTACAAATAGGCACAATATATGCATTGCACCACTTTTTTAAATATGGCGCAGCGTTTTTGGCCTTCTAACACCACATTAGAGTAAAACAAGGACGCAAATTTGGAATTGGAATGGCACTAGGGGCTCTTAAATATGCTCCTTATTTTTTATGGATGTGCTATGTATATTTTTTTATACTGTCTCCTTTCTTTTCCTCTTCTCTCTAATGTTTGTTAAATTCTTGCAATCCCTGCATTATCATTTTTTTATATATTTTTAGTAGGTGACATCCTCCTGTCTTTAATAGTCTTTAGCCTACTTCTGCTTTCTTACTAAGCTTTCCCTATACCCTTATATCCCGTGTGGACTGGTACTGTAAAACTAAGAGGACAGATTTTGGGTACTCTACTGTGAAGATTGCAGGCCCAAGTAAGCTGATTTTTCCCCTCTTGCTCAAACAGTAAAATGAGAGAGTGGCCATGGTTGACCTCACAATGAGGTCAATGTGTTATCTTCATTCATTTTATGCCCACAGTATTCACGATAGTGCAACATGGCAGAGAAGTAGTGTGAGGTCTCATTGCATTTGCCAACCAAAATCGTATGTCCTACATTAACAAATGCATTGCACCCCTTCATTGCACTTCAATGACTCAGGGCTTGATTTAGAGATTGTCAGAGGGGTTTAGTCTGCATATTCCATCCACCGCATTACAATTTCATTAAAGCCTATGGAACTTGTAACACAGCGGATGGGATATCCAAAACTCTAAATCAGGACCAGAGAGTCATCAGTTCTGCTCCTCCATTATGAAAAGTTCTTGGTTGGCTTGCCTGCCTGGATTTTCATAACGTCTAGCAACAAGATGGGCAAAGGGACATTTCCGATAGAAGATACTGCTAACCGAACTGTAGTGATGTATTGCAGTTGAATTTTGTTGGAAAAATAATAAGGGGAGGTGTATCTGGTATCTAAATTGTGCAATGTTTTTATAGTCTTACAGACCACCAGTGCCTGGGCCAGTGGCAGCGCCAGTGTACCAAATGCAGTAGCGGAGGGCATTGCAAATGGATGATCAGTAGAGACAGGGATGGGTGGTGATAAGTCACATTGCTTGATTATTGACAAAAATGATTAGTATATACTCACTGTATATGTAAGCCCACCCATCATCTTTCATCACCTCTCTGCCCATGGCATATAACCACACATGGCCCAACTGCAGCATAAATCATTTTGGCACTCCAGTGTTGGCTCTACAATGTTCATCTGCTTCAATTAATGCAGCATTTACAACATTTTCAATCCATTTCTTACCCGAAAACAAAGTATGTTTCTCCTCGAGTGCCCACTTAGTCATCTCCTAATAGTTCATTACTTTATTCTTTGCTAAGATCTGTCCCAGCCTACTGAAATATTAAATAATCCATTCTTGGCATGTGCCACATTTTTTCTTACCAAGTAATTTATGTCATATATTTCATGGCTTCCATAATGGATTTACAGGTGTTCAAAATTTTTCCTTTTAAGTTTCCACAAATGTGAACTACAGTGAATAACTAAGCCAAAGCCTAGCACATGATGATCAGTGATGTCATACTACTCTGTAGTAAAACCTCTACATACCCAGCCTAATTCCTCTAATTCAGCCTGTATAGTTTGTTTTCTTTCCTTACTGTCAAGCAAATGTATTTGTTGAAAATGATTTGTGGTGGAGGGCGCGGTCAGGGAGTAAAGTGGAACTAAGTGCCTGATTTTGAGTTTTGTGGATGGAATACTCAGTGACATGTGTGCCCAATAAAATCTATATCCCATTCCGTTCCCTGTACTTCAGTGCATAATTTTTCCCACTGTCTACTTATGAAAGATAGGCTATCCGCATTTTATACGTGACATGTGTGATGTAGTATCATTATTATTCATCCGTCTCTTTGAAGTCAGGGTAGAAGTAAAAAGTATTTGGAGAAGGTCAGGGCCATTGAAATTAAAGTACAATAATTAACCATTACACCAGCCCCAGCTGCAGACTGCTGAGAGTAGCAAAGTACCCCACACACTACCATGTCTCCATTAATTTAGCACAAGAATACTTGTAATGCATATTGCATAATGCCTTACTCATTTGTGAGAGGTAATTTATTTTCTTTTTGCACTTTAAGCCCCTCTATACAACCCTGGTGGCCTGAAGACTGCCAGGGCCCCGGTGGTGGTCTGACCGCCACCAAAGTGGTGGTCCGAATAATTTTGCGTTGATCAGACCGCCACCTTATGACCCTAGCGGTTGGGCCATGGTCGGACTGCCAGCACCACCAGTGTCCCTCCACTGGAGGGACTGTCAGTGCTGGCGGTTCTAATCTGCCAGGATAGTGCTGTATAAAGCACCACCCTTGGGAATTATGACCCTCCTCTCCGCCAGCTTTTACAGGGAGCTTGCACAGCCATGTAAAAGCTAGCAGAGATTGGGTGCAGGCCCCTACAGTTCCCATGCACTTGGCATGGGCAGTGCAGGGGTCCTCATGGACAGCCCCAACATAATTTTCACTGTCTGCATTGCACTGCATTGCTGTTGCACCCTCCGCATCACAACATTGCCACCAGCTCAATTATAAGCTCCCGTCATCAGTGAACTTGTAATGGGACCCACAGGCCATACTGGCAGCAACTTGACCGATGGAGTTTGGTAGGTGGCCTTTCCACCCATCAAACTCGTAATGACCCCCAAAGTCTCTGTTTAGCTTTTTACTAGGAAATCCTTTAAAAAAGATTTGCATAGAGCACTATTTACAATTTGTCTTTTTAATTTCTTTTTCTTTTTCAATATAGCTACTTCTGACCCATCACCACCACCTACGCGGCAGCAGATAGCAGCCCGGCTGTGGCAGCAGAGAATGGAAGTCATCCAGGCAGAATACCGTCAGCTGGTGGTTCTGGAGGACAAGGAGGCTGAAGTCCCAACTGACACTGCCCCGGGTCCCAGTTCCTTCAGCCGACAAACAGCACCTCCATCCTGGGCACAACACTGACAGTGCCACAAACAGCTGGGAGCTGCTTGAACCACCACTGCTAACCCCCCTCACCCAGGCTACTTCCAATGCTGTGTGCTGAATGAGCTAGTTCAGCTTCAATGGCATTTGGCAAGCCTCATCCAGACCTGCATAGATAAAGTCTTTTTTTCATTTTTAGTTTTGGGAGGGACTTTCGCTGAAGATGGGGAGGGTGGACATTGGGGAGGGACTGGGACTTTCTTTGAACTTTTTGGACATTTTGGTGGACTTTGGTTGGGGTCAGGTGATTTGTTTGGGGAGAGGGGTGGGCCTGTTGTGGATGGAGAGGGTCAGTTTTATTATTGTAATAATATATTTGAAATATGAAAAATAATTCTTATACTGAAATAGTTTGTGTTTTACTTTTAGTTTTACTCTCCACAGCTGCCTTTTCACACAGCATGTTAATCCACTTATCAAAGTGTATACCAGTTAGTTATAGTTAGTTATACCATCATCCTGCCACCCTCTGTAACTATATTGACCGTTAGAGTCGGGTATGCTGCCACTGCCTATATTACTACAACAACCAAGATAAACAAGAATGTATCTGGAGTAGAAGATAGTTACTAAACCAAGTTCTCTTCACTCCATACTTCCCTTACCTGAATAGATGAAGCAATAGCTGCTACCTCTCTCAATTTTCCAAAACTTTTCTGCAAGGTTTCTCAAGGTGTCTTCTTAATGGTGGTAGTAGTAGTATCAGACTAGCATGCTAACAGGGAAGGCATCAAATGCGAGGTCCCACTCGCACCAAGGTGATCTCTAACTGTAGGATTTATCAAAAGGATTATCTATCACAGGTAATAAGACTGAAATTAAACACAGAGTTAGTGGGTTATATATTTATATCATAACTTTACAAGGACTGAGACCAGACTACCACCATCATGACACAACTAGGAAGACCTGTAATTATAACACAACTTGAAATAGTTACATCTTCTCAGCAATGGGGAGCTAGTATTTAAATACAACAAATGTGCAAAATCCTCAAGTCGGGAGAAATGGACTCAAAGTCAGGAGTCAGTGGAAAAGGTTAGGCATTTATGCAATGCAAGGCCTGATGATGATCTTGACGTGTCACAAATGATGATATATATCTAAAATATGGATCCATTTTATACATGGGTGGGTAAGTGAAGCTGGTGTGGGCTATTGCTCAGGTAATAGAAGATCCTGTAGTGATTTGGTGTCCCTTTCATCAAATCCGTCCCAACAAGTGTGTGATCCATATATGGTGTAAATAAAATCACACCTCAATAAATCACACAGCCCAGGGTAAGAGAGTTAAAGGTTTGATGAATGAATGGGAAAGGGGAGTTGGGGAAAGATGTGAAAAAGACAAACACCGCACAATAACAATATTAATCAAGGCGATGAGCAACCTATCAATGATCATCATCATCAATCTGTTGTGGAAGGGAATTACACAGTTCAGCTTAATGCATTGCAAACAGTCCTTCAGCCCCAGAGACCCAAGTTATGTCCAAATGTTATTTCATCTATGTTTGAAAAATACAAATTATGGAGCAGTGAGCAAACACAGTTCTAAAAATTATTACAGTTAAAAGAAGAATGATACTGTAAAAGCTTAATTTGGCGGTGCATCCGCGTTTTTCTTGGAATGTCTATCTTGTGTGCTTGAATGAACCAGTCCAGTAAGGTAAGCAGGAGTTTTATGGAGCTTTCACCTTTTTTCAGGAGAAGAGAAGGCCTGTAAATTGTAAAACAGAAATGATATTATAGAATCAAGGAGCAAGACAAAAGGTTAGCTTCACAAGCAGTGTACGAGACTCATAGGCAGAGCAAGAGCATAGGCTGCTGAAATCATTCAGTTTATCACTCAGGTGTGATCAATTAACTTAGAAGTGAGAGAAATTTACAAACAAATTATAGAAAAGTAGCTGCATGGACCGGAATGATCAATCCCACAACAGTCATCATAACATTTAGCTAAGTGTGTGCATTATGTGATGATTTAGCATCACACATTTATCTCCAGTTATAAGCAACAGGCTCCCTGACCATGACCATATAAGAGGAGTTTCACACACTCAGCAGTATTACCCATTTCAACATACTTCTCTCCAGTCCACAGAGTTGAGTAGGCCTCAGAGTCATCATCATGTTGGTTGGTTTCCCTTTGAAGTAAATAACTACATTCTTCTGGATGTTGAGGTAGTTGTGCCCTGAGTCCTTCCATCCTCCTTCTGACTCTGAATACCGAATCAGTCCACTCCATCCCAACCCCAGCGAGATAGACCTGTAGTGCACTGCTGATGAAAAACAAGAAGAGAAACAAAAATATTGTGCAAATTTGGATTTGTAAACTAAAGTGACTGGTCTGGTTTGCACATATTGTTATTTTATCTGTTGTGATTTTTATTACTTTGATGGTTAAATGTGACCGAATAAAGCGCATGATGATGATGATGACTGGTCTGGTTTCTGAAGAACCAGAAAAAATAAGTGGACTCTGCCAGTAAAACCCAGTACGTTTCAAAAAGTAAATCACCTTCAGGAAAAAAATTATCACCCATCAGGCCCCAAGAATTACAAATCATCAAAATGAAGTTTACAAATTAGTTGACTGCCCTCTCTCACTGTCTGCTACCACATGAATCATCAATCATCACTCACAATCACTCAATAATAAGATATCAATCATTGGTGTTCCAATCCAAGCATGGTGCCACACGATCCTCCTTGATTTAAGCAGCAATCAACACATTGAAACTTGGCAGTCTTGTAAATAAAATTGTCACTACTGCTAGGAGCCCTGCTAGGACATGAAAAAGAAGGATATGCATGGGGTGGAGGCAGCATTATCGCCAATGTCCTTGAAGAAAATGGGGAGGCTTCTTCACTGCACACTGGTCCAACCCCAATCCGGCCATACGTGTGCCTAAAAATGGTGGGACTGCATAAGTCAGACACAATCAAAATATATTATGTTCCTCTAGCTATATCCATGTTTTGGCAAAACACTAAGCAGTTTGACAATAAATAATTAAAGCTTTCTATAGTGGCCTACTCTGCTAGGGAAGTTGAGTTTTTCCTTAAACTCAGGGTGTTTACCCAGACGTTGGTTAGCTAATGCACTTGAGTCTGACCAATTGTCCCCATCTTCCTCTTCCTCCTGTGATGATTCAGGAACATTGTAATTGTGTGGTATGAGGTGTTGGTTCATTTTGATTGTGGTCAACCTTTCCACATTTTGAGGTGAGAGACTGGTCCTTCTGACAGTAAAAGCTGCCCCATCTGCACTGAAAACATGCTCAGCAAACACACTAACAAGCCAGATATATTATTGCCAGCCTGTTGCACTCTGGGCATTGGTACATCTTCCTATACCAATAGACCAGTCAGTTTTGATGCATGTAGACCGATTTTGGGTCATCCAGATAGTCCTGCAACATCCTCCAAATGGTCACTGGTGCTGTCACCAGCTTGCCCTCTTTTGCCTTCACCTCTGTACTTGACTTAAGTACTGCTACTTGAAACCAAGCCATTACAGAGGTTGGGTCTGATTCTTTTGCTGCTGTTGTTGCTGGTGTTCTTGTTGCTGGTCCCAACTGAGGAGAGACAGCAGCACTATCCTCTCTGGAGGTTGAAGGCTGCATGCCAGAACTTCTACCCGGGCCTCTAACTTCCAGCCATTCCTCTTCCAGGTCCCTCTCTTGCTCAACAATCCACGTCTTGCATAGTGAAAAATACTCTTCTGAAAAAAGAATGAAAGTGGGCAGTATTTTTTTGAACAGTAGATCAACTACTGCAGCAGAGATGTACCCTACAGAGGTCACTATTTGCAACCTTGGGTTATCAGCCAAGCAAAGGATTACACTCTCAGCCAACTCATGCAGTTCTCTCTTGCCGTTCACACCGAGAGCCTTTGCAATACCTTTTTCACATGGTCCTTTAGCACATGCAACAATGGGATATCTTGAATCATCGTACTGTCCTCCTTGCTGACTTACCATGTGAGAACCTTAAAAGGAAGTAGCATCTGTGTTAGGCATTTGATTAGGCCCAATTTGTCTGCATACACAGTTATGGTTTTACCAATTGCATTGCCTCCTCTTTGAATAACATAGTCCTTGATTGGTGTATACTGCTCAAGCAGATGTTACAACATGTAATAGGTTGAGTTCCAATGTTTTGGCACATCCTGTAAGTGGGCTTTAACTGGTACATTATCAGCACATTGAATGATCCTCAAGTGTTTCTGGACTTTAAAAGAATGGCTGAAATGAGTGCAGATTCTTCTGCAGATGGTCAGTATATTATTGACTAGGTCTTCTTTTTGTGAGAAAGTCCTGCCAAACAAGGTTGATTCAATGCGCCAAACACAGGACCCTGAAATAGCCATCATCTGTCATAGCCACCTTTACTATCTTACATGCCATCGTCCGTGACAACAAATCCAATTGTAAAACATCTGGGTCACCACCATTCAAACACCTTGCTGTTAAAGTCCTCCAAGACCTTTGCAGCTGTTAGGGATTTCTCCATGGTGAACATAGCTACTGTTACATGCCGCCTAACTCCCTTAAACGTTTCTTCAGTGCTGAGACCTGTAGATAGCTGTTGCCTAAGGCTCACAAAAGAGATCCAGTGTGCAGTGATACACATGTAATCAGTTGCATGACAACTGGTCCACATGTCTATTGTCAGGTGGATTGTGTGCACAGCTCTCTCCTGTAATGCTAGTCCAACCAATTGTAGCACATCCTGACGGAGTGCTGGCACAGAAACTCTGGCAAAATAGGTCCAACTGGGAACCTTCCATTTTGGACAGCTAGCCACCACAAATTCTGAAAATCCCACACTTTTCACAAAAGAAAAAGGGAGAAAGTCCAGCACTAACATTTTAGCCAGCTTCCCATTATACAAACGCGCTGTTGAGTGGTTGCATTCTTGGGGCCCCTCCTGCCTATTCATGCCAGTAATAGCAGCCTGGATTATTTCTTTTCTGATGCAATTGGCACAGGCAACTTCTGAGTACTAGGAGGTGGTAGACTCAATGTCCGTCTTAGGGCAGTCACTGTATGATGTGGTGTCTCCATCAGATTCTTCTGCCATTTTGAGGTTGCTGAGATGGGTGACACAGGAGCACTGCTAGGGACAGGGCTGCTTTGTGTAAAGCTGTCACCCTCTTTTTGCTCATCACCTTCACCTCCCATCGTGATCGGACATGATTACTTTCTCTCATCCCCACAATTGTTTTACGGTGCTCTTCCCACCGGATATTGTGATGTTTTTTCCTGGGGGTTGTTTGACCTCCAGTATCATAGTATGAGTCAAGCTTACCTAAATGAACACTTGTGTGGTACCTGGAGCATATTACAATGTTACCCTCCTGCTTGCTAGTCATAATGAAGCCACAAACTGGAGACAAGAACTTACTTAGTTTGTCAATGCTGCCACTGCCAATTCTCAAACAACAGAAGGTAGGTGATTGTGTGTTCACAATTGCCTTTCTGCAGTGTATACTCTGCAGTGAAACTCTTGGCCACCCACCACAACCACAATCAAATTTAAAAATCAAATAAAAGCACAAATAAATACTGTTGGATGCCCTCTATCAAACAAACAACACCCATAAATGAAAGTTTTTCAATTTACTTGTGATATGATAAAACCAAAGTCTTTAAAATCCAATGGTATATGTGCAGCAGGGATTGCAGACAGAGGGAATGATCCACCAGAAATCCAAGTGAAAAGTAGCCATGAGACAGACAAAAGGCTGGGAGAAGACTGCTGGATCTGAAGAGGAAGTTGGAATCTCTAGGGCAGGCCCTTCCTAATGAAAAAAAGTAAAATAAAAAATGCTTTTTGTACTAACAAACAACCTGAACAGTCAGGAATAGAATATTCACTCATAAATGCCTTTTCAAGTAGATTTAGCTGCTTCTCGAGTAGAAAATCTCCTCAAGAAGCAGCATCCGGCTCTTGCACTCACCAGCATCATGATACTGGTGCCAGAAGGCTCAGTGACAAACGGAAGCCATACAAGTAGCCAGCAAATCTCCTGTGTGCTTGGCAGCGGCCCACAAATCTTGTTGTGTTTGCCAACATGTGCCAACGCACTGCAAAACAACTTTTACATGTTTGTTTGGGAAAAAAATCCTCTATACGCCAGATGGCAATATTTAGCAAGAACTCTGCTCTAAACGCATAGGGGGTCATTCCGACCCTGGCGGTCATGGACCGTCAGGGCCGGGGACCGCAGATGCACCGCCAACAGGCTGGTGGTGCATCCATGGGCATTCTGACCGCGGCGGGACAGCCGCGGTCAGAAACGGGAAACCGGCGGTGTCCCGCCGGTTTCCCGCTGCCCTGGGGAATCCTCCATGGCGGCGCTGCAGGCAGCGCTGCCATGGGGATTCCGACCCCCTTACCGCCAGCCTGGTTCTGGCGGTTCTGGCGGTTTTGACCGCCAGAACCTGGCTGGCGGTAACGGGTGTCGTGGGGCCCCTGGGGGCCCCTGCAGTGCCCATGCCAATGGCATGGGCACTGCAGGGGCCCCCTTACAGGGCCCCACCAAGATTTTCAGTGTCTGCATAGCAGACACTGAAAATCGCGACGGGTGCAACTGCACCCGTCGCACCCTTTCCACTCCGCCGTATCCATTCGGAGCCGGCATCCTTGTGGAAGGGGGTTTCCCGCTGGGCGGGCGGGCGGCCTTCTGGCGGTCGCCCGCCCACCCAGCGGGAAACTCAGAATTACCGCAGCAGTCTTTTGACCGCACAGCGGTATTCTGACGGCGGGACTTTGGCAGGCGGCCTCCGCCGCCCGCCAAAGTCAGAATCACCCCCATAGTGTGGACTTCCTGAGTTCCATCAACTCCACCAGCAGAGCAGATTTTTTCATCCACCCATAAACTTTACGTCTTAGAAAATAATGCCTTATTTAAAAGTATTTCAATTAGCATGACCAGCCCATGGCCCGCTTGCACTGACAGCTAATCTTATTTGTAAAGTTATACTGGATGCTTATTATATGAAAGTGTGCCTTTTTACTCTCTTGATGTGCTTTTGTGTGCTTTCATTTCAGGATTATAATTGTGAGAAGATGGACTGGTTAGTAGTGGGTACCAGAGGTACTTACATCTTATACCAAGTCCAGTGATCCACCTTAGTGAAATCTAGGCAGTGTCTAGCAGCTGGACTAGGAGACATGCAAAGCTCTTGCAATACCACTATGGTCACACAGTACTGACACACAAGAAAGACAACACTTAGCGTTACCAAAAATAAAGGTACTTCATTTTAATGACACAAGGCCAAAAATATCTTAGAGGCAATATTCCTACTGGAGGTAAGTATTATACACAATATATACACTAGTAACCAAAATCAGGTAAGTAAACCGTGAGAGAATGGTGCAAACAGTAAAATAGATTGTAATGGCCTAGGGGCAACACAAACCATATACTAAAATAATGGAATGTGAATGTCAGATTCCCCTCTAGGCAAGTGTAGTGTGTAGAGGGGTGCTGGGAGTGTTAGAAAACACCAAAGGTAAGTAAAATACACCACCCCAGAACCCAGGAAAACAGGAGTAAACTACAGTAAGTTTCCTCAGAACACACTGGAAGTCATGGTAAAGGATTATGCAAGAACCAAGCAAGACTTCAAGAAACCAGCAATGGATTCCTGGGCCTGAAGACCTGTGGAGAGAGGAGACCAAGGCCACAAGTCAATGAAGAATCCTGGTAGAACAGGAGCCTCTGCCAACCTGGATGGAGGTGCAAAAGTGGATTCTGTGGTTAGAAGAAAAGTATAGAAATGCACCAAAGAAGACAGCTGCGGGTTCCTGCTTGATGCAAGAGATGTCCCATATCGAGTCATCAGATGCAGGCTGTTTGCGTTTTTGGATTCCAACAACAAGCCTTGGTTCCCACAAGAATGCGTTTTGAATCAAAGAGGTGCTGCCTGGACCCAGGAGGGACCTGGGGGTCTCAAATCAGACTGAGGAGACAGAGGGGGCTCCCAGCACTTCAGAGAGCCCTCAGAATCCCAGGCAGCACCCACAAGAGTCACAGAACATGGGGACAAAGGATTTGCAAAGTGAGGTCATTGTAGCACCACACAAAGGGATCCCACGCGGCCGGATAACAACTCAGGGAGCTGTGCTTCACTGGATAGAGTGCTGGGGACCTGAGCTACCCATGCACAAAGAACTTTTGGAAGCAGTGCACAGAAGCCCAAAGAGATGCAGAAGGTGGGCTGCACAGTGTTACTGTCTGGCATGGGGAGGCAGGCCCATTACCCCACCAGATTTGGACAGCTGGACCTTTGTACAGTCAGGATCACTTTGGTCCACCACCTGTGTTCCAGGGATCACGCTAGTATCGGTTGTCGTTTCAGTGAAGTGCTTGCTGAAGCAGGGAAGTGACTCTGTCATTCCACGGGAGATTCCCCCAGTTCTTCTGGTGCAGAATGAAGACAGGCAGTCCTCAGACCATGCACAACCTAAAAACTGTTGCATTTGCTAGCTGGAGATGAAGTTGCAGGTCACAATAGCTTCCTGGATACTTTGTTGCAGTTACAGCGGTTCCTCAAGCAGTCAGTCAGAAGCTGAAGCAGAGGATGCAGAGGAGTCCTGTTGTAGTCTTGCAAACTGAATCTGAGGAAACACCCAGAGGACAGTCCCTAAATAGCCCTGAGAGGGGATTGGCTACCTACCACTTTCCTACAATAATCTCAAATAAAATGAAGCCTCAACTGTGGTGCCCGTACCAGCATAACATATAGCATCCCTGTTCTTTTGATGACGCAATGTTAGGACGTTACTTTCTTTTGCAACTTTCCATGGTTGCCTGCAGCTGCTCTGTGTATGTCATTCATTGGCTGAACAAACCATTGTTTCACTGTTACATAAAATATATATTTATTTCCTTAATTACTTATGAATAGCCTAGCCATTAAAATGCATTAAAAAGTAGGTGTCTCTATAAGTATTTTGTTTTTTTAAAATAAGAATTGGTTTATATGTATGCAACATTTCTAGTTCAACCCTATTATGTCATATCAGACAATAAAATTAGTTAGTGGCTTCTTTATCCTGAAAAATTATAAAAGATGTCTTAATTTTGAGATGAATCAATTGTCTTTTAGCTTCTTGCATGAGAGGCAGACTTTGCTCTAGCCTGCTTATTGAATAAGTACATAGAGCTTTTTGCAATGGATTAGAGAGCAGGCTCTGTGGCGGTCTGATTTTGCATTTGTAACTAGTCTTTCACTGAGTTTTCTTCAGAGGATGAGCTTATGTCAGTCATCTTGCAGACTAATACTTTTGTTATTATGAATGTGCAAATTCAATTTTTAACCAACTAATTACTTTTTTCATTCTGTAATAATAATTGTTTTTAATAAATCCATTATATTTTAACTTGGAATATTATCTCACACAGTTTTGTGTGTCAGCCCTGGACTAAGCCATACACAGAATTACCAAGGGCCTGATTTAGATCTTGGCAGTATTAGCGCCATGCCACAGCGTTGGGGCCCCAAAAAGATTGTCAAGTCAGCGGTCTACCACCAATCGTATTCAGGTGTATTGCAGCTAAGTGAAAGACCGCCATGACAGAGTGTGTTCTATTGTGCCAACTACATCCTACAGCTGACGCTGCAGACTACAATACCAGCAAGCAGGCCCTCCATCGTCATCTTGAGGGATGGATACCTCTAAGGCTATTTAGATCACACAGTTGTGATGGCAGTGTTTCTGGGGCCGGCCCATGATTGGGGGAGTCCATCATGGGACCTTTGCAGTACAGTACCATGGTTTTGGCCATAGGTTGGATGCAAGTAGGCCACACCTGTTCTATATTGGACAATTGTGAACACCAGTAAAACACACTATAAAACAGACTCCATTCCAGACCATGATCCTTTGCCATTCCACTGCAGCAGACCATTCAGGCACCAGAAATGTCAAGCCAGGAGACAAGTTTTTTCTTTGTTTTGTTTTCCTCTCTCTCTGTTATTTTTTGTTCACTTTGACATAAGTTAATTACTCTTATTTTTGGTGCAATACACATTTGTTGTAAAAAATCAGAATGAGAGTGGTGTGAAATTCCCTTTTCACAGAGGGAAAGCTGACTGTCACGGTGGATGGAACAATAATAGTAGATACACAATTGTTTAGAGCACAAGTACAAAATGCTACCATTTCCCAAAAAAGACAAATGTGGACCGGAATAGTGGACAGAGATGCTGTAGCTAACAACCTGTGCACACAGGAAGAGACTAGGAAGAGGTGGAACAACCTGTAGGGGAAAGACCGTTGCCTGGCCTCCAAGCATCAACTGGAGGCCCTAAGGACTGCTGGTAGTTCTCCCAACCACTATTTCCCTGGGAGGAGAAGGTCTTGCAAATCCTACATCCTGAAGACTTGACTGGAATCCCTGGTGGAGTGGAGTCTGGTAAGTTGCACTTAGTAATGCCTCCACAATCACAAATGGAGTTCTGTCCTTAAGTTGGACATTTAGAATGCATCAACACCCTTCTCCAAAGAGTTCAAACTAAACCTAACTCCTCAAAATATCTTGTGTCATACCAATTATTAGCACCATGGTTGTGTCTCTCTTTTCTAACAATGTGCAAATATGTTGTCAGATTTTGTGTTGTTCACCATGGATCATCCCTTGCATGTGTTTAGACCCTTGCTTTCTATCAGTGTCTGTTCTTTTCCTCTCAAAACAGGACCAAACCTCCTTCCATTTGCACAGGAAGGTGTAGTAAATGTAAGTGGTTTCCTCACCCATTCACATCATGTGTATATGGTATAAATGTGTGTTCATCTCCACTGGCAGGTGTAACATCCACTATAGACATTTAAACAGAGATGTGCAACTCATTTTTTTAAACAAGTATTGTCTATTGTGTGAACAGATGACTACAGCTACCATGATGCCCTATTTTTGTATCTGCACAACTATAGTGCTGTGTAATTTTTATCCACCTTCCTTAGCTTCCATATGTGCACACATCTCAACAAAATGTGCATTGCACAGTCACCATGTCAAGCTATGATTTAAAATATCAGTTGTTGTGTATCTCAAGAATGTTGACACATTCTCGCAGCTAAATTGAAGTGATGGAAATACTCAAGAATTTCATAGTTTTCTGCATCCAAGATTTCCTACTTTGTGATGTTTCATGCAGTGATATTTTCAGACAATTTACATTTCACTGTCCATATAATGATCAATGACAGTTACATTTTGATGTTTAACCACATTGCTTTTGATGCCTTGTAGCCTGCTAGGCCTTATAATGGTCCAGTGTTGTAACTACTCACTGCTGTGCTGTACTGAAAGTCTACTACATGTAATGTGCAATGCTGAAATAACACCTTTACATTTCAGGACATCTCTACAAAGTCATCATCTGGGATGGCATCTGTGAAGATCAGCCTGCATGTGTACAACAACGAAAATCACAAAAAGGCCTAATCATTCCATCAGTCTGATTTTACATTTTTAGGTTGCCTCAGTTATAGCTAAAGACACATAAAAAACACTAACTAGTTATTAATTGCGCATTCTCTGCATCCTTCTCAGGTCCAAAACCCAGGACTGGTGGAAAGGTGACTCCCATCCAAGACGCCTCCATTCCAGACCAGGAGCAAGCATTCAGTGAGGACACCACTTCTGCATGTCTGATGATCATGAACAACCTTGTCTATCTGCTCAGTCTGACCAGACATCTCAAGTGGTTCACACTCTGCCCACACCTACACATACTACCCAACTGTACCAACAACTTAGCTAATGGATACCTTCTCTTACTGTGTCCAAAGAGACACCACACCAATATTGTGACCCCCTAGTCCTGGCTGCTATTGAGAAAACACCAACACTGCCTCCAGTTCTAGCAGGAACCAGTGGGATGGGACACACCACTTCAAGGGTGTACAGGGTAGTGGGGGTAAGGGTCGTGGGAGGGTGAGGGTAGGAGTAATAGGAGGGAATCTCAGGGTGAGCCATGTGAGGCCACTGGGCTCTTTGTCAGCCAGACCACCATTGATTGAGTCTTTGGAGCAGTACAACAGACCCAAGATGTGATGGGATAGGTAATAACTGAGCTCAGGGAAATCAAGGAGGTGCAGATGGAGCTATCAGAAATGCATAATCATAATGAAATGTGAGCTCTCTGACTGAGGTGCCTTATGACATATTCAACCTTGTGAGCAGTACTTTTCCTATTCTATCTATCCCTGTCTGTGTACCCTCTACATCTGGAACTATTATAACACTGTCAGGCACAGTGAGGGAGGCTCTGCCGCACAAGGAGTCTGTTCCTCACACCCCAGTCCCTACACCTGTCCCCATACCCTCCTCCCTATAAAGGGACAGTCATCCAGAACACCAGGAGAGGATGGCACATTGTAGGAGGCTTACCTGGTTTGTAGTGGGTACCTTGGGTACTTACACCTTATATCAGGTCCAGTTATCCCTTATTAGTGAAATGTAGCAGTGTTCTAGCAGCTTAGGCCGATAGAGGTAGCTATAGCAGAGCAGCTAAAGGCTGAACTAGGAGACATGCAACACTCATGTAATACCACTTATAGTTACACAGAACGTATACACAAGTAAAGACAATACTCAGTGTTACCAAAAATAAAAGGTATTTATTTGGGTGACACAGTACCAAAAATATGTTAGAGACAATACTCCTTCTGGAGGTAAGTATTATACACAATATATTCACTAGACACCAAAATTAGACAAGTAAATAGTCATAGAACAATGCAAACAGTAGGAAATCATATAGAATGCAATGGGAGAAAATAGGTCTAGGGGCAACACAAACCAAATACTAAAAAAGTGGAATCTGAATCATGAATTCCCCCCTAGAGAAGTGTAGTGTGTGCAGAATCGCTAGGAGAGTAAGAATACAGCAAAGGTAAGTAAATTACCAAACCCAAAGCCCAGAAAAGCAGGAATAAAGTACTGCAAGTTTTCTTAGGACACACTACATTTCGTTTTTGGGATTTTGCAGCAGCCAACCAAGACTGCAAAGAACAACTGCTGGATTATTGGACCTGAAGACCTGCAAAGGAAGGGGACCAAGTCCAGAAGTCAAAAGAAGTTCCAGGAAGGACAGGAGCCCCTGCCATTCCAGAACAGGGTGCAAAAGAAGAGTCCCCAGTTAGTAGAAGACTGCAGGAATGCACTCTTGGAAGATGCCAGTGTGTTCCTACATGATGCAAAAGATGTCCCACGGCGTAAAGATTGATGCAGATGAGATTTTGTGTTGGAAGGTGCCAACAAGCCTTGGCTACGGCAAAAGTGCATTTTTCATCAAAATGGCGCTGGATGGACCCCAGGAAGGGGGGGCTCCCAGCACTTGGGAGAGCCCTCAGGATGCCAGCCAGCACCCCTAGAAGCCACAGAATCTGGGTTCAAAGAAGGTGCAAAATGAGTCAATGCAGCACAACAAAAGAAGGTCCCAGGCAGCCGGAGAACAACTCAGTGAGTTGAGCATCGCAGGGTGGAGTGCTGGGGAACTGGGCCAGGATGTGCAAGAAGAAATTTTGCAAAGACTGCACAGAGGCCTCAGGAGGCGGAGAAGACACAAAACACAAGGGTACTGTCGTTCTCAGGGAAGGCAAGGTCTTACCTCCTCCAAATTGCATCAGCAGGACCTCAGGACAGTCCATGTCGATGATGTCCACATTCTGTCCTTAGGAGCATGGTACTGGTAGTCACCTTGGAAGGTGCCTGCTCCACGGGAGATTTCTTTAGTCTTTCTGGTGCAGGATGAAGACAGGGAGTCCCCAGAGCATGCACACTGTGGAAACTGTTGCAGTTGCTGACTTGGAGCTGAGGTTGCTGAAGAAAAGTGTCTTTTGTAGACACTTTGTTGCAGTTACAGCGTTTCTTGGAGCAGGCTGTGGTTGATCCGAGGTCAGAGGATGCTGAAGTTGTTGCAGAGGATTCCTGAAGGAAAATTACAAGCAGAATCTGAAGAGAACCCTCAGGAGAGACCCTATGGCCCTGAGAGAGGGATTGGCTACCTTATCAGGTATGGACCTATCAGGAGGGGTCTCTGACGTCACCTGCTGGCACTGGCCACTCAGAGCCCTCCAGAGTGCCCCCACACCTTGTAAAGCAAGATGGCTGAAGTCTGGGACACACTGGAGGAGCTCTGAGCATCACACCTGGGGTGGTGATGGACAGGGGAGTGGTCACTCCCCTTTCCTTTGACCTGTTTCATGCCAGAGCAGGGGAGAAGGGGTCCCTGAACCAGTGTAGACTGGTTTATGCAAGGAGGGCACCATCTGTGCCCTTAAAAGCATTTCCAGAGGCTAGGGCAGGCTACCCCTCCCCAGCCTGTAACACCTATTTCCAAAGGGAGAGGGTGTAACACCCTCCTCTCAGAGGAAATGCTTTGTTCTGCCTTCCTGAGACTGGGCTGTAGCTGCAGTGCAAGCCTCAGAGAGCTGGTTTGGCAGTACTGGGGGTCCATGGTGGAGACACCAGGATGCATGGAATTGGCTCCCCAATACCAGATTTGGAATGGGGGACAATTCCATGATCTTAGACATGTAAAACAAATTGCCATATTCAGAGTTACCATTGTGAAGCTACATATTAGGTATCGACCTATATGTAGTGCACGCTTGTAATGGTGCCCCCGCACTCACAAAGTCCGGGGAAATGGCCCTGAACTATGTGGGAGCACCTTTGCTAGTGCAAGGGTGCCCTCACACTTAGTAACTTTGCACCTAACCTTTAGCAAGTGAAGGTTAGACATATAGGTGAGTTATAAGTTACTTGAGTACAGTGAAAAATGTCTGTGAAATAACGTGTGCATTATTTCACGCAGGCTGCAATGGCAGTCCTGTGCAAGGGTTTGTCTGAGCTCCCTATTGGTGCTAAAAGAAATCCTGCAGCCCATATGGATCTCCTTGAACCCCAATGCCCTGGGTACCTAGGTAGCATATACTAGGGACTTATAAAGGGGGGTCCTGCATGCCAGAACTTCTACCCGGGCCTCTAACTTCCAACCATTCCTCTTCCAGGTCCCTCTCTTGCTCAACAATCCACGTCTTGCATAGTGAAAAATACTCTTCTGAAAAAAGAATGAAAGTGGGCAGTATTTTTTTGAACAGTAGATCAACTACTGCAGCAGAGATGTACCCTACAGAGGTCACTATTTGCAACCTTGGATTATCAGCCAAGCAAAGGATTACACTCTCAGCCAACTCATGCAGTTCTCTCTTGCCGTTCACACCGAGAGCCTTTGCAATACCTTTTTCACATGGTCCTTTAGCACATGCAACAATGGGATATCTTGAATCATCGTACTGTCCTCCTTGCTGACTTACCATGTGAGAACCTTAAAAGGAAGTAGCATCTGTGTTAGGCATTTGATTAGGCCCAATTTGTCTGCATACACAGTTATGGTTTTACCAATTGCATTGCCTCCTCTTTGAATAACATAGTCCTTGATTGGTGTATACTGCTCAAGCAGATGTTACAACATGTAATAGGTTGAGTTCCAATGTTTTGGCACATCCTGTAAGTGGGCTTTAACTGGTACATTATCAGCACATTGAATGATCCTCAAGTGTTTCTGGACTTTAAAAGAATGGCTGAAATGAGTGCAGATTCTTCTGCAGATGGTCAGTATATTATTGACTAGGTCTTCTTTTTGTGAGAAAGTCCTGCCAAACAAGGTTGATTCAATGCGCCAAACACAGGACCCTGAAATAGCCATCATCTGTCATAGCCACCTTTACTATCTTACATGCCATCGTCCGTGACAACAAATCCAATTGTAAAACATCTGGGTCACCACCATTCAAACACCTTGCTGTTAAAGTCCTCCAAGACCTTTGCAGCTGTTAGGGATTTCTCCATGGTGAACATAGCTACTGTTACATGCCGCCTAACTCCCTTAAACGTTTCTTCAGTGCTGAGACCTGTAGATAGCTGTTGCCTAAGGCTCACAAAAGAGATCCAGTGTGCAGTGATACACATGTAATCAGTTGCATGACAACTGGTCCACATGTCTATTGTCAGGTGGATTGTGTGCACAGCTCTCTCCTGTAATGCTAGTCCAACCAATTGTAGCACATCCTGACGGAGTGCTGGCACAGAAACTCTGGCAAAATAGGTCCAACTGGGAACCTTCCATTTTGGACAGCTAGCCACCACAAATTCTGAAAATCCCACACTTTTCACAAAAGAAAAAGGGAGAAAGTCCAGCACTAACATTTTAGCCAGCTTCCCATTATACAAACGCGCTGTTGAGTGGTTGCATTCTTGGGGCCCCTCCTGCCTATTCATGCCAGTAATAGCAGCCTGGATTATTTCTTTTCTGATGCAATTGGCACAGGCAACTTCTGAGTACTAGGAGGTGGTAGACTCAATGTCCGTCTTAGGGCAGTCACTGTATGATGTGGTGTCTCCATCAGATTCTTCTGCCATTTTGAGGTTGCTGAGATGGGTGACACAGGAGCACTGCTAGGGACAGGGCTGCTTTGTGTAAAGCTGTCACCCTCTTTTTGCTCATCACCTTCACCTCCCATCGTGATCGGACATGATTACTTTCTCTCATCCCCACAATTGTTTTACGGTGCTCTTCCCACCGGATATTGTGATGTTTTTTCCTGGGGGTTGTTTGACCTCCAGTATCATAGTATGAGTCAAGCTTACCTAAATGAACACTTGTGTGGTACCTGGAGCATATTACAATGTCACCCTCCTGCTTGCTAGTCATAATGAAGCCACAAACTGGAGACAAGAACTTACTTAGTTTGTCAATGCTGCCACTGCCAATTCTCAAACAACAGAAGGTAGGTGATTGTGTGTTCACAATTGCCTTTCTGCAGTGTATACTCTGCAGTGAAACTCTTGGCCACCCACCACAACCACAATCAAATTTAAAAATCAAATAAAAGCACAAATAAATACTGTTGGATGCCCTCTATCAAACAAACAACACCCATAAATGAAAGTTTTTCAATTTACTTGTGATATGATAAAACCAAAGTCTTTAAAATCCAATGGTATATGTGCAGCAGGGATTGCAGACAGAGGGAATGATCCACCAGAAATCCAAGTGAAAAGTAGCCATGAGACAGACAAAAGGCTGGGAGAAGACTGCTGGATCTGAAGAGGAAGTTGGAATCTCTAGGGCAGGCCCTTCCTAATGAAAAAAAGTAAAATAAAAAATGCTTTTTGTACTAACAAACAACCTGAACAGTCAGGAATAGAATATTCACTCATAAATGCCTTTTCAAGTAGATTTAGCTGCTTCTCGAGTAGAAAATCTCCTCAAGAAGCAGCATCCGGCTCTTGCACTCACCAGCATCATGATACTGGTGCCAGAAGGCTCAGTGACAAACGGAAGCCATACAAGTAGCCAGCAAATCTCCTGTGTGCTTGGCAGCGGCCCACAAATCTTGTTGTGTTTGCCAACATGTGCCAACGCACTGCAAAACAACTTTTACATGTTTGTTTGGGAAAAAAATCCTCTATACGCCAGATGGCAATATTTAGCAAGAACTCTGCTCTAAACGCATAGGGGGTCATTCCGACCCTGGCGGTCATGGACCGTCAGGGCCGGGGACCGCAGATGCACCGCCAACAGGCTGGTGGTGCATCCATGGGCATTCTGACCGCGGCGGGACAGCCGCGGTCAGAAACGGGAAACCGGCGGTGTCCCGCCGGTTTCCCGCTGCCCTGGGGAATCCTCCATGGCGGCGCTGCAGGCAGCGCCGCCATGGGGATTCCGACCCCCTTACCGCCAGCCTGGTTCTGGCGGTTTTGACCGCCAGAACCTGGCTGGCGGTAACGGGTGTCGTGGGGCCCCTGGGGGCCCCTGCAGTGCCCATGCCAATGGCATGGGCACTGCAGGGGCCCCCTTACAGGGCCCCACCAAGATTTTCAGTGTCTGCATAGCAGACACTGAAAATCGCGACGGGTGCAACTGCACCCGTCGCACCCTTTCCACTCCGCCGGATCCATTCGGAGCCGGCATCCTTGTGGAAGGGGGTTTCCCGCTGGGCGGGCGGGCGGCCTTCTGGCGGTCGCCCGCCCACCCAGCGGGAAACTCAGAATTACCGCAGCAGTCTTTTGACCGCACAGCGGTATTCTGACGGCGGGACTTTGGCAGGCGGCCTCCGCCGCCCGCCAAAGTCAGAATCACCCCCATAGTGTGGACTTCCTGAGTTCCATCAACTCCACCAGCAGAGCAGATTTTTTCATCCACCCATAAACTTTACGTCTTAGAAAATAATGCCTTATTTAAAAGTATTTCAATTAGCATGACCAGCCCATGGCCCGCTTGCACTGACAGCTAATCTTATTTGTAAAGTTATACTGGATGCTTATTATATGAAAGTGTGCCTTTTTACTCTCTTGATGTGCTTTTGTGTGCTTTCATTTCAGGATTATAATTGTGAGAAGATGGACTGGTTAGTAGTGGGTACCAGAGGTACTTACATCTTATACCAAGTCCAGTGATCCACCTTAGTGAAATCTAGGCAGTGTCTAGCAGCTGGACTAGGAGACATGCAAAGCTCTTGCAATACCACTATGGTCACACAGTACTGACACACAAGAAAGACAACACTTAGCGTTACCAAAAATAAAGGTACTTCATTTTAATGACACAAGGCCAAAAATATCTTAGAGGCAATATTCCTACTGGAGGTAAGTATTATGCACAATATATACACTAGTAACCAAAATCAGGTAAGTAAACCGTGAGAGAATGGTGCAAACAGTAAAATAGATTGTAATGGCCTAGGGGCCACACAAACCATATACTAAAATAGTGGAATGTGAATGTCAGATTCCCCTCTAGGCAAGTGTAGTGTGTAGAGGGGTGCTGGGAGTGTTAGAAAACACCAAAGGTAAGTAAAATACACCACCCCAGAACCCAGGAAAACAGGAGTAAACTACAGTAAGTTTCCTCAGAACACACTGGAAGTCATGGTAAAGGATTATGCAAGAACCAAGCAAGACTTCAAGAAACCAGCAATGGATTCCTGGGCCTGAAGACCTGTGGAGAGAGGAGACCAAGGCCACAAGTCAATGAAGAATCCTGGAAGAACAGGAGCCTCTGCCAACCTGGATGGAGGTGCAAAAGTGGATTCTGTGGTTAGAAGAAAAGTATAGAAATGCACCAAAGAAGACAGCTGCGGGTTCCTGCTTGATGCAAGAGATGTCCCATATCGAGTCATCAGATGCAGGCTGTTTGCGTTTTTGGATTCCAACAACAAGCCTTGGTTCCCACAAGAATGCGTTTTGAATCAAAGAGGTGCTGCCTGGACCCAGGAGGGACCTGGGGGTCTCAAATCAGACTGAGGAGACAGAGGGGGCTCCCTGCACTTCAGAGAGCCCTCAGAATCCCAGGCAGCACCCACAAGAGTCACAGAACATGGGGACAAAGGATTTGCAAAGTGAGGTCATTGTAGCACCACACAAAGGGATCCCACGCGGCCGGATAACAACTCAGGGAGCTGTGCTTCACTGGATAGAGTGCTGGGGACCTGAGCTACCCATGCACAAAGAACTTTTGGAAGCAGTGCACAGAAGCCCAAAGAGATGCAGAAGGTGGGCTGCACAGTGTTACTGTCTGGCATGGGGAGGCAGGCCCATTACCCCACCAGATTTGGACAGCTGGACCTTTGTACAGTCAGGATCACTTTGGTCCACCACCTGTGTTCCAGGGATCACGCTAGTATCGGTTGTCGTTTCAGTGAAGTGCTTGCTGAAGCAGGGAAGTGACTCTGTCATTCCACGGGAGATTCCCCCAGTTCTTCTGGTGCAGAATGAAGACAGGCAGTCCTCAGACCATGCACAACCTAAAAACTGTTGCATTTGCTAGCTGGAGATGAAGTTGCAGGTCACAATAGCCTTCCTGGATACTTTGTTGCAGTTACAGCGGTTCCTCAAGCAGTCAGTCAGAAGCTGAAGCAGAGGATGCAGAGGAGTCCTGTTGTAGTCTTGCAAACTGAATCTGAGGAAACACCCAGAGGACAGTCCCTAAATAGCCCTGAGAGGGGATTGGCTACCTACCACTTTCCTACAATAATCTCAAATAAAATGAAGCCTCAACTGTGGTGCCCGTACCAGCATAACATATAGCATCCCTGTTCTTTTGATGACGCAATGTTAGGACGTTACTTTCTTTTGCAACTTTCCATGGTTGCCTGCAGCTGCTCTGTGTATGTCATTCATTGGCTGAACAAACCATTGTTTCACTGTTACATAAAATATATATTTATTTCCTTAATTACTTATGAATAGCCTAGCCATTAAAATGCATTAAAAAGTAGGTGTCTCTATAAGTATTTTGTTTTTTTAAAATAAGAATTGGTTTATATGTATGCAACATTTCTAGTTCAACCCTATTATGTCATATCAGACAATAAAATTAGTTAGTGGCTTCTTTATCCTGAAAAATTATAAAAGATGTCTTAATTTTGAGATGAATCAATTGTCTTTTAGCTTCTTGCATGAGAGGCAGACTTTGCTCTAGCCTGCTTATTGAATAAGTACATAGAGCTTTTTGCAATGGATTAGAGAGCAGGCTCTGTGGCGGTCTGATTTTGCATTTGTAACTAGTCTTTCACTGAGTTTTCTTCAGAGGATGAGCTTATGTCAGTCATCTTGCAGACTAATACTTTTGTTATTATGAATGTGCAAATTCCATTTTTAACCAACTAATTACTTTTTTCATTCTGTAATAATAATTGTTTTTAATAAATCCATTATATTTTAACTTGGAATATTATCTCACACAGTTTTGTGTGTCAGCCCTGGACTAAGCCATACACAGAATTACCAAGGGCCTGATTTAGATCTTGGCAGTATTAGCGCCATGCCACAGCGTTGGGGCCCAAAAAAGATTGTCAAGTCAGCGGTCTACCACCAATCGAATTCAGGTGTATTGCAGCTAAGTGAAAGACCGCCATGACAGAGTGTGTTCTATTGTGCCAACTACATCCTACAGCTGACGCTGCAGACTACAATACCAGCAAGCAGGCCCTCCATCGTCATCTTGAGGGATGGATACCTCTAAGGCTATTTAGATCACACAGTTGTGATGGCAGTGTTTCTGGGGCCGGCCCATGATTGGGGGAGTCCATCATGGGACCTTTGCAGTACAGTACCATGGTTTTGGCCATAGGTTGGATGCAAGTAGGCCACACCTGTTCTATATTGGACAATTGTGAACACCAGTAAAACACACTATAAAACAGACTCCATTCCAGACCATGATCCTTTGCCATTCCACTGCAGCAGACCATTCAGGCACCAGAAATGTCAAGCCAGGAGACAAGTTTTTTCTTTGTTTTGTTTTCCTCTCTCTCTGTTATTTTTTGTTCACTTTGACATAAGTTAATTACTCTTATTTTTGGTGCAATACACATTTGTTGTAAAAAATCAGAATGAGAGTGGTGTGAAATTCCCTTTTCACAGAGGGAAAGCTGACTGTCACGGTGGATGGAACAATAATAGTAGATACACAATTGTTTAGAGCACAAGTACAAAATGCTACCATTTCCCAAAAAAGACAAATGTGGACCGGAATAGTGGACAGAGATGCTGTAGCTAACAACCTGTGCACACAGGAAGAGACTAGGAAGAGGTGGAACAACCTGTAGGGGAAAGACCGTTGCCTGGCCTCCAAGCATCAACTGGAGGCCCTAAGGACTGCTGGTAGTTCTCCCAACCACTATTTCCCTGGGAGGAGAAGGTCTTGCAAATCCTACATCCTGAAGACTTGACTGGAATCCCTGGTGGAGTGGAGTCTGGTAAGTTGCACTTAGTAATGCCTCCACAATCACAAATGGAGTTCTGTCCTTAAGTTGGACATTTAGAATGCATCAACACCCTTCTCCAAAGAGTTCAAACTAAACCTAACTCCTCAAAATATCTTGTGTCATACCAATTATTAGCACCATGGTTGTGTCTCTCTTTTCTAACAATGTGCAAATATGTTGTCAGATTTTGTGTTGTTCACCATGGATCATCCCTTGCATGTGTTTAGACCCTTGCTTTCTATCAGTGTCTGTTCTTTTCCTCTCAAAACAGGACCAAACCTCCTTCCATTTGCACAGGAAGGTGTAGTAAATGTAAGTGGTTTCCTCACCCATTCACATCATGTGTATATGGTATAAATGTGTGTTCATCTCCACTGGCAGGTGTAACATCCACTATAGACATTTAAACAGAGATGTGCAACTCATTTTCAAACAAGTATTGTCTATTGTGTGAACAGATGACTACAGCTACCATGATGCCCTATTTTTGTATCTGCACAACTATAGTGCTGTGTAATTTTTATCCACCTTCCTTAGCTTCCATATGTGCACACATCTCAACAAAATGTGCATTGCACAGTCACCATGTCAAGCTATGATTTAAAATATCAGTTGTTGTGTATCTCAAGAATGTTGACACATTCTCGCAGCTAAATTGAAGTGATGGAAATACTCAAGAATTTCATAGTTTTCTGCATCCAAGATTTCCTACTTTGTGATGTGTCATGCAGTGATATTTTCAGACAATTTACATTTCACTGTCCATATAATGATCAATGACAGTTACATTTTGATGTTTAACCACATTGCTTTTGATGCCTTGTAGCCTGCTAGGCCTTATAATGGTCCAGTGTTGTAACTACTCACTGCTGTGCTGTACTGAAAGTCTACTACATGTAATGTGCAATGCTGAAATAACACCTTTACATTTCAGGACATCTCTACAAAGTCATCATCTGGGATGGCATCAGTGAAGATCAGCCTGCATGTGTACAACAACGAAAATCACAAAAAGGCCTAATCATTCCATCAGTCTGATTTTACATTTTTAGGTTGCCTCAGTTGTAGCTAAAGACACATAAAATACCCTAACTAGTTATTAATTGCGCATTCTCTGCATCCTTCTCAGGTCCAAAACCCAGGACTGGTGGAAAGGTGACTCCCATCCAAGACACCTCCATTCCAGACCAGGAGCAAGCATTCAGTGAGGACACCACTTCTGCATGTCCGATGATCATGAACAACCTTGTCTATCTGCTCAGTCTGACCAGACATCTCAAGTGGTTCACACTCTGCCCACACCTACACATACTACCCAACTGTACCAACAACTTAGCTAATGGATACCTTCTCTTACTGTGTCCAAAGAGACACCACACCAATATTGTGACCCCCTAGTCCTGGCTGCTATTGAGAAAACACCAACACTGCCTCCAGTTCTAGCAGGAACCAGTGGGATGGGACACACCACTTCAAGGGTGTACAGGGTAGTGGGGGTAAGGGTCGTGGGAGGGTGAGGGTAGGAGTAATAGGAGGGAATCTCAGGGTGAGCCATGTGAGGCCACTGGGCTCTTTGTCAGCCAGACCACCATTGATTGAGTCTTTGGAGCAGTACAACAGACCCAAGATGTGATGGGATAGGTAATAACTGAGCTCAGGGAAATCAAGGAGGTGCAGATGGAGCTATCAGAAATGCATAATCATAATGAAATGTGAGCTCTCTGACTGAGGTGCCTTATGACATATTCAACCTTGTGAGCAGTACTTTTCCTATTCTATCTATCCCTGTCTGTGTACCCTCTACATCTGGAACTATTATAACACTGTCAGGCACAGTGAGGGAGGCTCTGCCGCACAAGGAGTCTGTTCCTCACACCCCAGTCCCTACACCTGTCCCCATACCCTCCTCCCTATAAAGGGACAGTCATCCAGAACACCAGGAGAGGATGGCACATTGTAGGAGGCTTACCTGGTTTGTAGTGGGTACCTTGGGTACTTACACCTTATATCAGGTCCAGTTATCCCTTATTAGTGAAATGTAGCAGTGTTCTAGCAGCTTAGGCCGATAGAGGTAGCTATAGCAGAGCAGCTAAAGGCTGAACTAGGAGACATGCAACACTCATGTAATACCACTTATAGTTACACAGAACGTATACACAAGTAAAGACAATACTCAGTGTTACCAAAAATAAAAGGTATTTATTTGGGTGACACAGTACCAAAAATATGTTAGAGACAATACTCCTTCTGGAGGTAAGTATTATACACAATATATTCACTAGACACCAAAATTAGACAAGTAAATAGTCATAGAACAATGCAAACAGTAGGAAATCATATAGAATGCAATGGGAGAAAATAGGTCTAGGGGCAACACAAACCAAATACTAAAAAAGTGGAATCTGAATCATGAATTCCCCCCTAGAGAAGTGTAGTGTGTGCAGAATCGCTAGGAGAGTAAGAATACAGCAAAGGTAAGTAAATTACCAAACCCAAAGCCCAGAAAAGCAGGAATAAAGTACTGCAAGTTTTCTTAGGACACACTACATTTCGTTTTTGGGATTTTGCAGCAGCCAACCAAGACTGCAAAGAACAACTGCTGGATTATTGGACCTGAAGACCTGCAAAGGAAGGGGACCAAGTCCAGAAGTCAAAAGAAGTTCCAGGAAGGACAGGAGCCCCTGCCATTCCAGAACAGGGTGCAAAAGAAGAGTCCCCAGTTAGTAGAAGACTGCAGGAATGCACTCTTGGAAGATGCCAGTGTGTTCCTACATGATGCAAAAGATGTCCCACGGCGTAAAGATTGATGCAGATGAGATTTTGTGTTGGAAGGTGCCAACAAGCCTTGGCTACGGCAAAAGTGCATTTTTCATCAAAATGGCGCTGGATGGACCCCAGGAAGGGGGGGCTCCCAGCACTTGGGAGAGCCCTCAGGATGCCAGCCAGCACCCCTAGAAGCCACAGAATCTGGGTTCAAAGAAGGTGCAAAATGAGTCAATGCAGCACAACAAAAGAAGGTCCCAGGCAGCCGGAGAACAACTCAGTGAGTTGAGCATCGCAGGGTGGAGTGCTGGGGAACTGGGCCAGGATGTGCAAGAAGAAATTTTGCAAAGACTGCACAGAGGCCTCAGGAGGCGGAGAAGACACAAAACACAAGGGTACTGTCGTTCTCAGGGAAGGCAAGGTCTTACCTCCTCCAAATTGCACCAGCAGGACCTCAGGACAGTCCATGTCGATGATGTCCACATTCTGTCCTTAGGAGCATGGTACTGGTAGTCACCTTGGAAGGTGCCTGCTCCACGGGAGATTTCTTTAGTCTTTCTGGTGCAGGATGAAGACAGGGAGTCCCCAGAGCATGCACACTGTGGAAACTGTTGCAGTTGCTGACTTGGAGCTGAGGTTGCTGAAGAAAAGTGTCTTTTGTAGACACTTTGTTGCAGTTACAGCGTTTCTTGGAGCAGGCTGTGGTTGATCCGAGGTCAGAGGATGCTGAAGTTGTTGCAGAGGATTCCTGAAGGAAAATTACAAGCAGAATCTGAAGAGAACCCACAGGAGAGACCCTATGGCCCTGAGAGAGGGATTGGCTACCTTATCAGGTATGGACCTATCAGGAGGGGTCTCTGACGTCACCTGCTGGCACTGGCCACTCAGAGCCCTCCAGAGTGCCCCCACACCTTGTAAAGCAAGATGGCTGAAGTCTGGGACACACTGGAGGAGCTCTGAGCATCACACCTGGGGTGGTGATGGACAGGGGAGTGGTCACTCCCCTTTCCTTTGACCTGTTTCATGCCAGAGCAGGGGAGAAGGGGTCCCTGAACCAGTGTAGACTGGTTTATGCAAGGAGGGCACCATCTGTGCCCTTCAAAGCATTTCCAGAGGCTAGGGCAGGCTACCCCTCCCCAGCCTGTAACACCTATTTCCAAAGGGAGAGGGTGTAACACCCTCCTCTCAGAGGAAATGCTTTGTTCTGCCTTCCTGAGACTGGGCTGTAGCTGCAGTGCAAGCCTCAGAGAGCTGGTTTGGCAGTACTGGGGGTCCATGGTGGAGACACCAGGATGCATGGAATTGGCTCCCCAATACCAGATTTGGAATGGGGGACAATTCCATGATCTTAGACATGTAAAACAAATTGCCATATTCAGAGTTACCATTGTGAAGCTACATATTAGGTATCGACCTATATGTAGTGCACGCTTGTAATGGTGCCCCCGCACTCACAAAGTCCGGGGAAATGGCCCTGAACTATGTGGGAGCACCTTTGCTAGTGCAAGGGTGCCCTCACACTTAGTAACTTTGCACCTAACCTTTAGCAAGTGAAGGTTAGACATATAGGTGAGTTATAAGTTACTTGAGTACAGTGAAAAATGTCTGTGAAATAACGTGTGCATTATTTCACGCAGGCTGCAATGGCAGTCCTGTGCAAGGGTTTGTCTGAGCTCCCTATGGGTGCTAAAAGAAATCCTGCAGCCCATATGGATCTCCTTGAACCCCAATGCCCTGGGTACCTAGGTAGCATATACTAGGGACTTATAAAGGGGGGTCCAGTATGCCAATTGAAATTGGTAAAAGTAGTCACTGGCCCACAGTGATAAATTTAAAAGCAGAGAGAGCATAAGCACTGAGGTTCTGGTTAGCAGAGCCTCAGTGACACAGTTAGGCACTACACAGGCATATATATTAGGCCATAAACTATGAGCACTTGGGTCCTGGCTAGTAGGATCCCAGTGAGACAGGCAAAACACACTGACATATGGGTTTTTATCCATGAGCACTGAGGTCCTGGCTAGCAGGATCCCAGTGACACAGTAAAAACCACACTGACACACACTCACAAACAGGCCAAAAGTGGGGGTAACCATGCTGGAAAGAGGCTACTTACCTACACACATCAGCTACCACCACCTCTAAGAGAACCAGTTCATAATTTCCTCTGGTGTGTGTGTGTGTGTGTGTGTGTAGCGTTTACTCTGTGGACTATTTCAGAGACACTTTTACCTTTTCTGGAGACAGTTGTATTTTGGACATTGGAATCCAAACTGTTTTTGGCTCTACTGACATACTTTAATCCACCAAGATAAACTTGTTTGTTTCATTTTCGAATGTATTGTTTGACATTTCTGTTCTTTGTGTCATGTTAATAAATGGTATAGACTAAGACTACACGATTATTATTGTATTTTTTGTGGTCTTTATTTTAACATGTCCGTCTTCCACCATCATGTAGCCATTTCTTCAGAAAGTTTATTTGCCAAAAACAAATTCTGATGACAAAGAGGTAAAGTGTTATCTATTTTATTCAAATGAAATAAACACAAATCATTATGTATTTGGAACATATATATGCTGGCAACAATTTTTTGAAGAAATGAAATCTGAGTTTCAATAACCAGGCCTAGCTCCAGTAGTCTGTGCCACTCAGGGTTATACACCCTACGACTTTGACACTATGGAGGAAAGGGAATATTTGAGGGAATCAAATTAAATACAGTAGGTAAACTATCACTGATGCATGACATCAGTTGGAAATATACATCCTGCTCTCACAATAGGAATCCTAGATCAATAACACCAATAGTCTACAACATGGCAGTCACAACATTTATGGCCACATGACCAGTACCAGACACTGTGGCCATATCTGGTGCAATGACACATTCACATTCAGTGGTGTGCAAACAAAAACTTCTATCAACTATGAAAAGACACAGCAACACCTATCTCCACTGTCCACAAATTGCAGATTTAGCCAATGTGAAGTGAAGTGGCACATATTGCCTTGATGGCACCATCACACAGAAGGCAGGTCTGTTACAATCTTCTGAACACCCATACTATCAGAGTGCAAGTTGTCTCTGTCCATGATTTGTCCTGCCCAAGTGGGTGTCTGCCCCAGGATCAACACAGGTTCACTTTGTACTTTCTAACAGCAAAATATCACTGTAAATGTCAAAACCGTGAAATTTCCAACTGAAGATGGCATGGTGAAGGGCCATGAGACAAAATAAAAAGGGATATTTGATGATCTCACATATTCAATCTGACGCAAATGACAAGTTATGAGGACATACATGCTTATCACAAGCAAAATTCAGCTCTGTCATTGACAACAGGAAAACTTCGACCCACTAACACCTATGCCTTGGATTTTCCTGCACTCACAATTCCTACCAAATTACTATTACAGACTGATATGTTCCTCATGTCACAAGTTGATCTGACATTGGAGGTTAAAATTTGTAGGGGCAAACTTACACTCTGGTAAAGAAGTGGTCAATCACATCTTGATGTAGGACAACTCCTTCTTATTCACCACTGTCATCTTCATTGGGCATTTCAAAATCCTCCCTCTGGGGCTTATCACAGTCTCCCTCCTCTGCAATTACAGGGAAGTGCCTCCTCAGGGAGAGGTTTTGGAGAATAAATGAGGCAACCGTGGTTTAGCACAAGTTATTGGGAGAGAAGAAGACTTTACTGGTCTTGTCAGGAGCCTGAAACCCAACTCCACTGGCCTCTGTGTTCTTCCATGGGCTTCATTGAATCAGGCTTCCCCTGGGATTGTTGGATTCCTCTGTGGTGCCAATAACCAAGGTTGGTTAGGATACACTGAATCTTCTACATATAAGCAAAACATTGACAGATTACTTACATATCAAGCCATTTACCCTTCCTAGACTGGATACAAACAAAAGATCATAAAGTCATGGTGTACTTATCAACAAGCAAGGCCCTACCCTGTCCAAGTTGTTACATCTACATGGGTATGGTGCTGTTCTGTAGTACAAATTAATCATGTGTTGACCCAGGGAAGCAGACACACAAACTTGAGATGTTTAAATTCGGTAAGCAGAAAATATGCACATAGATTGAATGAAAGTTCTTCTGATTGCTGTAGACCAGTTCCCTTGTGTGTGGTGACATCAGGCAATATGCATGCCATCTAATATTCCAATCACGTGCGTTAGTCCACCCAAAGCATAAAAATCTCCCTTCACAGTGACCAAATCCTGTGGGCGTGGGAATTGGATGTAGCTTTGGATGTGTTTCATTAAGGAAGCAAGGACTTCCTGTAGCACACCACTGAAAATTGGTTGGGGCATGCCCGCGGATACTGCTGCAGTATATTAAAAGGTGCCAGTGGCCACAAAATGCAGTACCTCCATGAGTTTCACTACTGGTGTTATGGATGTTGGATGTATACTATGAGGTAGGAGATCAGGCTCCAATTGCTGACACAAATCCAGGATAGTTGGGCTATATAGATGAAATTTCTTAATGACGTCCCTTTACTCATGGTGCCGAAGTCTGGAAAGGGCCGGAACACTTGTTGCTGTCGCCTCCCACCTGTGGCTGGGTTCAGACATCTGCATGTTTGGAAAACAAAATATCAGCTGAAATGGTCACACCATACTTTTAATATCTACACACATCAGAATTCTTGGCAACAGTAGGAATGCCATTGGGTGATTCATGTACACACATTAACATCCTATTTTTGGCCTTTAAAAACCATTTAATTTTTTTTTGGTTGTTTTTCATTATGTGCAAATAAGACATGTGAAATGTATTATTTGCACACTTTTTTAAACATGTTTTCATAAAAATACTGTCAACTGAGGTATTACTTATCCTGTGGCAGTATCGATGTCAAACACCATCACAGTACACATTTTTTTGTCACATCTTGCCAAGAATTGTTCATATCTGACATTTAAAAATACACCAGCTTCCATTTTGAGGGCTGGTGACATGCTAACAATTGAAAAATGCACAGCTTCACGCCCTAAAATGGCAGAAGACTGACCTTGCCATCAGGATCATGGCTACCTGATTGCTGTTAGTGAAAGTTGGCCATCTAGTAGGTGGTAACCTCCACGACGGTCCCTGACATAGGATAACGTGTGTGATGGCTACACATGGAAGCTAATGGCTATGTCCATCTCTGTTTTGGATCTCGTCCGCTGTGTACTTGTATGGGGTGTATTGTAAAAGAAATCACTTGCCTACTAACAATGCTGACAACCAGATCTCCTTGTGTTTTGCTGCTGTTTCCAAACTCCGGAGCCAGGATGCCAGGCAAAGTAGGTGACAAGGCCCCTGCCTTCAGCATGGAAGAGCTGGAGCTCCTTGCTATGACGTTCCTATCCCTGGACAGCCAGCTCTATGTGAGCCCAGTTGAACATGTACATGTCTAATTGGGGAAAGTCTGAATGAGTAACTACTTCCTTTTAATCTTTAACCCACAGGCTGATTTGTCATTTTTGGTTAATAAGGGTGTGATCTAATTGGGGTTAAATGAATTATGTAACTGGGACAGATTGAATTTTGCAACTATTGAAAAATGTCTCTGCAAGGCAATGTTAAGTCACCTGAAAGTAAAAACTGTAATGTGTGTCCATGTAACACACAAATCCTATTTCATTACTCGAACCGCAGGCCACTGATTACCAGTGGCCAGTAGACAGCGTACCAGTAGTTTGACAGACAACATACAGCCAAAGTTGAAATGATTGCGATGTTGATGGAAAAATTAAGAGGGTCTTGAGTTGTCTGATGCTGTACAGATTACAGTAGGATTACAGCCCCCGATGTGTATTAGGTTGCTCTATATGGTTTAAACCTGTCATGGAGACACATATAGGTAAAATATTTTATGTGCAGTAAGTTCGGATGACACTGGCTCACAATCATCCATCCCAGTCTGTCCCATTCCAAGACACATTTTTTCATACATCCCACAAATGCCTGCCTTCACTGACAGATAGCAGCCCTTTTATCTTGCCCTTAGTCACTGTATGTGATTCAGACCATGGGTTCTGACTCGTGGGAGTTTAGGCAGAAAGCCAATGTAGCAATGTTTCTGATTACGTGCAAGGATGGTACTAATCTCAATGATAGTGTGTTATCAGGATAGGTGCAGAGCTCTGGCTAAAATGATGTTGTAGGACTGATTAGGTAACATGAGGAGCTAGCAAATTTTTATGGTGCTCACAAGATCACTGCAAATCAGTATTTCCTAGCAACCTTTAATATTTTTTTTTGAAAAAATGTAGTGACTGTTTGGTGAATTAATGTATATCCAAAATGTAATGTCACAGCAGTACTGTCGAATAGAAACAAATTTCTGTTCTTTTCTGTCATCCATACAGGTCAACACCCATCAGAAGTGGGAGTTTTGGAAGGCCATTGCAAAGGAGGTGTGGGCCCTAGGGGTCCACAACAGCACAGCCTGCACTGTAGGAAGAGATGGGAGGACCTGTGTCGCATGGAAGTCTACTGAGAGCCAAGTTAGGCAGTCCTCCTAGCAATCCAGGTGTATGCCCCACACCCTGACCTCCATTAATGGCCCGCCTCTTTGCGGTGGCATCCCCAGAGCTTGATGGCTATGACAAAACAATAATGTGCATCTGCACCAAATGTATTTAATTTCTGTGTACAGTGGCATCATTCCTTATCTGACTCATGTTTGAAAGTAGCTTATCCAGCAAACTTCTAGTAAGTTCATGTGGACAGTAGCAGGTTGACCTGAGTCCTTAGTCCTTCACAAATGTGCGTAGAAGACAGTCTGTAATTACCAACTTGAATTTGTCTACCAAACTGTATTGATTGTAACAGACAAGAATGAGTCCACTTTTGCGAGAGTTGTACACCC